>NC_064548.1:11642693-11956509 GCF_023856365.1 Brienomyrus brachyistius | reverse complement strand
GTAAAAATGCTTTTGGTTATAATATACAACCAGTGCCAAATAATATGATGGCACAATCACTGCAGTGTTTTTTTAAATCACAGTGGTACAGCGTAATACAGACAACCCAAAACCATTCAGCAGATTTAGACTAAACGAGAACAGAAAAAAAAAATGACAACAAAAGCACAAACAGAAAGTCTTTGTGACAAGGGTCCTTGGAGGCCAGATCTACTTGGTTAACAAATTTCTTTTGGAACTTGACACTTACTTTAGCAAATGGTGATTAAGGATTATCCCAACTACTGCTGCTCTGTGTCAAGCAACATGGCGGCTCAAAATACTTCACCACTGCACAACACTATTATTCACAATGCCAAAAGGAAAGGGTAAGTGCCAAATTCAATCACAAGCAGCTCTCTCACACTGTTCAGCTTCTTTATACACACAACTCTGCCAGGACATAAAAAGATTCCCAGGAAATATAACATCTTATTTTTATGCAAGGCATCCATTTCCTACTCCATCTGGCCTCTCGGCTTAACTCTACATTTCAGTACCCAAGAACATGGACAGCTCCAACTGAATTAATTACAAATAATAATAACAACAATAAAACAAGAAGTATTTTGTAAAACTTAGAAAACACTCTCAGTCTCATTTCTTTGCATAATGCCATTAATGCCTCAATTTTGTTCCTATGACTGTATTCGTGACATAGCATCTTTAAGAGAAGAAAATTCCCGATTTTTTTTTCTTTAATCTACTCTTGACATCTGCACATGAGAATGACAAAAACGGTTAATCACTGTCCGACTGAACTGCATACATAACCTATTTCCCCCACCAACTAAACAGTGTCAATTTATCCCAAACAATCATACCATCATATCAAATACAGTGCTAAATTACTCAGGTAACTTTTAAATCACCACGGCACCAATCATTAAGTTGTGCTATAGCTATTTCCTTATGCAGACCCCCTAAATATGTCCAAAGCAGATATAAAGACTCATGTCCCGAGTTAAGCGAATTAATATTATATTTATTTCACTGTAGTTACTTCATTTTTGCAGATAAACTTAAATGAATTTGGATAAATAATACGAACAGCTATGGCACCCAAAATAAAGACGACTGTTTCAGTTCCTATCACTGCAGCTGTTAATCTTCATCGACGAAGATCATTCTCATACGCGTAACTAATATGGCATTCATCGCGAATAAAGGTCAGTAAAAGAAGGAATCGTGCAACACATGTTAAGTATTGCATTGAAACACATCCCAAAAAGCGTGATGATTAGCTGGTGTCGCTGCCCGATGCATCAACATGCCTTCTAGGGCCTCGACTGCATTCCTGTCCATTCATATACGCCGCAGTCATGTTTCACTGCTATTGCTGCTAAACCCAAAGCAAACATACAGCAAAACATCGAATTTAAAACAGGCCTTTTGTTTTGGGAAAACGGTCTGCGCCGCACTCATACCTTACCTTCTTGATGTTATAGATGCGAGTCAGCATCCCGATTCCTCTATCATTTAAGATGGTCAGTTTCTCCGCCAGCTTCTGCTGGCTCGGCTGCAGCACACCCTTCGACATGCCGCCTTTCACGTTCGCGTCACGAAACGGTAGAATTACCCTTCGGTGTAGTGTTTATGGTGAAAATAAGGTAGCCCGGGCGTTTTTACTGTTAGAAATCACCCATATTACGGGTAAACAGGCGAGTGAAGAGCGGACCACCCTCCGGCCGTCTCCCTGTTTTCTATAGGTGTTGCCCTCATCCTCAGAACGAGGCTGTTTCCTGCGACACCCGCGCGTCACGTGGCTTGTCACGTGACGCGTGCTGCCGCCATTTCCGCCTTTGTGGTTCGCTTTGGTAATGAGTCATAATTTTGGGGCGTGAGGTGGCGTTGCTTTGTACTGAAACACTACGGCATGAGGACTATGGATTTATTTGAGAATTTATTGTTTCGTTTTCTGTAGCAATGCGGTGCTTTATGTTGCATGAGCTATGCTTTCAACATAACGTAAACCAGAGACTGTTCTACTGATTTAGCGTCGGATTATTTACCTACTGCGCATGTGCATATAGACGTTTCCGCGTTACACGGTTGTTAATTGCGTCACGTTCGGCCCAGCTGTCAGTGGCAGCTGGTCGGTGTACGGACGACAAAATATATTACTCGGCGTAACTAGTGTTGTTTGTCTGATCGCTTTTACAAAGACTTTACATCATTCAAATACAAGAAAATAAAATTTCTACACAGCAAACACGGTTTACCAGATAGTTTAGCTAGCTGTTTTTGCATTCCAAATGTCCTAATGCAGATGTTGTATTCCAAACCACTAGGTGGCAATATTTTCATTAGATAGCAATAAAAATATGATAGTTGATTTACCAATATTGTAATCCTTAATACTTAAGCAGTCTACTTTCAATAATTGGCTATTTGGATTTTTTGGGGCACCTCTCCTTTCTTTCGTTGTTAAACATCCATATATACGCGATGCAGTCTCTTGCAAATGAAATTAAAACATTTTCTAAGACCGCCCTGAGAAAACAGTGCACTCAGGTGACAACCTTAGGCGGAAAGAGACTAATCGAAACGCGGCAGGGTTCCAATTTGTGTGTCGTTGAAGATAGCGAGCAGCCAGAGGGAGCGTATGGTTACGTTGAAGATAATAGTTTGGATCTCCAAGTTGGAGTCATCAAGCCTTACCTGCTCCTTGGTGAGTTAGAAGAATGGATGAATAAATAAGATTAGATGTTTTGCAGTACTCAAGTAAAAATGAATAACCACATTTCAACAGCAGTTAGTCTTGTTCACAAGTTAACTAAGTTAACTATTATTATATAAAACAGAAGTTGAAAGAATGGTTGTTGATGTCATATAATTTATGCATGTCCTGTTTCTGTAGCTTCACAGGATGTTGCACATGATTTAGACACTTTGAAAGAATTGAAGGTGAGTTAAGTAAACTACATATTTCTGATACAGTAACTAGATTTAATATTTATATAATTAGTGTTTTTTTTCTTGAATTAATGATTTTCTTCCCATTTTAGGTTTCACACATTTTGAATGTCGGATATGGTGTTGAAAACATTTTCCCTGATCTGTTTGTATATAAAACATTAAATATATTGGACCTGCCAGAGACTGACATCACTTCATATTTCCACGAGACCTCACAGTTTATAGACCAAGTTAAAGCAGAGGTAAAGTGCACGCCTTGTCTGCCCATGTATTGGTTCCCCTTTCGGTTATGTACGTAGTTATATATTTATTTTGAATTACATCCCTGTAAAGAATCCCTTCCGCACTTTGAAACAATTGTGTTTCATCTTTGTCCATTGCACATATACCATATTTTAATTCATTCATTTTTTATTTATACATATTTCCTTGCTATTCTGTTTTTCGGGATGCTTTGTGTACTGTGCACTCTTTAATTAGCACTATGATAATTTGTTTGCACTATGTGTGCTGCCACTGCACTTTGTGTGTTTTACGTTACATGTATGTTTGTCTGTGCTCTGTGTACCTCGCAGCTGCATGCACAATATTTGTTAAATATATTTTTATCTTGTCTACTTAGGTTTAGAGTTTATATTTTTATAGTGTATTTTTGTATTTATGTATGTAAATTCTGTGGGCCTTTTGTTCTGTGTGCTCCGTAAAACTGGAGCCACGTCGTCTCGTCTCTCTGTGTACTTGTATATAGCGGAGATGACAATAAAGTTCACATTGACTTGACAAGAACTTCTCCCTGGGGCCATTGAAGTTCATAAAGATCTCGTCGTTTCCATTCCTATCCTGTCTGTTGGTCTGTTAAAAACAGCACAGAAACAGCACATCCTAAGGTCTGCGGTAAAGTCTGAATGAAGACATTTCACAATATATTGATATAAATAAATGACTTTGCCTGGCACTGGTGTCAGCAGCCCTGCTGCTTTACTGCATAGCTCCACGAAATGGAAATATGAACAATAGGACATTTATTGTGATTCGTAATCAAGTTTCATAAGCTTTTGTAAAATCAGCGCTGACAGTCTCATTCAAGGAATGATATTGATTTTCTGATTGTTTCACATGAGATGTAAATGTTATTTTCTCTAAATAAATTAGTAAAAAGTGGCTGTAATAAATAGGTGTGTGTGCCCTTCGGTTTTTTTTTATTTTAGCCTTTATAATCATTGCCTTGTGTTTTCCTGCCCGCAGGAAGGAGTGGTGCTCATCCACTGCAACGCAGGAGTGTCCCGCTCAGCTGCCATAGTAATCGGGTACCTGATGTCCAGAGAGGGACTGGCGTTCGATGCTGCTTTCGCCCTGGTGAAGGCAGCCAGGCCTGCCATTCGTCCGAACCTGGGTTTCTATGAGCAGCTGAAAGACTACAGGCCATGAGGGGGTGTGGCTGCTGGCTGTGCCACTGGAAATTGGAAAAAAAATGTAAAAAGAAGACATCATGAGTGCTGCTTTTTTCTATTGACACATTTTTAGATTTCAATGATGCACTGAATTTAAATTTATGTCTCAAAACATGTTTTCCTTTTATTCAATTTATAGATTGTATTCAGTTTATATAAAAGACAGGTGAATCAAAGATGATCTCCTTTATTGCAGGTATAGACTAGTTTAAAATGCTCGTTCCCAGTTAATAAACTGTTTTTTTTCTCTTCTTGTGAGGAGCTATGACAGAAAATTTGATGAATGAGGAGAAGCAAGATGGAAAGTGAGGCATTGGGGTTTCTGCTTCGATTTCTCTACTACAGCTAGTAGAATATATAAGCAGTCTTGCCAAACAGAAACTATGAAGATACTATAGTGTATATGTGTACATATTGACTGAATACAAACTTTTCTGCAGTCTTCATTAGAAATGGCAACATTTCTTAAAGGCATTGTCTTAAAGGCACACAGAATTAGCTAAATATAAAACTGTTTTGTATACTTTGTGCAACAGTTACGCTTTGAATGGAGTTCTTCCATGTTGGCACCTTTGCATAAACCCACTGTTTGCGCTGCCCTTATGGGTATTGACAAATTTATTAATGTTACAAAATTCTTTCAATAGAGAACTGGCATTACCTTCACACTGCTTATCGGATTGTTGGTGGCCACTCTGATCAACCTCCTTTAGCGGGATGAGGTGATCTAGGCAAGGTCTTGGTGGTGCTATATTTATTAATGATGAATTTGACAATGTTCCAGTCACACCTTACAGTCAAACACATGGAAGCTAATTAACCTCTTCTGTCCCCTGTTAAGCGGTGGGTCATACTTCTTAGGGGTTGTTGTTGAGATTAAAAAATATTTTTTAATTAAAATGTTTTGTCCATTTTTATTTTGTTTCCTTTTCACTTTGACATTAATATTGGTTGTGATTTGTACACAAAGGCTGGAATAATCTGTCACTGTCAAACTGTAAATCCAGCAAAGGTTACTAAATTTAAAATGGTTTATGCAGACATAATAGCACAATGGTACACATCAGTAGGACAATGCTCTCATTGTATTCCATCCATCCATCCATTTTCCAAACCGCTTATCCTACTGGGTCGCGGGTCTCATTGTATTTTAATATTTTTGTTGCATTGTATTTTATAGTGGCATTGTGAGTTTAGGCTGGCACGTGCCTACCCAATATTTTGTAAAAAATGTATTGTATAGATGAATTATTCAGTCAACCTATAACGTGCCTATGTTGACTGTGAATTACGCATTGTTAAACTTACAGTAAACTTGCAATCAGGGTAATCTGGCCAATGATTGAGTTTCCTCCGTCAGATAGCGTCTCTTAATCCCCATCCCTTTTCATTCTGATTTTCTACCGAAAACTCTACGCATCATTAACGAGTTGTCGCATCGCGACATTCACGCAGCTGAATTGTTTCTATCTGGCTGTCCCACAGACATCGCTACATTAGCCTAGAACTGTCATAATATTTCACACACATGTCTGCTTTGGTAGATACGTAATCAATGTGCTAGCACATACTGTGAAGCTTCGTTATGAATTTACGTTAATGTTAGCTAGCTAATGTTAGACAGCAAGTAGAACGCAGACCGACTCAGCTCATAGTTTTGCCTGTAGAAATGACAGTGTTCTTCAGTATTTGCTAGCTAGCCACAAACATCAACACAGCACAGCCTTTTTCATCTCCATGTCACGTTTTTTGAACACAACTAGCAAACTATTTCCCGACTGACATTAACTAGCTGGTCATCTCGCTAAATGTAGTGGTTGTAATTTGCTGGCCATATCTGAATATATTATAATTACATTCAATTTTAAGAAGTCTAACATCTGTGTATGCGTATTTTTATGTCTCGAGTGTGGTTTTGAAATTATGCCTACCCCAAATTTGGTTTGCACAATGCCCTTGGTTTTCTATAGGTCTACATTGCATTTTTACTGCTCCCATTAATATTTGTGTAATCAATACTGTTTTAATTTTTCCACTTCTTTTCAGTCAGTTAAAGTTCTCAATTTAATGTTGTTAAACTTTTTTTTAAGTGTTCACAGTAATGTAATCCTTACCTAACTGGTGCAGGAAAACTACCTCTAAAGCAGCACTGCAAATTAAGAATGTGTCTTCGTAGGGAATACGATAATCGTTGATACTTTAATATTTGTTAATAACACCCAAAGACCTAATTGAGGGGAAAAAAATCTTGGTCAAACAGGCAGTTTGTTGAACCTACCATGATGTCATGTTTTAACATTAATGTCCTACAGAGGGCGCCAAACTTTTGTTAGGTGCACACTGCACGTGCACTTAGAGTTTTCTCTATCCATCCATCCATCCATCCATCCATTTTCCAAAGAGCTTATCCTACTGGGTCGTGGGGGGTCCGGAGCCTATCCCGGAAGCAATGGGCACGAGGCCAGGATGGGGGGTCAGCCCATCGCAGGGCACACTCACACCCCATTCACTATGGCGTGCCTACGGGCAATTTAGCAACTCCAATTAGCCTCAGCATGTTTTTGGACTGTGGGGGGAAACCGGAGTACCCAGAGGAAACCCCACGACGACATGGGGAGAACATGCAAACTCCACACACATGTGACCCAGGCAGAGACTCAAACCCAGGTCCCAGAGGTGTGAGGCAACAGTGCTAACCACTGCACCACCATGCCGCCCCCCCAATGTGTAATATTTTATAAAACTTCCTGTGCATGTGAAAAGGAAAATTAATATCTAGAATGCGTATGACCTTCCTGGGTTTGCCAAGGAAAGCTAAAAATGCACAACTGTCCCGTGAATGAAATGCTAATCACAGCAGGCGCAGATCCCGATTCTGAAATAATAGTGTCGCCTTATCTATGGGAAGCATCGGAGTTGCAGACTTACTTGCAAGTTATTGGACGATGACAACAGTGTTTTGGGGCTGAAGGGAGAATTGCCGGCTCAGATGCAGATGCCAGTGTCATCGGACGGGTAGATACATCGTATTCATCCCATAATTTAAGAGAGATAGAAGACAAGGTTTTCACCTTGGTTGTTTTCTGTGTCTTCGCAAAAAGCTGCGACTCCCATGTGCGCTTGTGTCACCGTTTTCTGAATGGGTTCCCTCTCGTCCACACTCAGCAGAAGAAAAACAGCGACTGTTTCGGTCAAAGAAGTGGAGTCTGCGAATACGATTGAGCTGGACGCAAAGGAAAGTCAGGCTGCGGTCATTAATAGTGCGCTTTACGAGGTCAGCAGGGAGCTTCAAGGGGAACCTGTCATCAGCGGAGAAGGCAAGTGGTGAGACAATTCTCTGCAGCTTATCACTGCGATATTTGGTTTCGGTTATTTGGTTTAATGTTATCTGGGTAGGTACATAATAAACCACCGGCCGTCAATCATTCATTTTAACACTATCAGTGTTATTTTGTATATTCTACGAAGAAATAGCACATCAATGTGGCATGAATTAGGGCATATTGGATCAGCTTATGATCCATTTATAACGTCTTGAAACACTATTGCAACTTCATTTCCATTAAATGAATGAATATGCTCCTTGACATTACTGAACATGCCACATGTTATTTATTCGCAATCTTGTAATAGGTCATAAATGACGGTGCTTTGCCGATTTGTTTTAATTAGGATATAGTGCAGTTTTCCTTAAATGAAATTCTTTCCAGCCTTGACAGTTGTAACTTGCCATATCCCGAATAAAGTACGCCTTTTCTTGAAGGAGTCGAAAAGCTTCTGGGTTTGTTGAATAAGTTTAATTAATTAGCGCCAATAATGCCATTTATGTGACTCTGTGATTCGCATTAGGTGGCCTAGGGTACTTTCGTAATTATGGTAGCTCTGAATCATCAGATGAAAAGGTTAAATCGGTCATATAAAAAGACTGTGCAAAGAAGAACATTACATGCAAACCGCAACTCCAGTGTTAAAGAGCAGATCAATTAGGGTCCAAAGGGTCCTTTATTTCAGTTTATTATTGTACTGGGGATCGTCTGACTTTGGTTATATTATAAAATGTCCAAGTTTTGGAGTTTATCAACCGCGCGAATTTGATTTGGGTTGTGGAAGTTGTTATGTAACAGTTTTCTTGACAAAAGTTGTGAGGATGGTGCAAATACAGAAGTATAAGCCATAAATGAAACGTGACCAGATAGTTTTCCAGTTTGCAGTACTTCTCATACTGTTTGACTTTCTGTTGGTAAAATAACTGGTGTTCTTCTTCTTGTGGTGTTAGGATTTCCAGTGCATGATTAGTGAAGTGAAGTGGGTAATCCCTTAAGCATCAGTCCTCTGTTTTCTTGGGTACGTCCATCCCATGGGGTGGGATGTTATTAGTGAAAGCTAAAGCATTGTATTTATGGACAGACGGCTCTCCTTAACTGTGTTGCAATGACAAATTATATACTACGTACTGGTAATTAAGAATCAACTCTATTGCATTCCGAATGACAGCACGCTTCTACGGAGGTGCACGCAGGTGCAAATTTTCTGCTCCACATCACAATATGCACCGGAAAATTTATATTCTCATGCATTTTACTAAAGTCTGTGTCACGAGATGCGAGACGAAGGACTCCAAGGCAGGCGTTTGCGAACAAAATGGGGTTTATTGGACTGAACGGGAGCAGGGTAACAAGCGAGAATACGAGGGGTCAAAATGAGAAAGCGAATACGGCCATGGGCAGACAGGATGGGCGACGTCAAGGACCGGACTGAGGCTGACGAGACAAACGGGTACTTAAATACGTGGACTGGCGAGGGGTAACAATCAACAGGCGTGGCTCATGTGGGCCACGTTAGGGAGGAGACTGGATGGTCAGGCGGACATGACAGGCAGGACGTAACTGTTTGACTTATAGTAAGGCTGGCTATGTGAAGACATGAGCGTGGTATTTTTATAGAAGTCTTTGTCATGGCAACCTCTTTCGACATTATTTAAATATCATTATTGTGGTGCAATACTCATGATTTGCACAGCATGCATTATAATGATTAGGTCTTGATATTTTTCAAGCATGCTGAGCACACTGGTTGAAGTAGGCAGAACAAAGCCATGGAATTCATTACACATCCTCTCCTGGCAGTGGGCTGTGGGTTTTGCTTTGCAGAATGACCCTTAATCTATCCCCTTTTGCATTATTTGTTGTTCTGGTTTTGTTGCTGTTGCCAGTTTTTTTTTTTTTTTTGGATGGCTGCAGGGAAAGCAATTAAAGATTTGTGTTATAGCCAAATGAGCCATAATTAAGTGGAATCATTTTAGCCTCTTCATTTCACAATCAGTCTGAAGAGCTACTGGGCATTGAGCAAAGAGGACCTCCAATGAGGTCAATCTGAGCAGTATTTTTCCAGGGTAACCCCGTCAAATAAAAATATCTTCAGGATTTAAAAAAATCATAAATGTGTTTAAATGCTGTTGTGTGTGCACACATTCTTATGTAGGCCTAGATCTTATTGAGTAACCTTTGTAAATGATTGGCAGACCCCACCATAGAATAAACGTAAATCAGCTGTCTGTTTGCAAAGGCATATTTTTAAATAAATAATTCTTATTCAGGTTTACCTTGAAACTTTATCTTCTTGGCTTCTGTGTTGCAGTTGTTTCTCTTCAGTTTGGTAATTGCAACATTAATGCACTCTATAGTTTACAGACTGTCATTAAGCCTTTCACGAGCCTCGATGGCTTTTCATGGCTAGTTTCACGCTCCTATGAAATGCCTCTGCAAGCAGAGGACGATTTTTCTCATCGTGGCGCACAACGAGGCCTGTGGATGCTGCCCAAGTCACGGCAGAAAATCTCCGTAAAAACCCATAAAGATTGCAAACGAGCGTGCATAATCACAATGGCAAAAAGAACAGGCATATCCATAAATACGTTAAGAAGAGGTCTTTCCAGCAACAAACAAAATGAGCGTTATTTTCCTATAACATTGGCCAACCGTTACATAAAATAACGTAACATTTGCTTTTTCACGACTATCGATCTCATGACCATATCAGATAAACTGGATAGTCGGAAGTACAGTTTGCTGTAACACCTTATATAGATGTGGGACTTTGAATGTCTGTTTTTAGCAATCATACTGGATTGTTGAATGTCTTATCCCATGTTTATTTGAATCAGATAAATGTTTGGAAAGAATCAAGTCACATGTCTTCTGTGTTTGAAAAGGGATCCCTGCTGTAGATTATTTTGGGGATGTGGGAGGGAGCCGGTATTACCAAGCAATAAGCAGACAGCGGTAGAATGTTGTTAGGCTACTCTGAGAAAATGACACGGCTCAGGGTCACCTGACACCTCGCCCAGACGCTGTTTCTCCATTTCCCTATTTGAGCATGTTTTTGTCTAATGACGCAAGTTTCTGCTCTAATTTTGAAAGCGGTGTTGCAGTAGGCATGGTCTAAAGAGCCGTGTTCCATTACGTCCCGGGTAGTCCCTTTCCACTGTAGACAGGCATATCCAAAGGGCCAGGTGTAAAGTTACAATAATGGATGGTTCATTCTTACCTAGCTGGCTCTTTGAGAACATAGATTCGAAAGACAGCAGTTAACTGGTCCAGATCTGGTTATTTTAAGATGCTATGCTTTGTTACTGTAATGTGGGGTGGAGGTTTTTGAATGTTAATATTGACAAAGTTTATTTTAGCATACACATAAAATAGGTTATATTAATTAAAAAGGCACTTGAATTTTTATCTCTCTCACCTGGAAGAGAAGCACTTAATTTACTCCTTAAATAATAAGTAGTAAATATTTTAATTGATTAAACAACCCCGATTTGAAACATATCTGCAGATAAAACAAACTATTCATAAAAACACATTGAAGTTGGTGTTTACAGCTCGACCAGCAGAGGGCTCTCTTTCACCGTATAAATTGCATGCTTTTCGTTTATCTGGAATGAGCAATGCAAGAGGTACTCGGTGTGATCTCGCAGATTATTATCCACAGTTAACAAGCGTTACTAAACTAAATCATTATTTTAGACTCGTATCCTAGACATGCTCCTTTGTGTGTGTGTGTGTGTGTGTGTGTGTGTTTAAGAGAGGCCAAAGCGCCTATCCGTTGTGAGCGTAATGAAGGTGTCCACCTTCAACAACAGCCGGGGCCTAATGATTTAGCGGTAACCTGATATCGATGATGTTAATAGTGAGATGACGTAAGCCCTTCTGGCAGAATTAAGCTTTTGGCCTTAATTTGATGGTCTTATCATGTATGCATGTTAAAAAAAATGCGTTTTTGAAATTGTATGATCTTTCATATTGCTCAAACATGAATCAATGTATTTAGTAGTTTTAAAAATTATTAATAAAGCAATTTTATTAGTTATGTTACACAGAGACATCCCACCTCTCCCGAAAATTCCTGGAGTCTCCCGCTAATTGACAGGAGCTGCGTTTCCATTTACTTTTAATGGGAAGCATCAAAAGCCATCTCGAAAAGTCGCTAAGTGTCGCTAGATGACGGCATGCGCTAATTAGCATATCTGTGGTGTCATTGTGAGAACCCCCCACCCCCGGTCCAGATGCTATTCTGGGGTACATGGTTTTTTTTGTCAGCATTTTAAAATCTGTTTTGGCGCTCCAGATAAAAATAGTTCCACTGTATTACCGTAATAAAGCCCAGGGCCCCTCCCCCACACCTTCCTGAAATTAATACGCCTAAGATAGGATATATTTCTTTATATATTAAAAAAAGGCAAGCAAAGCAAATTTGTTTTTCTGCTTCTAGCAAAACAAGTTCATGTTTCTCTTTTTAATACATGTTGATCAGCTATGAATTCACTGTTGAGTGACATACAATTACCCCATTACTCACGACGAGTATTTCAATTTGTACCGTCACCACTTCAGAATGTAAATATCCATTCATCCATCCAGTAGAAATTTGCAGGGACCAGTAAATGTGACATCCATTAAAAATACATAATAGAGTCTGCACTTAAACCACACCTTGGTTACAAACACAGAAGCCTAATTATCATTGCAGATTTTGTAAAGAACGGTTGTTTGTTTGTTTGTTTAGTTTTCTGTTCTGTAATTTATGCAGCTATATTTGATCTCTAATAAACATGTACCTTTTTGAATCCCATAAATATCGATAGCGACCGACTCCTTGTCTCAGGTGAATCGTGAGAAGTTGAACCACCTGGAATGGAAGTAGTGTGTGAAATTAACATCTGGGCTGGTCTGCAATCGCACTGGGGTCATTTTACGATAAAATGATGAAACAGGCCGTAAGTCTTTTTTGTTCCTCCTGCTCACACTCCGTTTACGCACTGAGGGCAGAGCCGGCGTCCGTGTGCATGCGGGATTAAATTTGGAGACTGCGCTGGATTAAAATGAACGTGTGATGCCCTCACTGGCAATGAACCACATAAGTAGAGTGGAGGCAAGGACAGTCTGGGTCTCAGCCAAGTCGAATGTCATTAGGCCATTTATGAGTGGTCAAGTGAAGGAAATGAGGCTTAATTTAGGCCCCTGCTTAAACCTGACTGCTTTTGTTATTTATTTACAGCCATTGGTCCCCAGCTGAGGATCCTAGGATGGGCAAGGTGAGCCCAGGGCAGCATTATTTACGGAGTTCTTTCTCAACCTGATGACCCCTAGATGGTCTAGGTTTTTGCTCCCTCCCAGTTCCTGGCCAGACAGTCCAAAATCACTGATTTGCAGCATTCTCAGAGGCTGCTGACTTAACACCCCCCCCCCCCCACAGTACAGGGTGAAGCTGGTTAGTAAAGTTAGGGGAGGGGGGCGTGAAAGGTGAAGTTTGCCCAGGGCTCCACATGAGCTTCGATACCAGGCGATACCAAATGTTTTTGTTTTTTCAAATTTTAGCCATAAGATCAGTCGGCCAAAAAATGTTTCAAATGACTGAAGTCTTGCTCATGTTCAGGTTCAACGAGAAAAACAACACATTTCTCATTTACGGTTCCTTGTGCATTTAAACCTTATGGTGATTTCTGTTGATTATGGGGACTCAGGTTATAATGTAATATACTGCTGTTACAGTTTGCACGTTGCCCACTGATTTCCCTTACGCATGTAGTCAGTAAAAAAAGTTTCTTTTCACTGCAGAATTTCATTTCACTTCCACAAGTTATGAATAGTTTATGAAATCCACTATAGTTTCATAAACGATTGATGTTTCACTATTACATAATTTGGGGGTTCTGAAGAATGTTTAATGTCTTCTTTTCAGTTTACGATATTTAAAGTTCTGTTAATAAATTCAGTGCTGATTCAGAACTGGTGTCGTTTGTTCCGTTTGTCTTTTAGAAGATCCACCTGGGTAGCATGATAGCATGTGTCTAACACCAACATTAATACAGTGTCATCAAAAAGTGATTATTTAGCCTGCATGCTCACAAAATGAAGCATCTCCCTTTTTCTATGGTAGTGTTCCCCAATCTGGTCCCAGTAGGGAGCTGGGAGGGAGTAAAAACATGGACTGTCTGTGGGTCGTCAAGGACCGGACTTGGAAATACTGCTCTGTGGCATGCTGTAAGAACGTTGGGTGCCTCGATCGTGGTCAGCGACCCAGAACGTTTCTGTTTCCTCTGTGAGTGAAGACCAAGCTGCCCCCGGGGAAGTTGAATGGTACTCCACCTCTCTTGTCCCTTTTTGCTGTTGTAGGGAATAAAATAATTAATTTAGTGACAAATTGCTGAATAGTTCTAATTCTGGGGCTGGTGTTTAGCATGTGCTGTAAAGGAGTGTCATTGAACGATGGGGCCCATGATTGAACAAAGAATCAATTATCTTTTCAATTAGGCAGCTATTTCTGTGCAGGGGGAGGCAAGAAATCATTTCTTAATGTGGCTGATAATTAATTCAAGACTTACATTACCTTTGATACACTTTGCGAGTATGAAAGGCGAAAAAGGGATGAAACAATAATTATTTTGCAAGCCTAAGAAAGTCTGTAGATCATAGGTATCAAGCATACCTAATCTGTTTGTGTTTTTTAATAAGTGGGTCTGATGAATTGCTAGGAGGCAGCATTTTCAACCGGCATTTCAACAAATAATACTGCCTCTGCATTGCCTGTCTAAAAAGTGTTTATGATGATGAGGGCAGCACGGTGGCACAGTGGTTAGTACTGTTTCCTTACCCCTCGGGAGACCTGGGTTTCTAGTCATCGAGCGGTTTCCTCTGGGTTCCTTCCACAGTCCAAAAGCATGCTGACAAAGGGGGGTACAGAAATGGATGGATGGTTTTTGACGATAGTGTTCATTGTTTTGAGGTTCTACTGTTTGTTGTGGTTTTTCTCTAAAGCCTCCCTTCAGCATTGACATTATCTTCTTGCTACCAAAGCAAGGTTATAATATTTATTTGATGTGTAGCATTGATGAGAATCGCAGAGTTTCTGCACAAGAACCACAGAATTACAAACAGGGGTGGGGCATCATGAAATGTCCATGGTATGATAGCTATTAGTAGCAATAACAAATGCAGTAGAACCTTGGACCTCGAACGCCTCTTAACTCGAGCAACAAGGACATTGAATGGGTGTTTCAATTTTTTTTCCATTTGTGCATCACCTGAAATCATGGAACTCGACCATTCCTGCTAATACTGTACTTGTACGGGTTGAGACACGTTCAATTCTGACCTCGAAGAGGTCGGTTGAGAAAAATCTAGCCGCAACTCCACCGGAAATTCGGAACACGACAAAACAAAACAGACCTGCTAAAACTTGTATTGATAGAGAGGCGTCTCCCCGTCCAAACAATAACCCCTCCATCCCTCCTCCTCTCCACCTGCCACTTCCAGTCTGCCATCAGCTCATCTCAATACAGGTAAAATGCTCATAAAATCATTCATCTCATGTTCATTGCTTTTGTATGTGTGATTTTTCATGTGTCTTCATTTTATATTGATTGGTAATGTTTTCTATCATTAGTTAAGTAGGTAGATTAGTTTAATTAGGCAATCATTTGGTGGCCTGGAACAGATTAAATTCATTTACATTATTTCTTATGGGAAAATTCGACTTAGACCTTGATGAAATCGTGACTCGACTAGCCTTCTGGAATGAATTAAGTTAATATTCTAAGGTACCACACTGTCTTTATGGGTCTTTCCATACAGATATGGGAAAAAGAATTTATAATACTTCATTCTTGCAAGCTGGTTGGTAGCGTGTCAGTTTTTTGTTATTGTTGAATGGTTTTTCAAATTATAAATCACATAACTGCAACTTCTGAGTTCAAAGTAATACTTGGGTTCACACAGCATTGTGTTGTGCTCTATGTCACGGGAATGATTCCACTAAAGTAATTTTACAGCTTGCTTCCCGTCATTAATATTAATATACAGTGGGAGGATGTCCACACAGGTAACTCAGAATTTATTCGTTGGTTATGAGAGATTTCACCGACTTGACAAATTTTTTTCCAGACGGCCTTCTTCATTTTTTGAGGAAACAAAGTTGAGTGAATTCATTTCGCTGGAGGATATGCATCATTTGAGACGCAGCATCCAGTGTCTAGACAGACAACCACCAGCTATTATAGGACGGAGACTGCAGGATCTGTGTCAGTTAGTCATTGTCGAATGCTACATTCTCGTCAGACTTACAAACAAGTCGTAATAATACTATCTCATCAACAGTATGACTTAAAACTGTTATTTTGTCATTTAATACGTCCACATTTTTCATGTCATTCAAATTCTTGTGCGTCAAAGCAAAGGTAGAACAGCGACGAGATTATAGCCTTTAATAATTAATTGATGAGGATTACGATAAAGTTGCATGCATAACAGTGAGTTTTTCCTACTTCATTGACGCCCATGTTTACCAATGGCTAGCCTGCTAGTTTCCATCATTCCTCTTTCCAGTTCTATTTTGGCAATGACTTGCAATGCCGGGTATGACTACTCACTGTGGCTTGTGCTCTATTCAGTAAGGGATAATCTTCTCACCGTGGCAACAATTCAAGAAGAATATACTCTGATAAATGAGGCTGCTTTGTTCCATCCAATGCTATGGAGCGACATAGTAAAAATATTAAATATTGATGTTGAAAAGAAATGCTAATTGGCTAATTAAAAATTTCTGCATCAAGAGCGAGAAGGATGTCAGATGACAGTTACATCTGAATTTCCGTCAACGTCGAGGAAAAACGTCACACAAACAGGCCGTCCCTGATCGCATGATTGGTCATTATTCCAACTCTCTCTCGCAAAGCTCCAAGAGTCCAAATGCGTTTGGTTTTCAGAAGTTGTGTAGATTTTGGCTTTTTGATATGTGTTTGGGAAATGACAACACATTGCGAATAAGAAGCTTTTATCCTTTATCAGCATCCTGTGATAAAGGGTCATAAAGGGAATGCTCAGGCTAGCTTTAGCGTAGAGATGCTGTAGGGGAACTCTGGGGAGAGACAGGTAAATATCAGCCATTTCACCTGGGAGGTTAACAGTATCTCCAAGGACCTCATAAGCCAGGGAACATAATATTTGCAGGTTGAACTTAAATGAGGAGGAGATGGATTTGGTGAAAGGTCTGTGATTAAGTGCAGTTTAATTAACCACCTAGAGATTCTCACCAGAGGCTGAAAACAAGACAAGGACCATTAGAAAGTGTGCAGCTCCCAGTGTTAATAATTTCAATGCTGTTGTGGCCTGATTATGATTTTTTAAAGGCTTGTGTAAATAGTGTGTTTGTTCATCGCTGGGCTGCAAGGGGGGGCGTCATTCATAGAGTTCATGGAGGTTCTATCTTCATTAAGACCTTCCACGACCTTGAGTGTCCTTCTACTAAACTCCCCGGCCCTTGCAGGCAGAACACAAGCCAGAGATGTGCTTCTAGTCATCAGGAAGCTCTTCTTCAGACTTCAGGGTAGCCTTTTGGCTGTGAGGGAAATCTCAGATTGTTTCGGAGGAAAAGGTGTGGGGCATGCCAGAGAAATCTCAGTCAGTGGACAAAAAAGGAAAAATACAGTACAGGATTGCGGAAGACAAGCATCGGGAGCAGTCTCCATCTGGTGAGTGGAATGTGGATCACCTTGTTGACTTGAGCGTATGAGCCTCCATGTTTCCGTGGCAGCATGAGGACCAAACGGCTGAGTGGGGTGGGGGAGGGGGAATCATGCAGCATATGCTGTTCCCACTGAAGGTACTTCTGGGGGCAGTGGGGCCGTCCCGCAGTGTGTGTGTGTGTAGGAGAAGGAGCATTAGAGAGGGAAGAGTACCTCCCCCTCCCTCATCGGGTCCCGTTTAGCCGCGGTTGTCTGAAAGTGAACAAGTCGGCGGACAGGAGCTCTTGTGAGTCCTCCCTGCCTGTAGAGGGCATATGTGGGCTGCTTGTGAACACCATGGGCAGATCGAAGCCAAGGGACGCCATGGACCCCTTAGTACTTACATGGTCACCCCAGTTGCCATCTCTCATCAAAATATAAAAATGAAATCAAGAGCATTTAATTCTGTAAACCAGAGCTGCCCAACTCGTCGATTAGTCGACTGCAGCAAGTCGACTGGATTGCGAGATGATTGATGGATAACGATGGATAATGCTCACGATCGGTGAAAGATACCAAGGGGGACCTCTATTTGAGCCAGTACGACGTCCTGTACACAGATGTATGTTTCTGCCGTTGGACTCTCATTTGTACAGCTTTATTGTTATGTGAGGATGGCACACTTCAGAGTCAATCGTTATCTTTGAGTGTAGTAAAGTTCCATTAATTCAGCAACCTTTCCGCTCCATTTATATTTTGGGAGGACATGTGGCTTTGTGTTCAACATTTTGGTATATTGCATGATTTTTCGGTCGATCTCTTAAGAATATTGCCAAAGGTGCTCAGGAGGGTAATCCTCTCACCTTCTCTGTCCCATTAGATAACATTGCACAGTCAGGTGCTCTGTAAATAGTTGTATATAATGCAGCAACTGAGGATCTGCAGAAGCATATTGCTGTAGGACAGGGAAATGATATTGACTTCTTTAAAAGCCAAATAAAAGGTTTTTCTAGGATGTTTGTGAGGTATGTGAAAAGCAGTGCTGTACGGTTCTTTCCCTGATCGTAAGCCTGAAGACTTTAACCAGCTATAATGGTACATAGCAAGGTGTACAGGTGCAGAAAGTCTTCAAATGATGTCAGATGCTTAATAGTTGACTATTTCTTTGGTTTCTCTCCTCCATTGTCTTCAGAAGTTCCTCTTGCTTTCTTCCCTTTTTCATGCAACATGTTATATGAATGTAATAATGGATCCACGGTCTTTTTAAGTGCCTTGTGGCAAATCTCGTGAAAGGCACTATATAAAAATAAATTGGACTGAAAATGGATGGATGGATGGATGAGCTTTAGGTACCCAGTGGAGATCTTTCTGTACAGAGCTGCATGCAGCTTCCTGTTAATTGCCATAAGCACCCCGAGGACCTGTACGAGACACAAGACACCCTCTCGCACCCTCTCCTCCCCAGGAGCGCCCTGGGTGATGTATCGATCGCGGAGTCGGAAAGCGCCTCCTGCTCTCCTCTGGTTCATCTGGCCCTGGGTGTTGGGATTTACAGCGGCTGAGGCGAGGCACGACCGTAGCTAAGTTAATGGGCAGGCAGAGAGGCTGGCGTTCACAGGCAGCGTCTGGGTGTTACTATAACAACGTCCTTTCTGCGGTATGCGCATTAACATTTCTTTGCTTCATGTCAAACTGCGCTGTTTCATAGCACACCATCAGCCAGCACTCGTCAGAGCTTTTAATAGTGTTTATGCTCCATTTTCCCCGCTGTTTCCTTGACTTCACCTTGACATCACACGCTATTTACATACCGCGCGCTGGTGCCGTGTCACGATGCATGCGCCTTTTTATTGCTCACTGTAAGGACCACGTTAACTTTGCCTTAAGGTGCCCCTAATGACTCCTTCTGCATTCATTTCCTCACGTCTCCTGTCCATCAACGGGCCACGCGGCGGGTGACCGTCCTTTTATTTCTCCATAGCAACGGGAGGAATGTAGACGAGCGCGTTCTCGCAAAGCGTGCTTCGGCCGCGATCAAATCCAATTCCCCACCAATGACTCGCCTCGGCTCGCCCAGCCTTGCGCACCACGCATGTTCTGCTGCTCCACCATTCGATCAAAGACGATACACTTTTCCCCTCTGTTTATTAATCACTACTACTTTAAACCTCAGCACCTTTTGTCCTATTAGTATGCTATTGTGTATGGTATGGACATTGTACATTGCTTGTTTATTGTACATATATATAATATGTATACTATATATTGCTTCCATATTGTGTGTATATATATATATATATATATATATTGCATGTAATTGTTTACTATTGTTATTCACTATTGTCATTTTTATCATTGTATGTTATTTAAGTCTGACGGGAAGCAAGCAAGCATGTATTTCATTGGGTCTCAGAAGGTCTCAGTGTGGAATTCGTGTCCAGGCTGCTTTCCGGGCTGCTGACGTGGTGCTTGGCAGGCGTGATATTCTTCTTTATTGCGGCTTTATCACTTCGAGTGACCAACTGCATCCCTGCTTGGTGTTAGGGATTTGGGGGGGGGGGGAGGTATGCGCGAATGTCCGGGGTGTCATGAGGTAACAGATAAAGTCTTGCTGAGGTACATATGGGTATTTGAGAGCGAAATAAGGAGAGAGAGAGAGAGAGAGCGAGGGAGGGAGCAGTGTTTCCCCTAGGTTTACAGCGTTTGTGGGGGGGCACCGACAGGATTCATGGTGTTCATGTGTTTCTTTTAATGACAGCAGTCAATATAACAACTGAGCTAAACATCAGAACATTTCTTTTTATGACAATTACCCACAAAGTGTGCAGCTTTCACCACCCTGGGAGCGTTTAAAAACACAGATATTTTTGTCTGCTTTTCAGGTGCTTTACGCGACATATTTTCCGACGCGCGTCTCTGTTCACTGGTGGGATCGCGCTCTATTTAGTTTATTTAATAAAAGGACAATGTGTAGACCTGTTCTATAGGAAAAGTAACCTTAAATGACTTCTGTTGTGATCTGACGCTATATAGAAAATAAAATAAAATAAAATCATCTTGACCTTCAAGGGGGGGCGGGAGGTGCCGTTGGGGGGGCAGGGCGGGGCGCCCCCCTAATATGATGGTACGGGAAAAACTGGAGGGAGGGAGCTAACGGCCGGTACTAGTGAAGATTGCCATTTACGTTTCCTCATTATCAGTCTGTAGTGTGCAACTGTGAGTCACTGCTGTGTTCCTTATTGTGGGTGGACAGAGGTTAGTGTATATATGAGGTTATTTGGCTCCCACAGACATTTCCAGCTCTTTGGAGATTACCGCTCACATTAGCTGGGAGCAAAGCCATTACTTACAGCCCCAAATGTGCTACATGCAGCCGTCATCCAGATAACCACTGGATAGTCACACTGCCCGTGTCCACATGCACCGCATTTTATAAAGAGGCACGGTGTCAAAAACGAAAATAGCCTTGTGTCAGTATTTATGGGATGTTAAAAGGAGGCTAAACGTCTTTGATTCAAAATGTCAGAATGACAAATGGAAAAATCAAGCAGCTACTCGGTGTCCACTGTGTTCTCTGTGGTTTTTCTTTCGGAAATCGCCATGGGAACGAGTTGCAGTCCGCTTTGGCGAAGGGTCCGGTTGGCCAACGCGCGCGGCCCGACGCCGGTGCTTGTGGCTCTGTTTCAGCTCCCAGTCTTTATTTCCTGAGGGCGTGGGGCTCTCGGCAGCTGTCCATTTTGCCTTCAGACCTTGAGGGAGTGATTTCATCTCTCTGACCTCTGCCGGAATTCCATAGCCAGGCACAGGAGACGGGAAGTAGAATTATAATAGAGGCAAGCATCGGCACATCTGCTCCCACCTCCAGCCCCCCGCCCCATCCTCTCAGGGTGGGACTAAGCTCCAGATCGCCTGATCCACTCCTCCACTTTCCATTCCCAGTGTGGCAGAGGGGATTATACTTTTAACTAATGAAAGCTTGTTCGCCTTGTAATGGAGAGGGGGTGAATGACAGCCCACATTAGGGCTTGTACGCTCATGGCTATGTCATCCCCGTTACGACCGAATTGCTGTGATTGGCTGTGCCTGGCGACGCAGTCACAAGATCATGCTGCCGGTCTGTCCCTTCGCCCGCTTACGAAATCGCCCGGGCGACCTGCCGAACTGTATTCATCAGCATGCTTACTGAAGTATAAAATTGTGAATCTATGAGAAGACAGGAGAGGTCTTTGTGGTCGCAGGGGCAGCGGCGTGCGTGACTGATTCTCGTTTCCGTTTTTTAACCGTGGCATTGTGTTCAGTCCTTCAAAGGGAGGAAACCGATCGTATACTTTTAGACATATTTACTAACATTTATGTAAATCTAAACACAGTGTTAGAGCTGACTGGACACTTACAGTTTGTTGGTGATCTTGGTTCTGTAGGAAACAATGAGTAGCTGACTGAAGATTTTTTTATATATATATATATATATATATATATATATATATATATATATATATATATATTAGCTGCTGTAGCCCCTGTGGGCAGAGTGGTGGTTCTGAGGCAAGGGATCTGTGCCGCCAGTCCTTAGGTGGCTAGGGATCTATGGGGGTAACAAAGTGATTCTGCTCCATTGGATCCTTCAGCAAGGCCCTTAACCTGCAATTACCTTGTCCTGGGTATGACGTTAACCTGCATCCAGCCCTGCAAGCAGGTCCTCCAACTTTCAGGGAAAATTTGGGGGTTGGTGGCAGGATTGGCACTCCAGCCCCTGGAAAAAAAAACCTCACACTGGTCCATTCAAACTAGTGTGGTGCTGAGGTATCACTTGCCACACGGCTGCTCTCGGGTTCTCGTCCCTGAGGTGGTTAGTCATATGGTGGGTACAGCAATGCACTGTATCAGCATGCGCTCCTTACCTCATCCTCCTCCTCCTCCTCCTGTAGACCATTGTGCTATGTACAATGCAAAGGTTGTGGGTTTAAAACCCAGTGTGCACACATAAATTGTAACCTTTCCCTCTTCTGTCAGATGAATGAGTAAATGCGTATTATATTAAATCATGGATTGTCCAGTAGAGGATTGCCTGGAGTCTATCACAATAAGAACAGGAAATGATGCCCTTGGATTGCTTGTCATTGCAAGCAATACAAACATACACCTTAGACATCAATGGCAGGAAGACACCCTTTCACCTAACTAAATGTTCTTGACGTACCTAGAATGGGAGGTACCATGATCGTCAAGAACATGTGGTTAGGTGAAAGGGTGTCTTCCTGTCATTGGTGTCTCAGGTGCTTTCATGCTGACTGCTGTGAATCCCCCACATGCGGGAATCTCCACTGCATATTTTTTTCGACTGAGTTCGGGTCGCGGTCTTTCCTGGAGGCAGGGGTTCAAATTGTAATGCTACAGTGCCGCCCAGTGAGCCAATATGGCATCCATGCTATACACAAGCCTTGATAAGATGGTCGCATCAAACATAAACATCTTGACTGAACACAAAATGTAATTTGATGGCCCTGATAGGGTCAATACCTTACTACTGGTTTTTGTTACTCTTCCAAATCCGCTACCTCAGACTATCCATCCATCCATCCATCCATCCATCCATCCATCCATTCTCGGAAGGCACTTGTCCCATTCAAGGTCAAGAGGGGTCCAGAGCCTATGGGTACAAGGCAGGGAATAACCCATCAGAGGGAACTCTTACAGGCAATTTGGGAACTCCAATTAACCTCCTTATGTTTTTGGACCGTGGAAGGAAAGCAGAACACCCAGACGAAACCCCATAACAACATGGGGAGAGCATGCAAACTCCACACCCAGGGAACAGATTCAAACCCTTGTCTCAGAGGTGTGCGGCAACAGTGCTAACTGCCGCACTACTATGCGGTCTTATCTTATATTATAGATGCATGAGTCCCAGAGACATTATAGCTATGAGGAAGCTATTTAATTCCACATTTCAACATCATTGGCAGGAAATGACCAAAACTCCAGAATTATAGGCTGCTACAATAATGCATTCTAATTCTGTGAGCTTCATCAGACTGCCATATTTCAACTGAATTACAGGAAGGAGTCCAAAAAAGGAAGCCATTAATGGCAGTATTTTTAAACATCTGTTCCAGAAATTTATTAATTGCCTGCTGAGGTACATTTGTAAAACAAAAAAAAAAAAAAAACGAGATTTTTACATGTTCTGGGGATTTTTTTTTTTGATCTTGCGCCATGCAGAGCTGCATTCAGCATATGGGACGAGCCAAGCCAAAACTCTGATAGGTCTTAAAATGTAGCTTAAAAACAAGTGAATAGAAACAGAAGTAGCATATTGGCAGTTATTTTAACTTTTTCAGTGCTCATAGTCCCTAGTGCTTGGGAGGTGAGGGGGCCTAATGGGGTTTCTGTAGGTACTCTGGGTTCCTGTTACAGGCCAAATGTTGTGTTCAGAGAAATTAAAGAGCAAATTTCCAAAGCTCACTCAGTCCCACAGGATGTGTTTTGAGAAAAATTCTATGGATAAAAGTATTGCGACGCCTAGCCATTACAGCTACAAGAACTTGTATAAATCCACAGGCATCAATATGGAGCCCCCCCCCCCCCTTTACAGCTATAACAACTTTCCACAAGATTTTGGAGTGTGTCTGTGGGATTTTTTGCCCATTCAGAAGAGCATTTGTGAGGTCAGGCACTGGAGTTAGACGTGAAGGCCTGGCTTGCAACATCCGTTCTAGTTAATCCCATAGGTGTTTGATGGGGTTGAGGTCAGGGCTCTGGGTGGCCTAATCAAGTTCTTCCACACCAAACCTCTTCAACCATGTTATTATGGACTTTGCTTTGTGCACTGGTGCACAGTCATGTTGGAACAGAAAAGGGCTTTCCCCAAACTGTTCCCATAAAGTTGGAAGCATAGAATAGTCCGAAATATCATTAAGAATTCCCTTCACTGGAAGTAAGGAGCCTAGATCAACCCCTGAAAATGAACCCCATACCATTATCCTGCACAGTGCAGTCAGACAGGTAACTATCTCCTGGTATCTGCCAAACACAGACTCGTCCATCAGAGTGCCAGACAGAGAAGCGTGATTCGTCACTCCACAGAACATTTTTTCCACTGCTCCAGAGTCCAGTGGCAGTGTGCTTCACACCACTCCTTCTGATGCTTGGCATTGCACTTGGTGATGTGGTCTGCCATGTCATGGCTGAGTTTCTGTTGTTTCTAAATGCTTCCACTTTGCCATAACACCACTTACAGTTGGCCGTGGAACATCTAGCAGGGAAGAAATTTCACAAACGGACATATTGCAAAGGTGGCATCCTATGACAGCACCACGCTCGAATTCACTGAGCTATTCAGAATGACCCATTCATTCACAAATGTTTGTAAACCTGACTGCATGGCAAGATTGATTGTATACACGTGTGACAGTGAGTCTGAATGAAACACCTGAATTCAATGATTAAGAGGTGTGTCCCAATTCATTTATCCATATAGTGTATGATGGGGATGACTTGTTAGTCTCATCTTCCATTTTGGCAATTTGCTGTTCAGCAGATATCTCTAATTTTCCCAATGTGTCTGTGTGTGCCGTGTGATGGACTGGCCTCCCGTCACACGTGCCCTTAGCTTCCTGGGATAGACTTCAGGCTCCCTGTGCACCCTGGTAATCAGTTATCAAAGGTACATGGACTGATAGACAGACACAAATGAGATGCAATCACATGGTGTGCAGCGTAGGTTCGAGGTGACTCCACCCATCTCATGTGTGCAGGTGACCCCCCGTCATCATCATGCCCCTCCGCCGAGCAGCACGCCCCCTGGCTGTCGATGGTGAAAACACACCATGGCCAGATGAGCACGGGAGCAATACGAGACCGGAATCAGACGGGGAAAGAAAACATCAAGGACCCGAGGATCAGGTGAGGATGCCTGGTAGGTCTTCCTACTGTGATCCAATCTCAGCTTCCCCACAATAACCACAAACAGCTTACATCATTATTGTCCATGTTAGCCATCTTCCAGTATGTTTAAACACATTGTACATGTGTGTTTATAGAGCTGTTTATTAAGCGATCCCGCTTCAGTTGTACATTGCAATCAGTTCAGTCATCTCTAGCAAGTGCTTTGGTATTGCGTCTGCTGCTATCCATCCATCCATTTTCCAAACAGCTTATCCTACTGGGTCACGGGGGGTCCGGAGCCTATCCCGGAAGCAATGGGGGAAGGGAGGCAGGGAACAACCCAGGATGGGGGGCCAGCCCATCACAGGGCACACTCATACATCATTCACTATGGCGTGCCTACGGGCAATTTAGCAACTCCAATTAGCCTCAGCATGTTTTTGGACTGTGGGGGGGGAAACTGGAGTACCCGGAGGAAACCCCACGAGAACATGCAAACTCCACACACATGTGACCCAGGCAGAGACTCGAACCCAGGTCCCAGAGGTGTGAGGCGACAGTGCTAACCACTGCACCACCATGCCGCTCCTGTATCTGCTGCTAGCTAAACTTAAAACTTCTAGTCAATTTTCCTTTTGTACCCAAGAGTGCATTAGAGATAATGGGACCAGCGATTGTGACTGCAAATAACATTTGGCTAGTCGCTGTGACATAGCTGCGGACAGCTGGCTAGCTGGGTGCGAGCTGCCATCGCATTTTGAGTAATCTTGGACAAAGGCACGCCTTAAGCAAGTCCGCAATAAACACCATAAAACCGATAAAGTAGAAGCTCCGTCAAGCCACATGAAGCTCTTCTAAATGATTTCTATGCAGTGCTCAGCTACCGAACTCAGCCATTCAAGAAACCCTCTTGTCATATAATTATATACAATGCAGGCGTGTGGCCTGAGTAGTATCTATCATTAACCTCTGTTTAACGTGAGTTAGTCAATATGGAGCAGTGAGGTTGAGGGAGAGGATGTCCATGACTGAATTTTGGAGAAAGGGAACCTCTTTAAAGGCACTGCCTCATCACACATATACCTGTAACGGCGGCCATTTGTCAGCCGCAACGGATACATGCTTGGATCTATCGGCATCATTTGAAATGAAATTTGACAGGTAGCCATAGCAACATCCCACTCTACTCGACTGCTCGCTTGAGATGCAGAGGACAGTCCCTGTAATTTGCAGGGAAGCAGCAAACGGACAGCCAGCACATGACCACAGAAATGTTTCCAAAAGTCATGGCGGGTGGGGGGCCAAGGATGCTGTTGACATAAACGATTTGCAGCAGTTGATATTTGCAAGTCTGTGGATTTCTCAGGATTTTTCCTTCGCTTTTTTGAAAGGTGCAATTATTGAGTCAGACTGGGCCGATATATGCCTTTTCTCAGGTGGAAGATGAATCAGCATAGTTCCTTTCAAAACAAGGATGAAAAACTGCAGTACAGTTTGAAGGACCAAGTACTGGGCTCCTTTGTGCCCAAGTCAAAACATGACTGCATATCTTTGCTGTTTATGACATGCAGTTATAGGCGAAAACCCCTCCCATGTTTCACAAAGACGAACACGAACTTAGACACTGTGTTTTTATTTGAGCTTATATTTCCACATGTGAATATACGTCACTGTGATGGTCTAACATCCTCCCCAGGCTGTTCTCCAGCCTTGTGCCCTGTGCTACTTAGGATAGGCTCCAGGGCCCCCTGCAACCCGGACCAGGATAAGCAGATAGATGGATGAATAGATGGATGTCATTGCATACCCTGAAAAGTTTTACCTGGTTTCATTTTCAATCTGTTTAATGTGATCCTTCCTTCGCATAACAAGTTGAAGGAAAATACAAACTACTTCCAGTTTAAGTGGTGCTTCCCATGCAGCCCCCAGTTTGGTCACTCATGTACCATGTACCCATGCCTTGTTTATATCATTCCCTCCCGCCCCTTCATCCCCCATTAACACACTTTTTATTAGCGTTGGCCTCAATCCAATTAGCTGTAAAGTAAGGTGTAACTCGCATCACCTGCTGTGGGGATCCCGTCTCCGTCGGTTACGGTGCATGTCAACAGCACGGTCCCTCAGCTAATTAAGATGCTAATCGCACATTGCATGCTCTGCGTCTGTCAGTACAGAACCGCGATGAATCCCCATTGCGACCCTCCCCCCTTTCCTATGATTGGATAACTTGAAGAATAAATCACAGACACATAGGAAAGAAAAACACTATAACAGATTTCACTGTATTTAGCTAACAAAAATGGAAAGCATAAAATTTTCAACATGTATCTTCAGAAACGTTTTGATATTCCTGTGAATGTCTAGGAGTCTCCATTGACTGGCATCCACCTGAGGGGCATTTATCAGGTGTCTTATGACCCCCCCCCCCCAGCTACAGGGTAGCCTATGGCCTGGAGTGTGAAAAGCAGCTCAATCCATCCATCCATTTTCCAAACTGCTTATCCTACTGGGTCACGGGGGGTCTGGAGCCTATCCCGGAAGCAATGGGCACGAGGCAGGGAACAACCCAGGAAGGGGGGCCAGCCCATCACAGGGCACACCTATGGGCAATTTAGCAACTCCAATTAGCCTCAGCATATTTTTGGACTGTGGGGGGGAAACCGGAGTACCCGGAGGAAACCCCACGACGACATGGGGAGAACATGCAAACTCCGCACACATGTGACCCAGGTGGAGACTCGAACCCGGGTCCCAGAGGTGTGAGGCAACAGTGCTAACCACTGCACCACCATGCCGCCCCAGCAGCTCACTCAGTACTCCTAAAACAGCTAATTTTCTATTAGCACAAAACTGCGTAGCTATAGCTTGTTGAGGCCATCGTTGTTCTCGAAGCTGGCGTCTTTGCACGGCATTGTGTGAAAAGGGTGAACCTTCGCCGGAGTAATTCCGTCACAGCTGGGGGTGTGTCCTAGTGCCGCTCACACTACCGAGGTCAAAAGCAGGTCAGCGCTAACGAAGGCTGGGGAAAGAATATGTGAAACTGCCTGGCTTTTAGATTCATGATTTAAATCCTGTGAAAGTGACTAATGTCCTGTGGTATTGAAGTGGTCCCTAGTTAAAGCTTGCTTAGAAGCAAATGTCAATGACACCTTTTCATGGAAGGCCCACACAGATGCACAGTCAAACAACTTGGGGGGAGGGGAATCCTGTGATCTTTTCAAAGCTGCATTTGAAATGTGGGGATTATTTTGCTGCTAAAAACCTACAGGTTATCCTCCCCTAGATCTGCCCTTGGCAGGGCTTTCAATGATCTGTTTTGTGACAAACCTCTTTCGTCTAGAATGGACCCAGTGAGGTTTCGCCTGGAAAATCCATCTAGGTCCGGCTGTCACATGTGGTTATGTGGCCATTTACCTGGGGGCAGTCCCACTGGGGCACAATCAATAAGACTTAAAATGAAGGGAGTACCTTTTCTGTCTTGCACAGGATTTCCAATTTCCAGTCTGCCGAGCTCTTGATGGGGTCCCAAACCTATATGCAAACAGCTGAGGAGAACCAGATCGCTTGATTGTTTGTTTTCTGGTTTGTTCTGTCCAATCGAAAACAAAAACATGCCGTTTAACATTGCAGTCTCTAGCTTGGTCGTTCGACCTGCATTGTTTTTCTGTTTCATCTGTGCTCGGGCGGGGGGGGGGGGGGGGGGGACAGGTGGATGAATGTTTGCTACCATAGTTTTGACTGCGATTGTGGTCATGGAACTTCTTGCACTGCTTTTCCGTGTAGAATCAGACGCTTGCGTTGCGTGTCGGGCCTTAATGTCAGCTCCGTCGTCACGCGGGAATGTTTATGTGATTAAGGCAGAGGACTCGCAATGCCTGACCTTTCAGGGCCTTTAACAATCTTTAACATACGTCAAGGGCTGTTCGCTATCCTCCGTTTGGGTGCTCAAGTTGTACTGATCCATTCCGCCTTCAGTCCTGCCTGTCCTCCCGTGGGCAACAGGTTCATGCCATGTGGGGGGGGGGGGGGGGGGGGGGGGGGACTTCCCTCTCACCCAAGGGTGGAGTCGCCATGCTGCTACTTCCCATATCCATGTTCGGACATACAACCTCTCTGTCTCTCGTGTTCCTGCGGCAGCTGAAATTTGATTCCGAAGTTATTGCTTAGGACAAGGTCAGGTTTCAATATAAAGCTCTATATAATTTAAATAGGTCCAGCCTGATTTGGCTCGTTCTGTGATTGTTGCAAAGGCTCTTCCAAAGCTGTTCCTTAAATCTGCAGCTCAGAGTCAGGTTAATTGGCCAAGCGTCTTCACACACAGAGAGAATTTGTCTCTCCTTGCCACCAATGGCACTCATATGTACACAGGTAAGAGAA
This sequence comes from Brienomyrus brachyistius, assembly GCF_023856365.1. NCBI lineage: Eukaryota > Metazoa > Chordata > Actinopteri > Osteoglossiformes > Mormyridae > Brienomyrus > Brienomyrus brachyistius. The sequence continues at coordinate 11,926,836 of NC_064548.1, read as the reverse complement.
GAAAAAAATATGTATATCCATTTCTGTAATGTAAAAGAGACTCTTTGCTGTTGAGCAACCCAACACGGCAGCAGACTAATCTCAGAATGATTCGGCTGTGCTGGACTTCAGTTTTGCTCATCATACATCCATGAAGGCCATAGAGCAAGCAGTCATCCCTGCTAACTCAGCTTAAGGAAGCAGGACACTGGTTTTGGATTCCCAGTTTGTGAGGTGGCTGGAATGAAGGTGTTAATATTAATGTGACTTGGCTGGACGCATAAATGTTTTTTCTAATAATGTCAAACATGCTCTGCATTTGAAAAAGTCAAGAACGTAAATAAATATTGTTCAGCTTGTTCTTTAATTTTCTTTTAATCAGCACCGCCCTCTCAGTCGAATGCTAGTAGGCTGATGGCAGCAAGGAACTGGGATTGCATTCAGGAGCCTGAATACAAATGAAGAGTTTATTACTGCCGACCCTCCTGCCATCACGGAAGAGCAGAGGTGAAGGCCAAGAGAGCCCGATAAGGAGAACAAGGCCCTTCCATTTGCTGGCTGTAACGCTCAGGATGTTAACGGCCTTGTGTTGCACGCTCTGATTCAGTAGCCAATTAATTAAGATGAAATATTCAGCGTACGGAAGGCCGGAAAACAGCTGCGTTGTGTCTGTTGAGCATCTCCAGGGACGTGCAGTAGGAGATCAGCGCACTTTCGTTTTAACCTCTTTCATTCTGGATTTTTGTATCCGGTCTGTGTTGGAAGAACATTTTCTGTTCCTTTTGAAACCAAGGGAATGCTTTCAGGAGGATAAACCTCCTCAGGGTTTTCATCTCTTAAAGAATGGACTGTGAATTAGTGCGCTTTTCTGTTCAGAGGTGCATTCAAAGACCATAGTGAAAAGCAAAGGCTCTTGGAACACTTCAAGGCTGAAGTCAAAGTATCCTTTAAGCTTCCTTTGAATCATTACACTGCGCACAATTCGAAAGGGCTTGATTTTGAACAAATTAAATTATCTCTAATAATTACTGCAGACAGGTAATCAAAACCTGGCTCCTTCTGCAATGAAATGCAGTAGTCTGTGACATTTTAATTGATAGCCTTCAAATCCCTTTTGGTTCTGTTTCAGAACGTATTTTTTTTTAAGTTGAAAAAGACTCAGCCAGCCGAGATCTTTCATGAACACCTCTGGAAAATGGAGAATGAAGAACATCTACACCTTTTTGTGGCTGAGTTCTGTACCATTTACTATTTAAATTGAATCAAGCACACCAGAAATGTGACCTGATGCTATCTCACACAAAAAGAAAAGCATTTTGTCAATAACTAAAATATAGTCGTCTTGAGACAATATCTAAGACGAATGAGGGTTTTGGGAGGCAATAATCTTTCATAAAGGGCTATCACATTTAGCCTTGCAGGAAAATCACACCATTGAAATGGTAATGACACCCATCTTGTGTATGGGTTGAATGTGGGAGTCAGTGATTAACCATTCAGCTATTCTATCTGAACGTCTTTGTTGCAAAGCCAGGGTGGTGAGACATTGTGCAGCTGATTAAATTACTCCATTAAAGGATCATTTGATATTTCAATATATTTCACCATCAGGGATTTTGAAAAAAAAATAAATAAATAAAAAAATAAAAAAAATAAAACAAAGCATGTTTCGAATGGTGCATTATAGTGATTCCATTTATTATTACACATTTATAATTAAATATCTATTGTTGTTATTAATTTGTTATTGTAACCTTAACACCTGAACACAAACACTTATAATGTTTTGTTTGAAATACATTTGGCCTTTGGTTTAATCATCAGAGTCAGAGATCTGGAGTTCAGTTCAGTGTAAATTCTACAGCAACACAAGGGGATCGTGCCCGTTTTCTCAGTGATAGCAGGAGACGAGTGTTAACAATGTTTTTAAGGTGTAGTAATTCCCAGAGCATGTATATTATTGTTCTGCCTCCAAACATACATAAAATATGATTGTGTTTGCTAATTATGTATTTAATGATGAATGCTGAATAATTTATAATGAATACAGGTTTTTTGTACTTAGCATAAGAAAATAGTACTGGATTCATGTAGGTCATGGACCGACAGGTGGGAGACAGTATCTTAGTATAATGAGTCACGGTTTTCTCACTGGACTGGTGGATATAAGATTGCTTCAAAAAACCCAACAAGACGAAAAATGAAATTCATTCCATAAATGCCTCGCCTTTCAAGCAAAGTTCATAAATATTTTGCTTCTCATATTTGATGTCAGCGGGCATGACCTTACATTACTGGCGTACAAGAGTGATAAAAACGAGTGTTTAGAGGCACGAACGATGGGCCATGTCACCTTGGTCTGTGGTTGGTGTTTTCTTATTTTGCTCTGTAACTCTGTTTGCTTACATGCAACATCTGTGAGTCAGAGACTTCTCTGTGAACTCTGTGATGTCTAGGATGCAGTAAAGTTTGCCAATTCAGAATTCCACATCATTCTTCAGTATAGGTTCACCTCTTTCAGGACAAAAAAAAAATCTGTTTTCTTGTCATGCCAGTTGGCTCTGATGCTGGATAGCCTTTGAGAATAGCAGAATTGTAAAAATAAGAAAAACAAAGACTGTTTATAATTTTTGAGCCTCTTTCACATTGCACAGTTGCACAGACTAATACTGCTTTTTTTTACTTATCTTGTCCAGACACTGAGGCACTCGCAAACACATACAGTCTCACACTCACACACGCAGACTGGCACACACATGCTTGGCCAACAACTTCAAACACTCATGTAGTCTCACGCACAGTCACATTGGCCCCCAGTCACACTGATCTGTACACACTCTCTCACACACACTCTTTTCCCGATGCAACGCTCAAAAAGACAGACAATTCTCCTCATCTGGGAAAAAAAAACCTGCCGCAGATAAGTCTGACGCTCTGACTGCTTACAGCTATGCTGAGAACAGAAAGTGCACTGGGTTTTTACAGCCCGTGCTCACCATGAACGCAACAAAATTACATAATCTAACAATGCAATATTGTCAAGCGTTTAAGTTTAAGCGCCTGCAGTCGCGATCGCACCCGCTGCTCGTGGGACTCGGACAGAGGGCTGGCGTTTCTGGAGGCAGCACGCGGACGACGCTCGCGCCACATCCATTCGCGTGACAGGGAATGGCGCGTCGCCATGGCGACATCCCTTATCAATAACCGCTGTTGAAGAAAAGAAAACGATGACTTTATTTACAGACAAGGTCTAAATTCCGCATTTATCCCGACGGAACAGCACCACGGCGCTGCCCTATTCTCACGCATCTCAACAGTGCCTCCCCGAAGGGAAGTGGAAAGAATAGGACCCCCCGGCACTGTAAGGGGCTATAATTTGAAAACTTGATGGTATAATTTTACGTGTCTTTCAGCCATTGTTGTTGTCGCTGGTGCTGCTAATAACAGACTGCCGCTAAATAGGTTTGGCAAGTGCTCTCGAAAAAGGCATCATTCTGTGTATTAGTATCACATGAGCCTGAAATGCCACCGGAGCGCCATGTTTGAAGACGGTGAGGAGAGTCGGGGCTGGAAAACAAGCGGTTTACCGCGGTAATTCGATGGAGGAAATCTACTTCCTCACAGCGGCTCCTTAATTCCCTAATGATTAAGTCGCGGCCCTCTAACTAGTTGTAATTTGACAGAAGACAGGCCAACAGGAAAAATTAGAGTTTAGTTAGTTACAAATATTGTCTGGGGACACAGGGACATGATGGAGATGACAAAATTACTGTATTTCCTGCTTGCTGTGGCCCTGTGCGATTTCGCTGGGTCTGGTAAATGCATGTTTTAGCTGACAAATACATGCTTTGTTCTGAAGCCATTTGGTCTTTATGCAAGACATTTAAAGAAAAGAAGAGGTGCTTTCCTTTTTTTAGCAGTATTCTTAATGCTTGCTTACCCATCAACCCTCTTCCAACCACAGTCATGAAGTTTGTCTTATCTGTGCTGAATTTGGCAGACACCTGGGATTACGAATGATGGTCCTGTCTCCCAGCTGCACCATGAGCTATTGGGACTCCAGGTCTTCCCCACAAAGGTGTCACGGCACTGTCTGATGTGTGCCTAAGTTGTCCATGCATGTTCTATCCGTGACGCAGGCCTTAGGACTAGCATGCCCCCCCCCAGGTCGAAGTTAATGGGCATGCCTGCCAGACTTGACCACCTCTGAGCATGTGGGACCTGCGGGGATACAGCCTTCATAGTTTTACTTTCCGGTGTCACCTTTGGACCGGAGATGTTGAAATGCCTTTTCCCTTCTGATACCTCCTGCCTCCCCACACATTGGCTCTGGTGATTGTTCTGCAAACTGACTTCCCATGCCAGCCTTCAGCCACATTCCATGGACCGGAAGCACCTCTGACCGACGGTGAACTCTGAAAGTGCAGAGGAGTGCGCACGAGAGGGCTGCGTGGGTGTGTGATTGTGGGTGGGTTTTTTTTCTTTTCCTGTGGCCGACGGGTGCTCTGTGCCCACCTACATGGCGCTATAAAAACTACCTGCATATGTGGTCAGGGGCTGATCACGCAGACACAACTGGAGTGTTACAGATTTTTGTGCATACTGAGTACTCCTACTAGTGCAATGGAAAGCGAGTGAGCGAAAGAGAGAGAGAGCGAGAGTGAGAGAGAGAGACAGAGAGCGAGCGAGAGAGAGACAGCGAGAGATTTGACCACCTGACAGCAGAAAAGCAGCCAGCCCCTTTGTGAGCTGCCGTGCCTGCTGGAGAGCGTCTCTCCGCCGCGACACGCGGATGCACGCAGATCGCCGCAGCCGGGAGACACACGGAACGCCCCGACCCGTCACGATGCGCTGAGCACGCAGCCACGCAGCCCGATCGCGGATGCCGTCTTCTGATAGTCATCGTCACTGCGCCGTAGGACATTAACCATGGAATCTCTCGCCGGTGACACAGATGGTCTGGAGAGCGACTCGTTAAAGTACCCGAAAACTGAACAGACAGAGAAAATGTGGATGCGTCTGAGAGGAATGTGAGTACTCCTTCTACCTCCTGTTTGACCGGGATGTCCCGTAGCGTCCTGGTTCAAATGCTGAACCAGGTTCTGGTATCGAAATGTTGGGGAAAGGTGTACATTTAATGGACCGATGTTACCAGCGACAGGGCAAACTTACTGAAGTTGACTAAGGACAGAGAGTTTATTTCTAGTTTGGTTTGTATTTAGATGAATGACGACTGACATTTCAGTCTGTTGACTGATCGCATCCACAAGCTTGCTACATTCCAGCATGGGTCTCTCGGTCTGTGTGTTTACAGGATATTCCATACCTTAAGACCTGCACGAAGCATGGAGTTAGAAGGGCTGATCATACTTAGTGTCATACTCCAGTTGTACTTATAATTGTTTCAGTTTTCTGAATACAAAAAGCCTTGTCTGGACCTGGAAGGCACGACCCTCCAGTCAGCCCTGCAATCATGTTCTTCCTGGGTACACCCACACTCTTCATTTTTTTTTCTTCTTTCACAAGTGCCGGCCACCTGTTAGTTTACGGTGAAAGCATCCCACCAGTACCTCTCTGAGTCTGAGTCAGAGGAATCAAACGATGAAAGGAATTCCAGTTTGATCCAGCCCAGTGTTACAGAATGTGAATCTACTTCTCGGCTGGTACTGCCAACATGCGCTGTAAACATCACTGGGGGGGGGGGTTCATCATTGTACTTTTGTTGGTATGGTGACAGAAGCTCTAGCGTAATCATCTCCTCAGTAACAAAACAATAGCAGGGCTCTCACAGTGGGGATGAAGGTGTGTGTGTGTGTGTGTTTGCGTGTGTGTGTATTAGGCTTATATTACATTGTGGCGACCAAATGTTCCCCTCTATGTGATAAAAACCTGTTATTTTGATATTCTGGGGACTGTTTTTCAGGTCCCCACAAAGATGTGTGAATGCGATCAAAAAAGCAAAAACGCCAAAAGTCTCGTATTTCATTTGGTTAAGGTTAGGCTGGGTAGGGGTTAAGGTCGTCATGTTGGGATTAGAGTTTTCCCAATACAAATGAATGGAGAGTCTCCACAAAGATATAATTACAAACCTGTGTGTGTGCGTGCATGCGGGTGTGTGTCCCTGTGGGGGGTAAGAGATTCGGGATGATCAAATAGTGCTTTTGGGGATTGTTTCCCTGCTGCTGGAACGTAGAGTTTTGTCACTCCCCTGTTTTGTTGCTGCTCACGGAGTCTGCGCTATATATAAGCACAGGCTTATTCATTAACTAATTATATCTGGATATTGAACAATGACCCAGCTGACAATAGTCGCACACGCCCACAGAGCCAGCGGGGGGCAATCTGATGGCATGGCACATTTCACGACCAAGCGCACGGAATTCTGTCACTTTCCTGCGCATAAGTGCGCCACTCCTGCAACCATTCTTTGGGGGGGCGGCTGTGTTTTTGTTCATATTTCAAGGTTAAGTAGGGGGGTAGTCATTCCAAGCTATCCCCTCCCGAGCATCAACCCGGCCACCAAGTGAGGGGGTGCCAGGCGACCGTTGCCATGGAGCAGCACGGTAAGGAGAGGGCCCTGTTCATCATGCCAGCACAGTCCTGGCCTGTGCTATCACAGGAGCCTCTGGTCGACGATGAGTCAAGGACCAGGACAAGCCAAGAAGCAGATGTTCTGAGAATCTTTTTCTTCCACGCAGCGTTGAAGTAATATCAGCGAGATATTGTGTCTGGACTGGTGACAGCATTTCCCAGACACCCTCAGTCTCATGCTAAGTGTGGAACATCACTCGGAGTGCAGACTTCGTTTGTTTTTCTTACTACTCCATGGCTCAGGCTGACCTTTTTCTCATTCACCTCAAGGCTGTCCTCAACTCAAGATGCCGAAGAGATTTTCGCCAACGATTCCAGCGCTGGCAGATCCACCGTTTCCGAAGGAACTTTCAGCAATTTTCCCCAAGTGCAGATACAGACGCTTTGACTTGACAAAAAAAATTTTGGATGTGCGCCTATATTTTGTATACGGCACTCGGTCAGATGGTTTTCAGGGCCGGTGAGGTTCTGGACGTGATGTCGCTGCTTCCGCATTGGGCTGCAGGTGAAGCTAAAGCTGACAAAGCCAGGCCAGACAGAAGCCCTCACGGTAGGGCTCCAGCTGGCTCTCACCCATTTGCTTTGATTCTAGAAGGATCGGGACACCATCCACTGGTAATCACAGACCAGGAAGCTCAGGGCTTGATGTTCTTCTGCCTTTCCAACAGAATTTATTTAAAAATTTTAATGCGAGCTACCTACGGTCAGTGTAATGGGATCATGCTAATTAATTATTCATTGCTCTGACATGGTCTGAATGAGTGCGATCGTCATTTGTGTTGCCCCATCTGCTTTTTCGGGCATATGTCAGTCTTTCTCAGATTTTTACTGCTGCCTGTCATAGCACTAGCACTACTGTACCATGTTTTAGGTTTTTTTTTTTCTTTTTCAACAAAGCGATGTGACAAGCTGCTAATGACGTCCATCTAATGAAAACCCATTTTCTTTTTCAGGCAGAAGTACAAAAACGCTTCGCAAAGGTAAGCCACCGGTCTGTTAATTATGCTTGTCTAGATTTTATTGAGAGCAATGTAAAAAAATAATAAGAGCAGGGGATGATTAAGAAGATAAACCTAAGTCATCCAGTGGCTTTTCAATGGACAAATATCGACACCTGGTTATTGTCGACATAATCAGTCTAGCCATCTTGAATATCGGTCTGTTTTACATCATGTTTTGAAATACAAATGGACTGCGATACAAGTTATTCATGTAATTAATCTAGGCAGGATAACATCGAGTGTTTAGCTTTATAAATGGTAAAAACACAAACCACTGTCATCTGCTGATACTCTGATAATCACCTGCTGATTAGTGATTTCAGCTTTTTGGAAATATAACACTGCAGCTCCTGTGAAAAAGGCTGTGGGTCTTTTTTGAAATGATTTAATGTAAACAATTGTATTCAGAGCTCATTACTTAGTTTCGCTTTAATGTTAAAATGCTCACCAGCTTCCGCAAGTCTGTTGTTCATCTCCTTCGAGTGACTAAAACGTGACATCTTGGCTGAACTCGTGTTTTAATGATAGATGTTTGTGCGATTATGTTGCCTGTGTTGCCTGGGAGACTCACTTGAGTAAGGTTATTGCAAGTAAAGTGACAGCCTCACTCTCTCGGGATGTAGTCAGTCTAGGTAAATCAGTTCAGCACTTTCCGTCTCCCCTGGTACAGGTGTACCACCTGTTTTTTTCCGGAAGCTTCCTCTTTCCCCCCAGCAATATGGATGCCCAGCTGTTTTGTCAAATCAACCTGGTACAGAAGTCTGTGTAGGAGTGCAGTGAAGTGCTCCATGTACACCACAACCATCCGCACCCAACGATGCTGGCAATTTGCCCTGCAAGAGACCTGCATTTATGCAGTAAGAGTCAGAGGTGTTTTTGCAGTGACGCCCCCGGCATTAATGGGAGCCTCACCACTGTCAGTCATCCTGTTTCAAGAACCTTGTAGGGCTCGTAATGACACTCTGCATAAAACCTTCCTTCCCGCGTGAAGCTGCGTCTCTCGGCCTGGTCAGGGGGACCCTCTGATGATGCTGTGTCCGCTGTCTCAGGGTAATGTTCCTAACAGTCACGGGTTACTGAGTGGTGTTCCATGTGACCTTGCTTTGTGTCACACGAGGTGTACTGGGGGAGACCTCCTGTTACAGTAATTAGCAACCCCTCCTCGCCCCCAGCCCTGGTGTCTTCAGAACTAACAGGAAAAGATGTCTGGCCTTGAGTAATCGGTCAAACAGTTTTCACACATTGGAGCAGGGACTCGTGCATGTTGCGTGGGATGCACACCGAGGCAGAACGTTTATGATTATTCATATATATTACTCTGTGGTCGCATATTTTGCTGGGCTGGGTGATTTTTTTGCACATATCTGAATGTGACCATTCATTCAGCTCTTTTGATTCTTTTAACGATATTCGTTTTTCATCTAACCATGCATCTTTCCATAACTGCTTATCCAGAAATGGGTTACTCCCAAACTCAAGTCTAGGTATTACTTTTCCATCCATCCATCCATCCATCCATCCATCCATCCATCCATCCATCCATCCATCCATCCATCCATCCTTCTGTCTAGTGGGCTGGAATTCCATTCAGGGTGTTAATGGATCAGCTCCAGGCTCTCCGTCACCCTGTATTGAATTGACAAATGAATAAATATTCCTCACTTTTCCACATCAGAGTCAGAGGTCACGTGTATAGTTAAAGACTCAGCCTCAGCCTATATTTTCTGGCAGAAAAAAAATCTACCCATTCATCTTCAGACAGCCTGTCCTGGGTCCGGGTCTCAGTGAAGAAAAAATACACTACTGAAAATAGACAAGTAAAATACATGGTAATACAAATTTCTAATGGTCAAAGCCAGTATGGTCTAGGATAGACCATGATAATTCTGACCAATGGTGTGTTCTGCGGCATCATGTCACCAATGTGCATTTTTTAGGTCGGATCCACTAAAGGATCGACTGTCGGTCAGCAGCTTTGTAAACTAAATCCAGGCTTGAGTGACATATTCGTTGGCTGACGGCACTTGAAACCTATGGTGAAGCAGGATCTGTAACTGGACTAATGTGTTCCTGGGGCATGGAGGGTGGTGGATGGGCTGGTCAGCCCAGTCAGTGGCAGTCTGCTGTTAATGACAGCCTTCCTTTCATTATCACATTTTGAAGTCATGAAGCCAAATTTTGAGGTGTATCATTTGATGCTACACTAACGAAAGCTTTAAATTGAAGTCAGATGGGTGCTATTCTAATGAAGCCTGTTGTTCATTGGATGAGCTTCCGTGTGATGGCCCTAAGTTTATAGCAGATGGGGTGTAATTTTCAATTGAATTACATTCTTTGTTATGGTCATTATTAAAATCACATTATTTCTGATATTGGTAATATTTCGGAGGGGCTACTCATAATGCTTCGGGAAATGTAATAAGGATGTATCATTTCCACTAGGGGCCCCCATTTACCGCTCAACCGAACCCAGCACAGCAAAGTGCAGCTGCTCGTGACCATGCTGTCGACGCCGGAGATCAAAATACATGATTTCCCGCAAAACAAAATCAGCTTAATTGTTCATTTCCCAGCACAGATTTAGAAAACAGGTTTTTTTTTTTTTTTTTTTTTTTGCTTTCTAAGTTTGCTGTAGGAACGTCTCGTACAGAAAGTATAGAGCCATTTGTTTGGATTGCAGAGAAGTTTAAAACAAACTTATATTCCAGATACATATTACTTAACTGATGAGCTGCTGTCATCTCCTCTACTTTTCTCTCCATTCTTTTTAAAATTAAAATCATATTCTCCCATAACAGTTGTGCTATATTTTCTGTGAAAATATATTAGACATTACTTACATAATCTTTGGTAAATTCATGTATTTATTGGCTCTTTATATTGTCTATGTTTTACTCAATTACTAGTTACTAGTGGGTGGCATGCTGATCTCATACCATTAGGCTTGTGGGTTTGAATCTTGCCTCTTGTGTGGAGTTTGCATGCTCCCCCTGAGTCATGCAGGTTTTCTCTTAAGTACTCCAGTTCCCTCCCGTAGTCAAAAATTGATGCAGTTAAGTGAATTGGAGTTTCTAAATTGCCAGCAGTATGTGAGTGTGTGCCCTGCGCCGGCCCGTCTGCGCCTTGCAATGCTCTCTTACCTCACAGTGACTGTGAAGGGGATAAGTCATTTTAAAGAAGGGGGAGGGTTACTTGATGGTTGGTTGGTTGGTTGGTGGGTCAGTGGTGGTTAATACGTTTTGTACAACGTTGGAGTTCATCAAGTTGTAAATTTGAATGTACTGTTCAGTTTTGTGTATTTTTTTTATGTTGCCCGCCTTTGTTTCTCAGTTCTGCTGGGAAGATTCTTTTCTTCCAGACTATGATGAGGCTTCCTTTAGCTGAACTGTACCCCCAAGCCCCCTGTTGTAGCCGGCTCTCACCATGCCCCTTTACCCTACGCTCAGTACAGTCAGTGTTCTCGTAATCCCCTCGTAAAATGTCAGAATCGAGGGGAAATCACTCTCATAAGTGTGCTGAGCTGGCCAACGGAAAAAATGAACTGAATGAATGCCTTCCTGATCACTGTTTATGTGTCAGATGTCTCATGAACGTGGAGGATTTTTTAAAGGATACTGATGTTGATATCGTTCTTCATCTTTTTTTACAGCCTGAATAAGTTCTCTAAAGGAAGAATAATTCCTTATCAATTTATTGATCAGATCTTATTTAGCCAGAAAGAGCACATTCTGTGGGGGTGATGTGCTTTCGTGGGTTAGGGTGCTGTGCCTGTGATTGGAAGGTCACCGGTTCAAATCTCAGGATCAGGTAGAGTGGTTACACTATTGGATCCCTGAGTAAGGGCCTTAACCCCCAATTGTTCCAGGCATTATCTGAACTTGCTTTCGCATAAAAGTATGTTTTTTTTTTTTTTTTTTTTTTAATAAAAGCTGCTAAAAAATGATGCTCTTGGCTCAAATGGCCGACCATGCTTGAGGTTGCTGTCTACCAGTCGGGGACCGGGAGTTTCCCAAAAGTATAAAGCGGCTGGCTTTGCCCTGCCCCCCACACCCCAGCCAGGTGTCTGACAGCCAGGCTGATATCTTTCCTGGCTGCCATCTTAGCTACTTTTGCAGACCTGTCAGACACCTTGTGAGTTCCAATTCCCAGCAGTCAGAGAGGTGCCAGTTCTCCGATTGGCTGTAGCTCCTGTGCTTGGGGCCATGTGACCTGTAGGTCACTGGGGTGGAGAGCGCATTGTTGCAGGGCACGCCGGTCTCCCGCACGACCACAACAACTGGTGCTCCACTTATGCACATACCTTCCTGGTGGACGAAATGGACTTCGTCAGTCAACGTGTCTCTTACATCAGGGGCGTCCAGTGATGAGTAACAGGCGCCTGCAGACGTGTCGTCTGGGGCTTCTCGGGGTGGGGGGGTGGGGGGGGGGGGGGGTCACTGATGGAGCAGCTTTAAAGTGCCTTCAGGGTGAAGTGATGATTTGTGAATCAGACACCTTTTAAGGATTAAGCCAAATGTTACCTGTCTGTATTATATATTATGGGGTGTATAATATACTGTAGGTTAATTTTTAGGACTAGGAATAAAATATGGTGAAATTTTCCACATTAATTTTAACAAGGATATTACAGGACAGGTGAGTAAGGAGAGAATTCCGAGAAGAAGGAGAGATCTCTACTTGAGGAACTGAGCTTGGGAAGGAGTATAGTTTTCTGAGGTCTGTTGTTACAGTTAACACTTAAAAAAAAAGCAGGTTTCTGAGCCTATTGTGGGAGGGATTATCGCGTGTTGTTGATCATTGGCTGTTTGAACCCTGTTGTGATAGGTTGCCTCATCCTTCCTATTGGGTTAAAGCAGACAGTGATTGACAGTGCACAGTGATCTCGCCCACGATATATTTCAAGAAGCATTTGTCCCATTTGCAGTTAGAGCTACATAACATTAGATTACTTCAAGCAGGTAACTCTCTATGCTGCAACACGTTGAGAAATAAATGAAAACGGTCTATGAATAGCTTTTCTTGACTTTTTCTAGAACCATGTAGCATGTCACTCATGGTGCCGGGTCTTTGACGTTCCTGTGATTTAGACGCGAGTAAGCAGGGCTCATAGTCAGCAGCTAGTCTCTTTCAGCTGACTACTGACATTCTGCTTCAAATGGAGCTGTGTATAAATCAGCCCTTGTGTAGCTGCTGTGTTCACGTCCTTCACTGGCAGGTACCCTGTCCCTGACCCCTTTATACAGGCTTGCACCGTGGCCTGGCAGCTGGTTGAGATAAGGGCTTTTGTGTATGGGGAATTCATTCTAACCAGCGGTAATTTTTCTTGTATAGTCTTAAGCAATTAAGCACATTTTTTAAATGCAGCTGTAGAGAAATATAATTACCCTAACGTGCGGCGAACATTTGAATAATGGGTTGACTTGCAAAGAATCAAAGATTCTCATAACCATTTTTATGCCCGAACGACTGAGATGCAGACCCGTAAATATTTGGCGCGTTGTCCTCGTGCTGTTGTATAAGGTGAACTTGCATAAGTACATGGTGTCCCAATAGAGTCGATTTGGAAAAGGTTAGTTGGGTGGGGTAATTTATACACAGCTCCATTTGAAGCAGAATGTCAGTTTGAAGTCACGTGTAGACAGCGTGTTATGTGACTGTTAGAGAGTGAGGTCCAGTATGTGACTGTTAGAGAGTGAGGTCCAGTATGTGACAGTTAGAGAGTGAGGTCCAGTATGTGACTGTTAGAGAGTGAGGTCCAGTATGTGACTGTTAGAAAGTGAGGTCCAGTATGTGACTGTTAGAGAGTGAGGTCCAGAATTATGGCCCGTTTGTTTCCACAGAGCTTCATAGTAATGTTTTCGTTTGCCAGTTTCTTTCACCTGCTGCACTTTTCCTCACATGCAGATAAGCAGTTGTGGCTCCCGCCGTGAGGGTAGCCGATAAAATGTGGCAGCCAGCGGCAGAGCGGACGCCAGCTCCTAAGTGCTGTACCGCGGAGGCGACACGCAGGTGGAGCGCAGAGTGCCTGCCCTACTGGAGGGGGCTTCCAAAGACCCGGGGTACATGTACACAATTAGGACCTCATTTAGCTGTCTGACGCAAGTCTCGAATGTAATGTTAAAACAGTATTCTATTGTTTTTGACTCCTGCATGGAATCTTACTGTTGGCAGTGCTTCATTAGAGCAGTCCACGATGTTGACAGCTTTAGTGAAATGGATTGTATTTTCTGTGATGAACTGCAATTAATTATCTTTAAAGCCGTAATGGCCTTTGCTTGCCGGCACTCTTAAATGGTTCATTTCATTTCACTGCTTCACTATACGTTTTGTGATGGTAGGTGAGGCCCCTGTTTTTTTCATCAGATTAAGCTGCGAAACAAAATTCTTTGTTATCTTGGTGGAAAATTAAAGTGCCACAGTTCAATTAATAAGTTCCACTCTCCAAACTGTAATTTCCAGTCCATTAAATGAATTTGTAGAACAATGAAATGTATTTAAAAAAAAAACTTTCTGTTTAGATTTTTTTTTTATTATTATCCATAAAAACAATCCCAGAATGAGGCAACTGATAAACTTGCAGAGCTAGATTTCATATTTGGAAAAGTGGGAGCGTGGCTGGTCGGCTGCGATCGATTTATACCAGTCATTCATGGGTGCGATTGATCTTTATTTTAGCTGCTGCTGCCTCACCGGCCAGGTTATGGTAGGGCGTGAACTAGTGATTGGACAGGGACTCGGGGGGGGGGGGGGGGCATTAAATGCAAGCACAACATGATCTGTGCGCTTGGCTGCCATTCAGGGATGTGCTTCTCTTGTCATGCATTCGTTTCTCTGTCGCAGGCCGACATGTGAGCTCCTTACGCCATCGCACATGAGCATAAGGCTCACAGCGATTATACTGTACCGCTAGACGGAAAAACGCATCACGCGGGGGGGGGGGGGGGGGGACGCCGCCATCCCATCCGAGCACTCTGTCATTATGGACGGTCAAATGCGCCGTTGGTCGGGGAGTTTCTCGTTCCTGTTTTCTGTGACATCGGCGTGACACGGAGGAGCTAAATGTGGCCGTCACAGCGCTTCCTGCCGCCGCTGTCACCGAGAGGAAGAACAGCACCTTTGGATACGTCAGGAGGGATTTCGACATGAAACATAACATCTGCATTGGCCTGCACGGCTCGGCGACAGAGCCCACTTCGTGAGCACCGGATAGTGAACGTGTGGAAAGCTAATTGTGCCCCCCCACTTTGCCTCCCCGGGCCATGGGCCCACATGATACTGATTTGCCGTGTGACATGGCAAAGCGTGCAGTCACTCCAGCCAAAGGATTTCACTCTGACCATTTTTGGGCTGGACTTTTTCACATTAGTCCGTTCCTGGACACTTTTTTACCCAAGTTTTTGCCGCTATCGGTTACTGCAACACGTAAAGGTTTCTGTTGACAGAGTGATTTCATATCTATTTTGTCCTAACTGCTTATCCAGAAGAGTTCAGAGAGAATCTGGAGCGCATTCCAGGAAGCACATGATAAAAGGCAGGGGACACCCTAGGTGCAGAGTCAGCCCAGGCAGGGGATACCCTAGGTGCAGAGTCAGCCCAGGCAGGGGACACCCTGGGTGCAGAGTCAGCCCAGGCAGGGGACACCCTGGGTGCAGAGTCAGCCCAGGCAGGGGACACCCTGGGTGCAGAGTCAGCCCAGGCAGGGGACACCCTGGGTGCAGAGTCAGCCCAGGCAGGGGACACCCAGTCAGTCCATTTTTGCTATCTTCTAGCTTCCGACAAACATGCACCAGGTATTTGGTGTTCAGAATTGTTTGGTTTGTTCTTGCTTCTTTGGTTCAAACGTGCTGGGAGCTGGGAGGGAGGAATAATGTGGAGGGTTTCTGGGGATTTGGCTGAGAAACATCTGTCTAGCATATATTCTGTTTTTATAACTGTGTGTTAAATACTATATTGTACAAACAGGGATTTCATCGTTTCCTGTCCAACAGGGACAATTTTGCCTCTAGCTTCTGACCTTATGCTGTGCCTGGATCTCCTGGTACCCTGATGTAGGCCGGGACAGCGGGTCACTCAGCCCCCCCATAAGAGTGTGACTCACCAGAGCGGGTTTCGGCAGCTCCGCCTTATTGGATAAGGCACAGGTTTGTTAGGGAGCAAGTCGTTTGTAACAGCTAATCCCCCCGCCCAGTTTCCGACAAACACCGGTCCGTTTATGATCCTGGCTTCATTTCCTCCGCTTTGTCAGCACACAAGCACCCGACCACTGACATGGTGCTATTAGTGTGATTTGTCATGGAAACCGTTGTTTTGGTAAAAGTGCACGGCATAATAAACAAAGTGGAAAGGCACGGTGGGCCACACTTGCAGATGATCCCCACCCCGGGGTGAGGCACGGAGCAACAGCTCACTAAATCCATCTCCCCAAATCCGTTCATAACAAAGAAAGAGGGCTTGCAGGCTGAAGCTAAACCATCCCAGAGTTCCCATTTTTCCAAACTCCGTTGTTTGTTTATAAAACACGGAACCACAAAGGCAGAATTCAGAGGCGAAGTTTGCAGGTTGGAGTTGCCCTAAATGAGCAGTTTGTGTGTGAGTGCGATAACAGCAGCTAGGGGAGGGGTATGCTGGTGCTTTACAAAAAAACACTGGAAAAATACATGGTAAAACAATTATAATGGCATCCAAATATAACCCTGGATTCCATGCGACACAGCCAATACCAATACAGGACTGGCACGGGCCCACCGCCAAGCCCCAGTTGGGTATGACGGTGTCTGTGCTGAAGGCC
The DNA here is from genome assembly GCF_023856365.1 of Brienomyrus brachyistius. Lineage (NCBI taxonomy): Eukaryota > Metazoa > Chordata > Actinopteri > Osteoglossiformes > Mormyridae > Brienomyrus > Brienomyrus brachyistius. The sequence goes on along the minus strand of NC_064548.1, from coordinate 11,910,477 downwards.
CCTAGAGCACCGCTACACCGGCACGCTATCCTGCTCTCACCCCCCTCCCCCCGCCCTGATCGCAGACCCCATTTTTTGTGACTATCAGGGATCAAGGCTTTTTGCAGATTACACAATAGAACGAAATGTAGTAGCTGCCTCCTTAATGACATAAATAATTTACATGCATAGAATTTTCATACTTACATATTTACATAAATGACAATAAACTACAATGATAGTATAAAGATAATACTAAAAACTGAATATGGCATATACTTCATGTGTGTATTACATTGAATTGTCAGTAAATAACTAAGCCTGCAACACCTTGCCATATATATATAGGGTTTGGCACGGTCGATGTAAAGTGGTGTAGTATTAGTGCAAATTTCAGGAAGAAGAAGAAAATCTCTAAGAAAGAGTGATGGGCAGCAGTAACAGTAAGAGGACGGAGGGCAAATACTCACTCTATCCAGCCGGGTTGTGTTGGGTGGGCTGACCACGCCTCCCTCTACAGGTGAACAGCAGGTTCTGTGTTGTGGCTTTCTCCAAGATGGTGACAGCTTCTCCACTGCTAGATTAATTAGTTCATGACTGTTCCTTTGCTGTAAATGAAATTATGCTTTATACATGTTCATTTGAATGCTTATCTTCACATATCCCATCTTGCTGTCCTCTGAGACACACACACACGGTGAAGATTGGGGTTCGGGTTCGGGGTCAGTTGGTGTGCAGCCCCCTTAGAGCAGTCGGTGGGTTAAGGGTGGCATCAACCAGCTGGTCCTGTGACTTAAACCGGTGACCCTCTGCTCGCAGGCACAGAATCCTAATTCACTGAACCACATAGTTCCTCCTACCTATATATTATATTTCTCTGGTTAATCTGATCCCAAATAAGTCTGCCCAATATTACTCATGTTTCTATTGTGTCGTGGGAGTGATTGTGGTCATGAGAACAAACTGACCCTTGAACATCTAAATCCTATTTACTGTTAAATGCATGTATCGTCCTCCCACCAAGAATAACACCCAGCCTCCAGTCTGATCCTACTGAGACTGAGAGGCAGTCTCTTTGACGCCTGACAGTGTGTGTGTTGTTACTACTGCTCTCTCCCCGTTGTCTCCTTACACTTCTGTTTGACACCTCCAGTTTGCTAATTAGCTGATTAGTGAGCATTTAAAACGCAGCCCCTTCTTAGGTGTGAACCGACCCTAGCGGCTTTCAAAGCCAGCACAAAGTCTCCCCTGTTACAGAATCTCATGTTCGGAGCTTGCGTAAGTTAATAGGTTGCAGTCGCCAGTGCATACTTTCCATCCCTTGATATGGAGAGAACACAATTGGGCAAACTGTTTAGTTTTGGACCCAAACTGAGGAGATGCATAGGGAAGGTTTACTGGACCTGTATTGCTTTTGTAGGCCCTTTGCATCTGATCACTCGACGAGTACCTCTCCTCACAAACTTTCCCACCCAATGGATTGATTCCTTGCATCCATCCTCCTCTGAAAGGATGACACCCACCACAGCCGCTCGTCACGCACTTTGGGCACACCGTTCTCCGGGCCGTCAGTTTGAATAGCCCTGGTTGTGACTGAAAGATTTCCCATTCCTGTCCAGAGATGCCCAGCTGGTTGTCCTTCTAGTGAAGGTTTCTTCCACAACGTGCATCTAATACCAGGCTGCAGAAATAGGTAGAAGTATGTAACTGTGAGCTGCTTTGATTGCATTACCCCTCTAAGCAAGCCAGCGAAGCCCATCTGACATCTGCTTATGCTCACTTGTTTATGGCCGTTACAGTATAGAGCTTCAGCCTGCTTCTATAACCGTTCCCTGTGTCGGAAGTTATCGTCTTTAGATTGTGTGGAATTTAGCGTAATAAATGTACGACCTTGCAGAGGGAACAGTTCCTTGTGTATATGAGCTGAACTACGAGTGTGTTTTGCCATCTGCTCAGCCTCACATGGCGCTGTAACATTTTATATTAGTTTCATATAAGACACACGAGAGGGTGTGTTTTTAGGGCTCCACGCTCATTTCTTATGGGGCACAGGGAAGCCAGGGTTGGTGTCTGTCCTTTCTAACAGGTACTGGCCGGTCCAACACGAGGTACTGACGTGTGTATCTGCCCTCCGCCCCGGTGTGTCCCCCGAGGGCCCAACGAGGGCGGCAGGGGCCTTCCCAGCTCCGGGAGTAAATGGGAGCCAGATTGGAAAATAATTCCCACCTCCTAGCACGGGGCCAGCCCCGTGTGACCAGCCCAGATCATCATCTTTAACTTACTGAACAGGGGGGGGGGAAGGTGCCCCTGCTGGAAGCGGTTGGGGCCATCAGAGAAACTCACAGCGTCCTCCCTGAGCTGAGGTCGGAGATAAGAATGCTCCAGGGCACTCGGTATTCCCCATTCAGGGAGGGGGCCAGCGGGGGTGGGGCTCTCACGGCTTCAGTACGCGCGCGGGTTTGAGCTCGCTCTCAGCAGAGGGTCCCACACGGGGAGAGGGTGAGAACCCCCACCCCCCACCCCACTTGGCTGCCGTCGCACCCTTCTCTGATGTGGTTCCCGCGGCCTCCCTCACTGAGCGGTCAGAAAGGGAGGCTGGCGTCAGGCTCGCCGCACTCTCTGGCGTGAGAATCGGCCAGGGACAGGCAGCCCGGGGCCCAGCGGGCGGCAGTGCCGACTCTCAATGGACGACAGTGTCACTTTCAAGAGGAAATTTCTCCACAGACCCATCTTCAGGTACCGTGGAAGGCAGCGGGTGGGGAGCGTGGGCACTCCGACTCCTACCTGCTGATTCTTATTCTTTCCCTCCTACTCACTCTGTGGGAGTATGTATGCACATGTGTGCGCGAGCACGTGTGTTACCTAGAAGCATGAGGCACGGCGGTCTGACGTCGCGGCTGCATACATCGCTGTCGGCTTCAACTTTAATTAAAATGCACCTTTTCAAACCGTGACTGTAATTAGCCGGAATTCTCCCACGGCCGTCCTGCTGTGCTCGTTCTGACCCAGTGTACGCCTGGAAGGGGCCGCAGCGGCCCAGACTGCAGCAAACGCTCTCATTTGTTATGGCTCGGCGGCCGTTATACGCGGAACTTTGTGTTATGGTTCAGCGCCCGGCTGCATTATCTCGAGCAGGTTGTTAATAGCCCTCTCGCATGTAAAACAGTGCTCTTTTAACCGGGGCCAGCTGTGTAGCAGGTACGGCTGCATGCATATCCAGGGGCTGCTTGCATTAAACACTATCTGAGGTCTACACTTGTTGACAAACCGAGAGAGGTTTCTTTCTCCACAAAAACATTAGTTCCTGTTGCACTCCTTCGCTCTCTCTTTCTCTCTCTCCCAGTAACTACTGGGATTTGTGGCTCTTGTATCTGGCGTCCGGGTTGTGTTTCATGTGTGTTTTTCTGGAAAGTGGACTCCAGCGTCCAAGTATGTGTTTGTGTGTGTGCGTGTCTGTGTGTGTGTGTGTGTGTGTGTGTGTGTGGGGTGGGGGGGTTGCTTGATCTGTCCTGGAGGATTTGAAGGGTGTCCACACCCAGGCTGATGCTGATGGGAAGACTTGCATGGGAATAGCAGTTTCTGGCATAGCACCCAGGTCTATCTTCTGTTTATAGCTTCATGACATCCAGGGCTGCACTTAAATTCCCAGCGGACGCGCAGGATGACATCTGCAGTGGATCACAGCTTTGCGATAAACAAGCCCAGTGTTTAGTGTGGGACCTGGAACAGGCTCGGGGGGTTAGGCCAAGGCATCAGGGCACCCCTAGTTAGACTCTCCACAGCAGCCTGGGCTGTCTCTCAGCCTGTGATTACATTCAACATTCCAGAACATTGGTGATGTGGTTTTGCAAGGTTATTCACATCACAACAAGGCAGGGGGATATATACTGTTCGGCAAATTACCAGATGATACTTCATGAAGCAACCCTGAGCTCAATGCCTCCACGCAGTTGCATCTGAATGGCAGAAGCTCCAGCAGGCTTGTAGGAGAAGGTCCACCGGGTCGTTGGGAGGACCAGTGAGGGGACCTTTGTGTTCCTCTTTTAGTGAAAAACAAATAGAAGCAAGTCTGGATGGCTGCTATCATCGCTGATCCCAGTGCTGAAACTGACACGCAAGAAACACTCGCCTGACCCAGATGTGTAACACAGAGCAGCTGTGTGATTGTTTTACTTGGTCCTTCCATGCAGTCAGCTTTGAGCCGGCTGCCAGCATGTGCCGCGGTTACTCGTTTGCTGAGATGCTTGGCCATGTCCTGCGTATGTCTGTACCAGCAAGGCACTAACTGGGGCTTCTGCTAGAAATAAAGGAGTCCCTTACCGTGAAAAGGTTTTTGTGGTATTGGCTCTGGCTCTCATATAATACAATGGGCCATCTGCATGATATTAAGTCACAATTGAAAGATTTATAGAAGCCCCACAATGACATATTTTGTTTTATTATGTTAATGTTGTTTAAAATGTACGGAGCCCCTCTGGTAACATAGTCGAAAAAATATATATATTGCGTAGCCAAGAGACAATTAAGTGGTGACCACGTCTTTCTTAAAGCGTTTTTCTGGGATGTTGTACGTTGGTGTAATGCACTTGTCGATAACTTACTTGTTACCGCTGCCTTACTCGTAATGCACTTACATGATAAAGCCTTTAGGAAGTTAGCATGGGCCTTCTCACAATTATGTTATCAATTAAAATTTTTTTACAATTTCTTTATAATTTTATTATAAATTTAATAATTTTATAAAATTATACGTACTTTTATCCACTCTCGAAGTTGCCTATGTCTTTCTAGGCATTTGCAAATATCCTAGCCACGCGTTATTAATTCGTGGCCATGCGATATTTTTTTTTCTCCTGTGTCACCAGAGGGGCACCGTAAAAATGTACCTTGTTTTGAAAAAGTTCATAGTTTGAAAGTTTAGTTTAGATCTTAGAGCGATGCTCTGTTTAAGTTGTATAGTTGTCCAACTGAGATCTAACCCTTTAGAGCATATTGCTGGGGTCGGGCATCAGTGGTTATTGGAAGCATAAAGCTGGAGCCACAAGGGTGTTGGCATAAGTACTAGAATTGAGGAAATTTTCTGCAGAGGGACCATGCTGGTGACAAGCGTCTTAGATTTTCTCTGTCTTAGTGTCTGCCGAAGGGAACTGCATCTGTACGTGGCTGGCTGTTATAAAATGGGTGATAGAGGAAGAGGTGGTGTGCAGGTGGCATGCTGTAAACAGGAGGACATTTTGAGTTTTTATGCTTTATGATTAGGTTTAGTGTTACAGGGTGCAATCAGAAATAAAGGTCTTTCAAAACATAAAAATCTTTGCGAGAACAGAATTGTCATAAGAGAGACCCATAAGCTTTCAGATTTTATTTGCATGAGTCGAAGTGCGGCTCTCTCTCTCGTACGGCTGTTTGGCTTTGGGTCGTGTGGCTTAGGTTGCCGTGTCTTGGATTTTCGTTTAGTACAAATGGGCATGTGTGAAACGATGACTTGGTTGCAGCAGCACCGTCACACACCTCCGGCAGTTTCGGCACCTGTGCTTCGTGACCCCCGCATATGGTGCACCGTCACAGCACCCGCAGCGGCCCCCTCTCCCGCCCACGCCTCGCCCTCGAATGGGTTGTCTTCTCTGTGCCATTATGAAATAAGCCGCAGCTGTGAGGGGAAACATGGATCCGCTGGCTTGCGGCCGCCATCCCCGTAAAAAGGCGGCCCCAACAACGAAGCGTAAAGTCGCCGGGAGACAAACCCCGTGATGGCTTTGTTTACCTCAGACAGCCGCCCATCCGCTTTTCATTTCGTGATCATCGGCACTGCAGCCGTGCCTCTCAGTCTGACTTTCTGCCTGCCCCAAATGCCCAAATTTTAAAAGCAGGTTGGAGCACTTAAACTTACATTTTTCTGGGAAACCAGATGATGAAAACCTTAATTATATTTCTTGCTATATTCCACATTGTGTTTTGTTATTGTATTTAGACTGTCTGCCGTGCCAGAATGTTCAGGCTCATGAAAGAATGAGAATGAAAGAATGAGCATAGAGAGTTTAAAAGGCTAAAGAATGCCAGAAAGTTACTAGGGCTGTACTGTCTGAAGTATCCCATATTTTGTCTCGGGAGCAACTTTCTGAAATCTTGATATAGGTTAGAAAGAAAGGTAGAGACAGTATGTGGTCTGTATACAGAGATTTTTATCTAATGATTTCCATCCTTACTGACTGGACAATTTTCTGTAAGAAGGTTTCACTTTTTCACATGAAATTCTCTTGTCTTTTCTTTTTGTACTAACATAAAATTCACATTTGGTGTTGAGCATATTGTTTCATTCTTTCGTACGGGAGAAAATCTGGGAGCGACCCCTAGCCACCAACAATGGCTAAACGGAGACGTGTGTTTACGAGCTGTCTCGCTCCTAATCACACATTCCCACCAGGATTTCTCCCACACAGTCGTGAGACATCCCTTTAGGAAGCACCACAAGTCTGAGAACAGAATCAAGATGGACGCCAGCAGCACAGAAGTGAAGTGTATAAATATCGAGGGAATGAACGAAACAGACACTTCCTGAGGAAGCTTCTCATGAAGTACATGTTTAAGCTGTCGAGCTCCTTTCGCTCTGGTGTAATGGTGATGGTTCATTGTGTGTCTTAGACCCACCTGTGTCCTGGTTAACAGGTGTGCTGCAGAGGGGTTGTGGGATGGAGCCGGGAGGAGGGGCAATGCCGATTTAGGCGAATTAATCATGGTTCTTATCACTTTCATGCTCTCCCTCCAGCCCTACCCTGGTTAGACAGATGAAATGCACTACGTGCACAATGGCAACACCAAACTGACAGCGCTCCGAGGAGAAGCTCACAGTATGTCAACGTGGCCAAAGGGCACAGGCCGTCTCTAGGCGATTGTGAGGGGTTCACTGCTGATCTCTACCCCATAATGTCCTCACATGCTGTACAGTATCAACGAGGTGAAATGCACCATCTTTGAGCCTGGACAGCATTAGATCTGCATCAGTGATCTTCTCTAAAGTTCTGCGTGTGAGGTGGAACGAGCAGGTTTAGAACAAGTATGGAGCAAACCTTTATGGATAGTCGTTAATGGTTCGTGAGCTGAAGGCTATGAATTAGGGTGACATTGGGAAAATCTGCGACATGCAACATGAATGATGGGTAATGGAGTGGTGAATATGGGTGTAGAAGGAGGGAGGTGTGTGTTTTTTGAACCATAGTTCTTGCAGGCCTGTTCGTCCAAACCTGTGAGAAAATCTGTCACTCTGTCTGGTTGAGAGCTGGTGGCTGTCAGAGAGATGTACCTCCCCCCAAAGCCATGGAGCCTGGAATCTTCTAAACAGTCCGCTAAACTCTCATTTTGACCCAGGGGAGTGGAGAACCCCTGCAGCAGAGTCCCTGTCCTGGCAGGGGTGTTGATCCTGTTCAGGGCTGTTCTTGACCGTTGAGCATCTCAGGTCAAGAAGACTAGTCATGGGACTGGATAACCATCCTGTCAGTCCAGTTTAAGGACTTGCCTAGATGTTGAGTCGAATGGAGCTTGTAAACAGCGCCAGATTGATGATTCATTTAAAGAGCAAATCTCCCGCCTTAATGAGCTTTGCTAGGGCCGCGGTCCATCCCAGATTCCACTCGCCCTCTGAGTGAACTGCTGGAATCACATGCGGCAGTTTATTTGGAAAACCTGCATGGAGCGGTTAATTCCGGGTAGCCAACCTGTGTAATTACATGTTAATCATGTCCCCTACTCACCATATTGGGAGAATTATTTGCGAAAACTTCTTTGATCCGCATGTGTTCCGAACTTTTGTTTGACTGATTGGAGTTTTTTTTTCTTTTCCTGCTGCTTTCCAAAGAAGCAGCCGGCGGTTGTTTTCCATACTAAAAAAGGATGTGTCCGCGCGGTTTTCCAGATGAAGGGCATTCCATGCTTTCATCTGTGGGACGCTGCGAGCGGGTCAGCAGCGGCAGTCTTCCGGGTGCCCCCTTTGGGGTCAGTCTGTGGGGGGATGCCTGAAACCCTTGGCAGTTTCTCCGTTGGCCAGTATGCCTAGCTATGCACCACAGGGAATCAAGTAAGGTGCTTGACTGGTGCTCAGTCTGAAGATGGAAAAGGAACCAAGGACGCATGAGAAAAATACCCACTGTCTGTCTGGCTGCGTTGATGCTACATGGTTGTGCCTCAAACTGTATCTACTGTAGAGTTAGATATTAGGGGATGTTGGCTGGCCTTCTTATGTGTTTGAGGTCTTGGAGGCCCTATTCTCTTGGAGAGTCTTATTCTCTGCTATCTAGTCTGTGTGGCTCATTTCTCTGCCTTTGGTGCCTGATGTTGAAGAAATGTGCCCATTATTTCTGCCCATCTTCAATAACTGCTATTCCAGCAGAGGGTTGTGGTTAATCTGGAAGCACTGGGCAGGGGACACCCTGGAAGGGATGCCAGCCCATGGCAGGGCACACACTCACACACACGCACACGCCCTCAGATTAAGGGCGATTCAGAGATGCCAGCTGCTATTGCAACTGTGTGGTTTGGACTGAAGGAGGAAAACAGGGTAGCGGGAACGAACTTGCGTGACACAGGGAGAACACGCAGATTGTATCTTTCCTTTAATTGTACGGGAAAAGTGAAATTGGCATAAGGGTGACTGTTGCAAAGCAGCAGTGATACACTACATCTGACTGTATGTGCAGTCGGGGTCCTGCAGAGTGTACCGGGCAGTGTCTGGGAGCAGCTGATCTTGCTGCATTAACAAGCCCCCGCAAATGTTAAACACAAGCCCCCTCCCACCCACGCTGTACATATACAGAGGAGTGCGGAGCGGTTCCTTAAGCCAATGTGCCTTGCTTGGGAAGATGGCCCGCAAAACTACATTCACACCCTGAAATCAGGTGCGTTTTCAAAGGATTAACCTTAATACATACAGCAGTATTTCAATTAAAACGGTATGTTAAATATATAGTCAGTTTGTCAGTTCTTATAATCATTTTTGCTGCAGAGAATAAACAATGGAAAGCAGCTTTCAGGCACCACATTTTGTTCCCCTATGAAGGTCCAGAAAGTGCCCCCCTTTCTGGCTGAAAGGAAACACTGACATATTTCATCACAGTACTGAGGGTGTGGCATGGAGTCTTTGCACAGGATGGAGGGTTGCCACAGTCCAGGTTGTGAGTTGGCAATCACCCCTGAAACGTAGGGGGCGCTGTGGCCAAGGCCGAGAGAGATGAAGTGGGGCGAGAGGCAGCATGTGGGTGCAGTTTGGTCCAAGGAAGAGGCCGGATGCCAGTTCTCCCCTAGCCAGCTGGGTCCTTATCAGAACCGGGCCGCTCACTCTACCACTCTCCCTCCCCTGTGACTCCCATCTCAACAAGCAGCTGATAAAAGCCGGCTCTCACGGGTCGGCGCAGGTCACCGTTATAAAACGCGGGCGGCGCTTCTGACCTTCTATCCCGAACAATTATGGTGCTGATTCATTCTGCGGTGGATATAAAAAACCAAGGGCCCATTTTCATAACCGCTGCCCTTCATCTCTGAGGGGATGCACACCCGGTGCTCGTAACGCCCCCCCATATGCACTCCTGGCCCAGATGCTCGGACAGCAGGGGCCTCTCCTCTCTGCCCTCCCGCCAGACTCTTTGCTGTCTTAACGTGTTAAGGGTCATGTAGCGTCATGCACCACCTGGAGGAATGACATACCGCAGACCCCTGCCCACCCCCTCTTACCACCCGCCCCCCCCTTTCCGGTAGGGGGCCTCTCCAAGGCACTGCCATCTGTGCCCCTCTGACAGGCCACTGTCATCTTCATCATTGCCCTTTTTTTGATGCATTCTCCAAGGTGTCAGCATCTGTCCTCTCGCTAAGCCCATCCTTTCTCAGCGGACTGTGCCAGCATCTTGTCTCCGGCATCCCGTCTCCAGCCTCTCATTCGGTTGTGGCTGAAATCCATTCGCGTTAAAGCGGATGGGTCTGCTCTGGGCGTCTTTTTCCAGCTGAGTTTGGAAGGGAGGGGGACCCCTGGCAGAGTGGCATCAATCAGCTCGTGCTGATGCACCACATTCTCGGGCCTGTTACTTCTTCTCTTTTCTCTCAGGGAATTTGATGACTTGCTTTCTGCCTCCTTCCTTCATGGCAGATATTGAGCCCAACCACCAGCCCCCCACCCCGCTTCTTGCCGCCGACAGTTTGAGTTTAGGCGTAAGTGTTATCAGCGAGCAACACGTTACAGCACACGGTGTGACATGCTGTGGCATTTATATTTGGAAGTGCGTTGCTATGTTACCGGCCGTTACCACGAAGCCGTTTGGAGCGTTAGCTTGTAATCTCAAGCCGGTAGCACTCTCTGTGCTCTGGCGCCTCACGTCTGATCTTAATGCAACTTTCTCGAATGTTTAGAAAGTTGTTTTGGACCTTTGAAGGAACTCAGTTGGTTTACAATCGGCTGGTGTGCCACTGTGATTTGCCAGCTGTGACTGGGGGCCCTGACACGGAGGATGAGCTGCGTTTGTTCTGTAGAAAGAGGGAGGGAATAATGGTCGGGATTTCTGCTCGAGGTGCTCATAGAGTGCGACTTTGTGTCTGTCAAGTGCCCATGATTACTGATCACCAGCGGTGAGTGTCGTTTTTACCCCAGCCACCGTCACTAAGATCTCTCTGACAGCGTTTATTCACTGTGTAATAGGAGAGGATGGAGTGGGTGGTGTATGTGAATTGGACAGGGTGAACTCCATCTCCTGAGGTTTAAATCAGCCACCTGTTCAAGATGCTTACAAAGCTGCTATTCCCATGCTGTCTCCTGCCTCCTATTCCGCAAGCTAAATCTACTGTCTTTCATTTGTGGATTTCTCCCCTAAATAATTTTGAAATAGATACTGTGCCCTTAGTGTCTGCTGTTTCTAAATGTGATATCGTAATGATGATGGTTTTTTTGAGTGAGCGTGATGTATGATAGGATTAGGATGGATTCATTGTATTCCATGACCTGATTGTTGTGACCTAAATATCTCGCGAGTATTTGTTTTTGTATTTAATCTTCAGTCCCAGACGTTTGACCTAAATACTGTTGTATGTAGAATACACTCTTCCATTCAGAGTTGCAGGGAATTTTACAGAACTGCAGTGTTTTGCAGAAGTGTATGGCTGTTACAGTTGCTGATGCTATGATGTTGGGCTAGTTATTTTTCTATTTAAACTGCAATGTGCATAAACATTTTTTTTCCGCTTAGAAGGTAGGAATGTGGCAACCATCTTCATACCCACCACAGGGGGCAGGATCACCTCTTTGCTGTGTGTTCTTGCAGGTTGAGGTGTCTGGTGAAGCAGCTAGAGAGGGGTGAGGTCAACGTGGTGGACCTGAAGAAGAACATTGAGTATGCAGCCTCTGTTTTGGAAGCAGTGTACATCGATGAGACCAGGTGAGTCTTCATGAATCTGCACTTAACTAGATATCTGTTGTCCATAAAGGTGAGTTAGCATGATTGTACTTAACTGGACGTACAGCGATGAGACCAGGTGAGTCACCATGACTCAGCTAGATGTACATGGATGACACTAGGGGAGTCAGTGTAACTGTACTTAACTAGATAATCGTCTAGGGCTGTCACTATTGATTATACCAATAATTGAGTAATCTACCGATTTAATCTGACGATTCATCGAGTAATCGTTTATAATTTATGATATAATCAACATACAATGCAATCAATGTACACTCAGTCATCCATAAGGAAAATTTAGACACTCTAATTAACTTAAGTTGCATGTTTTTGGACAGTGAAAGGAAACAAGAGGATCTACGGAAAAAGCTCGTACACACGTGGTGAACATGCAGACACTACCGACACAACGTAGCGATGCGCGGCAGCGGTAGCACTACCCACTGTGCCGCCCTAACAGATTTTCACAATGTGCGATGTTAATATCGACGTGATATTTCATGCGCATGCAATTGTTATGTTACAAGGGTTGCAATACTCTGCTGCTTTCAAACCTTCAATAAGTAGCACTAAAACATTTTTACTTAGTCACAGGAAAGCAAACTTTTTCAACATCATCTAGTATACGTAAAAAAAAGGTCTAAAGTTTACTGCCGCTGCTTTTGCATGAGCTCTGCATGAGCTCTTCTAGTCCTTGCTGTTGGACTCACTTAGATATTGTGGCGCTTTTATGAGAAATTAAACAAAAATTAGTGAATAGGGGGAAAGCGAACAAGAACTGGTCACGAAATGACTTTTCTCTTCCGTTGTATGGAAATATTTTGTATTCCACAGAGATTTGATATTGAGCAGAAGCAAGTAATTTGTCGGCTCTGCTTTGTGCCTGCTGGCGTAACGCACGGCGCCATGCACCAACGTATCTGCCAGACTTTTTTGTTAGATAATAAATTCTGTTGGGGTATATAGTTCATTTTCAAAAACGTAAAATATTGCAATGTGTCGGTCAGCCCTAACATACAATGCGTTCACAAAAATAATTAATATTATATGGTTATGTACTGTATTATGCAAGATGATGGCTAAGCGACAGGGCTAGCCTTCATTTTAGCAGCGATTATTTTGATATACTGGAAGTGTATAAAGTAAATTAAGCAAAATAATTTAAGTCATAGTGATGACAAATGCAGGCCATGCTACTCCAGGAAGCTAGGTGGAACATATCTATGTTTAACCTCACATTACTGGTTGAGTCCCTCAAACCTGATGGTCTTCTTTTAACATGTATGTACATTGCAGTCCTGCTGTGGTGATGTTTAAGTTCTGCTTTGCGATACTGACGGATGACTGCATTTTCATTGACTTTTAATTTGAAGCGCTTCCACATAAATGATGCTTTTGCGCTTTATCTGGACTCCACCATAATGTCGAGTAATCAAGTAGGAAAACACTGAATCGATGCTTTTTAATAATGGAGTAATTGAGTTTATACTGAGTAATCGCTACAGCTCCATAATCGTCTATGAGATCAGAATGGCTCTGTACTTAACTGGATGTACATTAGTGAGATCAGGTCAGCCAGTGTAACTGTACTTAACTGGATGTACATCAATGAGACATTACATGGTACTCATCTGGATTCTCAGCATACATTGGTTAGGCCAGATGAGGTTGGCATGACTCAGTACTTATGTGGGTGCTCAAAAAGAAGAGAACAAAAGCCCAAAGATTTGACAGTTACATAAGCGTGAAGCATTACGACTAATGTACAGTATTTTTACACATACATGTCTTTACAGTGATGTGGCTTAAAGGCCTGCTTGGCCTCTGGAGCCACTGCACACGTTGCCTTTATTATTCATTTCCCAGATTATTTCATCATTGCATTCCAGGATGTCTGTGCACTTTGCCTCACAGAGCACACAAAATTGCAGCCCTCCTTTGCACGACTGCACCATAGGTACAGTGGTGGCAGGCAGAGGGTAGATTCCGGCGTTGAGTTTTACACTTCAGTGCCCAGCTGACATGATCAGTCAGGAAAATCCCAACAAGTGGCGGCCGCAGTCTGTTTCTCAGATAAGATTGCACTTTCTTCCTGCTGTCCAGAACTGATTGAGAAAAAAGCTAGCATTTGGGCATTTTTACAGTCTTCTTTTTTATTTAATGGCTTTTGATGTGATTTAATTGATTTAATGATTTGCATGTGGCACTATGTACTTTTTTTCTCACCTTGCAAATGAATTGCATTTAATTTAGCAAAGATAACGATAACGCTATTTCGTAAATGGAAAAGGAAAGGGCATTTAGATGATGCTAGTTCTGAGACAGAACAGCGATGATTTAGCACCGTGGATAATTACTCGAGCAGCTACTCCCGGGGACTCAGCAGCCTGATGGAAGGCGTTTTAATGACGCTGATGTTTGCCAGCGCCCCAGATGCCTGAGGGCACGGCACTGGCAGCCTCCTTTAGCACTGTGCTCCTCTGAGGCCGTACCAGCATGGTTTGCCTACCAGTTACACCGCTACCCTGTGCTGGGCTGGAAGTCATACTGTCAGTTCTGACTTGGACGCGCCACATGTATCTTCTTACGTCTGCAGCTGGAAAATGACTTGGGTTTACGTTTTCTTTTCAAACACATGTGACTTCTTGGCAGGACATCCTGTCGGCTTGCGGAAGTGACCAGTATCCGCTGCTTGTTTCAGAACATCAGTGCACAAAAAGGTTTTATATTTAGTGTTAATATATGTGTTTATTTGTGGTAGTAGTAGAGGAAGTTGTAATTGTGTGCTGAAATGTTCTAGAATTGATTTTGTTTACAAGTATTAAATGACTGGTGTTTGTCCAGCTCATAAAATTTGCAGAAGCGATTTTCTCTAACCTGAGGCATGTAAATATTTCTCATTACTGAATGCAGTGCAGCAGCAGCAGCTTTTATGAAGGTCTTGTCTTGCTTTATACTTGCTTCAGCACATGGGGAGGCCCAGGCCTTCAATTAGGATCTAAACTGGGCCATAATCCCGTGATTGGAGGGGAGTATTCAAAAGGGAGCCACTGGATTGTGTTTCAGAGCATGGAGGTACACCACCCATTTCCACGGGTGCAGTGACATTCAGAGGGAGTGTGAGCATTCAGCAGTGCGTTTGATATCCTGCAGGAGGCTCCTGGACTCAGAGGATGAGCTCAGTGACATCCAGGCCGACTCGGTGCCCCTGGAGGTACGCGATTGGCTGGCCTCCACCTTCACCAGAAAGATGGGCGTCGTCCGTCGGAGACCCGAGGAGAAGCCCCGGTTCCGCAGCATCGTCCACGCCGTGCAAGCAGGAATCTTTGTGGAGAGGTACCGTCATCCGTCAGCAGGGCATTTCATTGGATGGAGCGATGCACGGAATTAGTGCCATAACTCACCAGACGACAATCCTTTAATTTGTACTAATGAAAATATCCATTGATTAGATTTTCAGATATTTTTATCTTTCTGAACATAATTTACCTTGAATAATTATATATTTAATAAATAATCAATAATTTATAAATAGTATCCTGGGAGATGCACTTTTTTTTTGATATACGCCTTTTTGCAAACATGAGGCTGACTGTGCTGCTATTGTATTCCTCAAAGTCCTTTCCTTTCATTTAGTACTTATTAAGACAAAGGGAGCCAATAACCTGTTGTCATAGCAACTGCAGCAGCCAAGCATTGTCACCTGTTGCCTATAAGGATTGGAATCTGAATATATTTTGAATCAGAACAACATAAAATCCATGCAAGAACGCACACATTTCTGATTTTACAGTTGGCTACTTCATCTTATGATAGATAGTCACATCACAGTAATTATAATTGACATTTATTTTCCATAAAGAGCTCTGATTAAAGAATACAGTCATTTTAAGCTAATTTGTTCCCTAAAGCTATGGATGGCAGTGGATTTTGATATATGATTTTGCTCAACAAAATAAATAATTTAATCGAAGATTTCTGAAGCTGTCAGAAAACAAAGAAATCCATTTTTTTTGTTATACTAAATAAGAAATAAAAATGTGATAAACGTATTACAGTTGCTCCTCAACTTAAGATGGGATTGCGTTCCGATGAACTTATCATAAGTCGAATATGATATGATATGACACACTTGGGCATTTAGCAGAATAAAACATGATACGTTGTTAAACACTGTATCAGATGTTTATGCTCAGGATGGCTACAGAGATCGGAAATGGATGCTGCCGTCACCTGGCATCAGTAAAAAATATCGTACGGCATATCACTAGCCCGGGAACAGATTTCAAAATTCAAATTCTAATGACTGCTGAATGTGCATCACTGACGCACCATCGTAAAGTTGAAATATCATAAATCGAAACGTTGTCATTGTCAACCCATCTGTAAAAGGAACCGCAGAATTTCACCCGGCTGGGCGGGCAGGGAGCCCACATGTACTCTGCTGATGGACATGAACTCTCCTTGACAGATACTGGAAAGTGGTGGAAGGACTTGGCTGCACACGTAGCGTGTCACACCTTGCTGTGATGACGTTCTTAAAACCCGTGATACAGTCATTGCCATTCCTGGCTGAGTGCCTAAAGCAGCTCCCATCTCCTGTATTCTGAAAGCTTCTCTGCTTTGGAGCAAACTTTACCCTGCATAGCTGTACCAGTCCTCCCGGTGTTTTTGGGAGGATAAGCAAAGGCCCCCACTCTTTGTCAGTTTGCCTAAAGGATCTGATTGCGAACCTGGATGCTTGAGTTGACTCCCAGTCCTCCTGAGCACTCCCAGTCTCTCTCCAGTCCTCCCAGTCTCACCCGCAAATAGCAAAGCTAATATGGACCGTCCTGTTTATTGTTTTCTTCACATTTCTTAATCTCTAATTTCTAATGTGCACAGATCTTAACTGCACACTGAAGACGGTTGCAAACTGTATGTATATTTTACAGTAATATGATACTCATGCACTTGCCTAAAAATGTTTTTTTTTTATTATTATAACAACACCATAATATGATCCCTCAGTTTATATGATGTAAATTTGTCACGACATTTTAATCCAAGTGGTTTATGTCTCCAGGATGTACAGAAGGACATCTAACATGGCTGGCTTAACATATCCTCCTGCGGTGATTGCTGCTTTGAAGGTATTGTCATGGCTCAAGTCCTTCAAAAAAATAGTCAAATATGGGTAACCAGTAATCAGCGCTTGGTCGCCAATAGCATTTATATTAAAGATCTGAAGCCGTGGCATTAACTGACAATCAGGCTCTGTTTTGGTTCTCCGTGCTGCACTGATGTCTCAGTGAACAGAGATGGAATGTTTCACTGCAGGATGTAGACAAGTGGTCCTTTGATGTCTTCACCCTCCATGAAGCCAGCAGCGAACACGCTTTGAAGTTCCTGGTCTACGACCTCCTCACCAGATATGACCTGATCAACCGCTTCAGGGTCAGCCTCCTAACAGCGAGTTCCGATGACAAGGGGGGCGCTCTATATTAAGTAGTGCATTCCCTGTTTTCTTTACTGTAACCGTAAAAAATCAGACCGTTTACAGATGCTGTCAAGAGTTGATGGCTGTCCAATTTGCAGGGCTGCAGTTCGCCACTGTTATGACGTATTTTACAAGTGCATGATGTTGAGCACTATAATTTAGAGAACTATGCCCTAGGTCCACCTTTCAGAGTGAATTCCATAGACACTTGTCCCCTTACCCCTGTTTCACTGTAACCACCTCTCTTACTCCCCCTGCTGGCCATGCTGACAATAGCCTGGGCAGACTAATAGTGCCGTAGGTGCTCATGGGTTTCACAGTCCGTTGTCTCTGTGCTGCCTATGCAGATACCCGTTTCTGCCCTCGTCTCCTTCGTGGAGGCTCTGGAGGTGGGCTACAGCAAACACAGGAACCCTTACCACAACCTGACTCACGCTGCCGATGTCACCCAGACAGCGCACTACCTGATGCTTCACACCGGCCTCATGGTGAATCCACCAGGACCCTGCTTGGAGTCGGGCCTTGCTGCCTGCTTTTCTTTTCTTTACAGAATTTTCTAGAAATCCTGTATGAAAACATATGGATCCAGCTTATCTTAATTACAATGAAAACAAGGAGCGATGACATCAACATCATTAACATCAAGGTGTTATCTACTAGGAAATAGTAGTAATCATCTATAAAGGCTGTACCCTTCTAAAATGTCCATAAGTGGATACAAGTGAAAAATGGCGTGAAATTAAGTTTTATAAACTGAACCCAAGTGTCACGCACACAGTGAACTTCCTGCCTTTTCCTGTCATCTTCAGCACTGGCTCACCGAACTGGAAATATTAGCCATGGTTTTTGCAGCTGCTATCCATGACTTTGAACACACCGGAACCACAAATAACTTTCACATCCAGACCAGGTGAGTAGCAGCCTGTTGCCGTTTGACGTCAGCGTTCGTGTGTAAGCCTCGCACTTGGCTCTTCTAGCTTTTTCTAGGCACGTTAATCACAGGCACTGAAGTGACTTCGTCATGGCAGTAATTTACACGTTCTCTAATCTCGCCGACCTCCTAGCCCGCGTTGTCATCGTGGCCTCTCCTTTTTCTCTTGGTTATTGCATGTCTCTTATTTACCGTACGCAAGGCAAGGCCCAACACGCACACCTATACAATTAATCTGCACCTGTTTCGGAGACAATAGCGCACAGCGATCGTCTTTCAAACATTGCCTGTGTAGTTTTGCGTTTGACTGGGTGCAGGAGTATAATGTTAGAAAATTCAGCAGGGAAGTCAAAAGGATTGGCAGTTGCTGTGGGGAATACAAATAGCCAAATTAACACGCTCATTATTCCTCGGGCTGTGCTTCGGTATTAAACTGTACCACAGACACTTTGGCATCAGAGCCCAGCGTTATTTGAGATGGAAAATGACAGCTTTGCGTCCTGGTTTTTTTGTCTCTCTCCTCTGCTGGTCTTTTTTTTTAATCCCAACACCTTTTCCATCTGTTAAAGCAAATAGAAGAGCTTCCATTTGATAATTCAGTTGTAAACGAGCGGATGGCACTTTAAGCTCCAGGAAGAACCTGCCTGTTGGACCCTTGGGTTGGTAATTAACATGGGTTGTTTCAGTAATAACACCCCACTGCATATAATTAATAATAATCATAATAATAATCCTAATTAATAGGTAAACTGGGGCAGTTGTGGCTGCTGTGATGGATCTATATAAAGCCCTCTGAAGACATACAAAAGCTGGGAGCAGATCTCACAAGCGCCTCAAAGGCACATCAGAAAAATCAATCAGCGCCACTTACAGCTTCTGGATACCAATCCGTTGATGTCACTGTTTGCCGGTTCAGAGCTGTAACCGAGGTCCGGCTTGTTGCTCTCAGATCCGAGGTGGCCATTCTCTACAACGACCGCTCGGTGCTGGAGAACCACCACGTCAGCGCCGCCTACCGGCTCATGCAGGAGGACGAGATGAACATCTTGGTGAACCTGAGCAAAGATGACTGGAGGTAAGCGTGGACTTCAGCGGTCTTCCTCAGGGTCCTGCTAGTCTACGGCAGTGGATGCAGGGCCCTACAACAGCGATATTGCAGGTGACCCCCGAAAATACTGGGCTTTATATCAAACGTGCATCTGTGAATTGCGTTTAGGGAAATCTCTGTATGTGTTCTTCAGGGAGCTGCGGACCCTGGTCATCGAGATGGTCATGAGTACGGACATGTCCTGCCACTTCCAGCAGATCAAGACCATGAGGAGTTCCCTACAGCAGCCCGAGGGGTGAGTGGGTGACAAGTGACCCCCCATCTGCCTGTGCCCACCCCCTGGCACGGGTGCTGGTGACACTGCATTTGCGTGTGTGTGTGCGTGTGCCGGCTGATGTGCTGTTGTCTGTGGTTGACAGAGTAGACAAGGCTAAAGCGCTATCTCTGATGCTGCATGCAGCCGACATCAGCCACCCCGCCAAGGCCTGGGAACTGCACTTTCGCTGGACCCAAGCCCTGATGGAGGAGTTCTTCAGACAGGTACGTGCCCTTTTGTGGCCTGCCGGACCACGGGAATGTTACTGTAAACAGGAAGACATGCTGCTAAACTGTGAGAAACCGTGGACTGACTAAGCACTTGTAGACAGTGGTAAAAGACAGCAGGTCATTCTCTTGAAGTAGAGCATTGCACTAACGATGTAAAGGTTATGGGTTCAAATTCCATGGAGCAGACACAAAAAGCAACTCTTCTCTCTACTGTATGTCGCTTTGGATAAAAGCATCAGATAAGTAAATGTCACACAAGGGTCATGACAAAAGCTAGTCAGGAGATCAGGCAGCTAGCAATAGCCCACTTATGTCGCAGAAGGTTTTTTTCTGGTCTACCTTTCTGGGAAGTACTTTCATTTCAATTTAAACATAAATTTGCATAAATATGTAAAGTATAAAATTATGAGTGCGGGTAACTTTGGAAGCAGGCGTCTATTACGCAGCTAAAATCAGGTGTTTTTTCCCCTTCTTTGAATCTTAATAGGTTGAGTCACCAAACATTTCATGGTATCTGCCTGATCCTGTTTGTTGGTCTGCTTGCAGGGTGATAAGGAGGCAGAGCTGGGCTTGCCCTTCTCGCCTCTGTGTGATCGCAAGGCCACCATGATCGCACAGTCACAGATAGGTGAAGCTCTTTATTAACCATTGTCTCTGTTTCTATGGTGCCAAATTAGGATTTGGATCTTAGAGAGATGGGAAAACACCAGAGTGCCCTCTTGTGGTAGATTAAAGCCAGTGAGCGGTTTAATCCGAAAGACCTTCAGATAATAATGTCTAAGGATTCTGTCTTGCAGACTCTGTTTATGTAATATTTGTTTTGTGTTTATCATCGTTCGTGAATGCGTTTTATTTTTTTAGGGTTCATTGACTTCATTGTTGAACCAACCTTCTCTGTCCTGATCGACTCGACTGAGAAAATTATTACTCCTCTTATAGAGGAAGCTTTAAGAACAGCGGACTCTGGAGTCCAGAGGTCCAGGTTTGTTGCACCGAGGTCTTGCTGGGAAGGCTTCTAGAGTCCACCCACATGTACGGAACGGCTAGTCTTCTCACTTCACATCAACCTGAAATTACATGTAAAATGGTCACAGGTAACCAGGACACTTATTAACACGAAAACAAGTCGCTGTGTCACCAGAGGCAGGTACACGCCAGGAGTTCCCAGCATTCTCTGGGGTTGACTGGGCATGCGGCTTCACGCATCCTCTTCCCGGTTACAGCCTGAGCGGTGGGAGCATGGGGACAGTGGTGGAGTCCGTGCAGAGGCACAGCGACCGGGGCTCATCTGCTGATCAAGGAGCTTCCACAGACTACTCCCTGGCTGGCATCGACCTGAAGCATGTGCGCCACATGCTGGCCAGTGTCATCCAGCAAAACAAGGAGTGCTGGAAGGAGCTGGCTGTGCAAGGTGCCAGTATAGCAGTCCAGGTCCAGAATGTTCCTGGATGTATGATTTACCTGCTTCTTGTAAACATTACACTGTTCAGCAGTAAGAACACCCAGGCTGATGCCTGTGTTATGCTGCCTTGTGAGCAGAGCTGGCCAATAAGGAGAGGGAGATGTCCTCTGGCAGAAAAGGCCCAGCGGGGGACGAGAAGGTCGAGGCCACTGACGGGACAGATGCAGCGTCGTCACAGAACCGGCCGCAGGTGGACGGCGAGGCAGAGCCCAACGCAAACGAACTGAGCAATGCAAACTCCCAGAGCTCCCTGGAGCAGGAGCCGCCTTCACCGCCAGCAGAGGGCGATCTCGGGTCACCAGAGGCCGACTCGGACGCGCAGGCGCCCGACTCCGAGCAGCCGCCGTGGAACGGCGACGGAGGTTTGTGACGAGTGCGCGTGCGGAGGAGCGTTTGCTCGGCGCTGTACCACGGCCTGAGTGAGCAACGCATCTCATTGGGGTTAAACCTGGTTGTCATGGTGACCGACGGGTGACATCTCTCCGCAGGGGAGAACCCAGAGCCATGCCAGGAGGACCCGGACGGCCCCTGATGCCCACCGCCACATCTTTGCTTCCCAGATATAGTTTTTTCTGTTTTTGTACATTGGTTTTATTTTCAGTCTTTAATGTATTGTTATTTATTAAAGACGGGGTCCCTGCCCCCCCTCGCCACACTATATCTTGTTGCCTTTCTCCGCACATGCCAGGCAAACTCCAGATTACAGTGCAGCTCTGCAGAAGCACGACCAGGTTCTCCAGATGACTTTTCTTTTCAGTTCTCCAGTCGTTATTAGAGAACCACGGAAGGAAAGCAGGGAACTTAACGCATCCTTAATGTTCAGAAGCCCCTTTGTGTTCTTCATTTATAGGTTTATATAAAGATATTCTGTTTATATTTATATTCAGTTGAAAATGAGCTCACCTGCCTTTTAACTTGGAGCCCTACCTGTGGATTAGGCTAAATGTATTTTTTTTCTTTATGGACCCATACAGTTGCATAGGTTTCATCAGTTATCTTTATAACTGGATATAAATTCACCGAGCTTTGTGTGTGGAAATGTGCGACAGTTATGCTGTCAGAGTAATGTTAGTACTGTAGTGCTCATGACATGCATTAGCATACCGAGCTTATGTGCGATACGGGCTGTGTAATATCACATTGTTAGTCACAAAGGCTTGATGTTAATCAAATGCCGGCGTGTCCTGAGCATGAGCAGGTAGCTGTTAAGCTCGCGCCAGACAGCCCTTTACCATTTAGCGGGCAAGACACAAGATGACATTAGCAGCACCAGCCCTCGGAAAGGCCCAGAGAAGATGACATATTACGTCTGCTGCCTCGCAAGCAGACAGCAACCCCACCACGGCCCCGTAAGCAGCCTGTACACAGCCCTCCCGTGGTTCACGAGAAACTGAGCAGGGCTTCCAAACAGCCACCATTTGTCAGAGGACCGAATGCGGAGAAACACAGTGGCAGTCAAACTTCCAGCCACCAGTGACTAAACCAAGACAGAGTGTTAGTGAAACGTTTCTAAGTATGACTTTGTCATGAATATTTTTTGTCTGTTAAGTTGTATTTGCCAAATCTATAGGGAGAAGACAGATTTGCTGAGTCTTTTTGTTTACTCACCAGGGAAATCAGTGACAGTCTGGCACTCCTTCTCCCACAGATCTTCCTGGTCCTCCCACAGTGTTCCACCTGTTGCGGGGGGGGGGGCATAGTTGTTCTGTCATGCCCTCATTAGTGTTGGGTGAGAAGATACTCTCGACCTCCTTTGTTTCTGTTCAGACTTTGCTCCAGAAAGGTTTAAAAGTCTTTATTCATGAAGAAGGCCTGAGTGTAAGGCACATAGTCCAGCAGGGTGCCCCCCTCCCCCACCGCCCACTGGCTGCTGCAGCACTCTGATGCCCAGAGCAGAGTGTAGGACTGGCGGAGAGCGTGCGCTCACCCTCTCTCTCCCTCTGCACACCCACTAATGCTTGCTTTCTCCCCTGTGCACTCACAGCCTGTCCCCTGTGCACTCACAGCCTGTCCCCTGTGCACTCACAGCCTGTCCCCTGAGCACTCACAGCCTGTCCCCTGTGCACTCACAGCCTGTCCCCTGTGCACTCACAGCCTGTCCCCTGTGCACTCACAGCCTGTCCCCTGAGCTGACTCACTGACCTCCACAGAAGGCAGGGTCAGATGCTGAAGTGATGATGTGAAGACAGGGTCCAATGGCACAC
The DNA here is from genome assembly GCF_023856365.1 of Brienomyrus brachyistius. Lineage (NCBI taxonomy): Eukaryota > Metazoa > Chordata > Actinopteri > Osteoglossiformes > Mormyridae > Brienomyrus > Brienomyrus brachyistius. The sequence continues at coordinate 11,887,399 of NC_064548.1, read as the reverse complement.
AATTTTGTTTCTGACTCTCCGGTAGTATCCAATAACTTAGATATAGTACTATCTACTTCCATTAAATATTGTTGCCCTTTTGGTATATATGGCCAGTAAGCAATACGGTCCACTTCCTATTGGCATATAGTACTATTAAAGAGTGCTATTCACTTCCCATTGATATCTAGTAAGAATAAACATTACTGTCCACTTCCCACGTGTCCACTGCCTGTAAACTGTACTATTCATTTCCCATTGGCATATAGTGCCATAAGAGTTCTCTCCACTTACCATTGGTATCTAGTAAGAATAAACATTACTGACCACTTCCCATGGATGTCCACTGTCTGTTAACAGTACTGTTCACTTTCTGTTAGTATCCAGGACCAGTACAGTACTGATCACTTCCTTTTGGGAACTATTGCCATTAAATAATACTTTCCCACTTCCCACTGGCATCTATTGCAATGTTATCTATCCCCTCTTATTATTTACTATTATGAACCAGTGTCATCTGCTATCTAGGCATCTCTGTTATGCCAGTATCCACTAGCATTAAAGGGAAACCTTGTTATATACCAGTCAGACACCGTTAACCTCGACTGCGCACACCATTTTCTGTATATTAATCGTGTATATAGAATTCACTGTCAGGATGTTATAAATAATCTGACAGCTTCTCCATCCCGGTAAGTGGAATATATTGAAATGTTCAATTCACTGAATTTTTTTAATGAATGTTTATTCACTTTGACACATTATACAGGTGGATTATATGCTTTAACAAGGCCAAACTTAGACAAACCATTGGAAATTATACAAGTATTCTTTATCTAAAAAGACCATTATGAAAATCACCATGCCATCTCCCATCAAAACAAACCATAGATAAAAATCTAATTTTATATAATAAATACCAACACGGCATATAGCGAGAAAACTATTGCTGAACTGTGGGTAAGAATGGAGGCGGCGATGGCGGCTTATGGTGTGAGATGCATGTTGGTGGGTGAAGGACAGCTGCAGGCCAGAGGAAAGCTCCTCAGGGTACTCTGGCTATCGAGAGATGGACGATGGACTGGACAGCGTTCCCTGCTGGAACGCCGATGCTGACGAATCTCCTATAAGACACCGTAAATACAATAACGAAGACGAACATCATACACAATAATGTCATACAAACCAGAAAAAGAGAAGAACGCAAAGCAATGCTATAAATAATCATCAGGGACTGCCTCTGCAGAATATCACCTGAAATCAGCCATTCAGGGAGTAATATTTACATCATATGCTTGCAATGGCTAGACAGGAAGGTCTGTGTTCAGAAGAAATGTCGAGGATTAAAACACTGAAGAAGTTACCGCCCTCAAGATACCATGGAGACATATTGTTCATGACATAAAGAGGTCTGGCTCGCAGACATCAGATCGCTGTTCTGTGCCGCTACACCTGCGGCCATAGTTCTCTCATACGGGTGTCAGGTGGCCAGGCTTGTTTTGTTGGCCACTTTTTCTCCCCTCTTGTGTTTAAACAGACACCTGGCAAGCACTTCAGTTCCCGTATCCTGAAGGAATTCATTCTAGGTTTATGTTAACTTGTCAAACTTAACGGAGGATCAGATCAACCTGACTCAAGAATCTCAAACTGCATATTTTTCTTCATCACTCTTTCTTTGAGCACAGCACACAGGTATACAGGGAATGCACTTCACATGAACAGCAATTTCAAGCTCATAATGAAAATTCACTGATGATCCCTACTTTATGGTGAAGAATAACAGTACATGGAACTTACCCCCTGTGGAGCTGCTTTCCATGCTCTCCTCCGCACTATGAAGTGAACTTGTGTAGCCCTCATTCCCATTGTTCTGCGGGCTGCTGTAATTGGTCCATTGGCCAATATTGGGGCAATACTGCTCCGTGATTGGACTCGAGGGTTCCATGCCTTCACTTGGCCCTGCCTCCACGTCTTCCTTCTTCTGAAGGTGCTGCTCCATGACCAGCTGCAGCTCTACACGTAGCCAAAAAAGGGCAGACATGTCACCGCGATGCAGGAGAGGCCTTCTACGACATCCAATAAAATGCACAAGCTGAAGCACTCGATTTAATTATCTAGCTTTTCTAAGGATTTAAGTACTTCCTCTACTTGAGTGTCTCCTAAGAGCATAAAAACGGGAGGAAAAAAAAGACGACACACAAGAACAGGCCATTCAGACAGTAGCGGAATATTTAAGATGTCTCAGTATCATTTTATTTAGTACAGATCTGAATGAGTTTGACTGCCCTTCTCCTCCCTGGCATTGGCAGTTTGTACAGTAACTATAGGGACAAGCATGAGAGATATTCTGTTCATGACCTGGCCTAATACTATAATGATATGGTTCCACCCCCTGATCTGTAAGTGAATGGCATTGTGGGAAATGACATAGAATGGAGTGGAGGCACTTTAGGTTAGCTAGACTGGAGCAGGATGCTGAGTGCCCTTGCTAGTGGTCATTAAGACTGCTTGTCTGTATGTCTGGATGGAGGAATACATCTCCACCACCGCCCCCCCACAGTCCTCCTTTCCACCAGTGAGGAAAGAGATCTGTAAATTTCATGTCTGTTCCACCCTCCATGAGTCAGCAATGAATTTCTGAAACACTCCCTAAATGCCCCCCTAACGTTTTCGAGATGCTGCTGATGCTTCTCTGCACTGTGTGCAGGCGTCAGGTTGGAGGCCTCTAAATACCCTCGCAGGTCTCTTGCTAAGTCAGTAATTAATTCCTCCAATTATATTCTGGTCTTGCGGCTCTTCGGGTGTCAGCTGACTGAAAAACTGGCTGGCTTTGTAAAACCACAAAGCTGCAATCATACCTAATGCACATGGCGAAAAAAAATGTGCAAATTAGTCTCTTTTTTTCCCCTGAGTGCCTGCATGCAATTCTCTCCAGCGTGTGAATGACTGTGTGTTTAAGCGTCTTCATTTATGTGTGGCTGCGCGAGTCTGTGCTGGTCACCGTCTGCGTGTGTGCGTGCTCCGCAGAGTCCACTCAGAACAGATGAGCGATCCGTGTGTCACGTGACTAATAGCCCCTCTCACACACAGAGCTCCTTGCCACAGCACAGCTGCAAACACCAATCATGCAGCTCCCCAAAGCCCAGGCCTCTATTTACCCTAATGGAGCCATTATACCTACAGCAGAAAAAAATGTCATCATCAGCGAGAGAACATCTCCCGCATTTACTTTCACTCTACAATCACTCAAGCCCTGCATAGTATTGCTGCCCATGGTCAGAATATTGCGAACGTCATTTCGTGTCACGTGACCTGATAATGACCAATAGCATCCACAGCACACCTTGTGCACTTAATATATCTTACTTCCACGCCTGCCTGGGTTATGCTCCGCTAACTCCACGATCTGCTGGATTTGGGCTTGAAACCAGATCGCACACACAGTCTCACTTCCTGTCCTCATCTCTTCTCATGGTCAGCCACCCACACACACGATGGGTCCACAGTTTGGCAACTTCTTCTCCCATCTATCCTAAAGGCATTTATATTTACAGCAACCATCAGGTTTAATCAGTCAAACTCGTGCGGTTGTGTGGGGGGTGGTGCATGGCTCGGTGGGGTAGGACGCTGTGCCTGTGATCAGCAGGCCGCCCATTCAAATCCCAGGTTCAGTAGAGTTACTTCACCATTGGACCTTGAACAAGGTCCTTAGCTTGCAATTCCTCTAGGGTCTGTCTGACCCCGGCTTTCTCACAAACATTCATAACTCTGGATCAAAGCATCTGCCAAACAAATGAAATGTAAATTCTTGTGTGAGTTGACACTTAAAATTCATGAAGTGTCATTCACACAGACATTAGACTGTTTCTCACTGTTATATTGGTTAAATGCTGATGCGACTCTCAGTGTGTGAAGCCAGCGCTGTTTCTCACTCCGTGTTTAGTTCATTCCTGTTTAAAATTAAATCGCAGATTTTTATAAACACATTTTCTTTTGCATTTATTTTCTTTCATGGCTGAGTGGTGGCAAAGTAAACAGGGAAACAGAAGAAACATGTGGAGGAGCTGGTTGGGGAGAGGGTGTGTAACAGTACCTCTCATGGTGGGCGGGGCGTAGCCCCTCAGATCCACCTGTGGAGGGGCTGGCTCTGCATCCGGGGCCTGGAACGCACAACATGGAAAGTGACGACATGAGGGCGATCCGGTTACCGTGGCGCTATTTCAGGCGCAGGATCCATCCAGGCAATCGATGATAACCGTATCAGACCTGGCCCCCATGCAAAACATCTCAAGGAAATGACGCGACCGGGACGTTTAAGTGGTGTCTGGAAAAATGGAAAGTGAGTGATTGGCTTTCATAGGCCGGATCTCTGACATAAAAAGGTGCACTTTTCTCAGTTTAGGATGGTTCACTTCAAAGGAAAGATGCACAATATCTTCTGCAAACCCGATTAGAGCCTGTGTCTCTCTAATGCATAGAGGTGTCCAAATCCCATCCGTCTCAGCGTAAAACCAATCATCCAAGGTCAAGCGTGTGACCCACCTCTCCTGGATTGCTCGTCGTCCGCTTGTCATCAGCTTCTGGAAGAAAGCAGATGTGAGGCAGAGGTCTATAGGCAGATTTATGCGTTACGATTCCTGCAGTTCAATGAGGATTCGCTCAAAGACATGCCACCAAAAATGACCACTGCAAGCTTTCTGGGGATCAGAGGTTAGGCTGATATCTTACAACAGCACTGGTCACAGCACACAGGAAAAAAAAAAAACACGTCTTTCAACATAAAATCCCTGTATACCCTATGGTCCAACAGCAGTGTCCATTTGGTATGTCTAGGCTCTGTGTCACTGTGCCCTACCTTACCCCAGTTTTTGGCGGATTCGCAAAGCTTAACCATTCCTCCTCATCAACACAGTATTATTTGCAATTGATGTCTCAGCAGGCAATTAATCATTTCCTCAAAAAAAAAAACAACAGACACAAACGAGATGTCAAAAAAAATTACTGAATGCCCCCCCTCACCCCCCCCAATCGATTACAGGCTCTCAGGGGAATTAAAGGTGGCAGCCCAAAGTCCCTCTAATCATAATCAGTCAACTGAAGCCAGCCCTCCGTCTGCAGAGAGATTGCAGGTGTGCAGACGCTCCTGGATAATTTAACGTATAATGGACCTTTCATATGCTGCCAACGGAGAGAAATCTGAAGAGGAGGCTCTGCTGTGGTGAAACGTTGCGTGGGCAGACTGCAAAAATGGCACCGAATTCGTCCCTTTATGTTAACTTCAGCAATGACAGACATAAAGTACCAAGAAGTAGAAGCAGGGCCCATGAAACACGAGCCGGCACTGAATCGTGTTTCTCCCCGTATGAAGCAATTAGGCCGTGATACTCATGCAGGTTTGCCCCCTTCATGACTACGGCAGTTAACCTTTTCATAGGAAAGGATCTACTATTTTATTGTACTGAATGAAATATTAATAGCATACATCTTTGCGGCCACATGGACACGTTCCTTTCTGGAGATCAGGAACCGTGTATGTGCACTTAGCAGTAAAATTCTTAATACTGTGAGGTATTCAAGAGATATAAAGTATATCTAAAGTACACTAGTACTAGAAGCACTTTGGCAAAGAATTATATGGAGTGAAAAGAATATATATTTACCTTTAGGGGTTAACTGAGTTTTGTAGAAGCAGATAATAAGGAGAGCGCAAAGTACTTCTTCACGTACTGCAAGGCTGACAGACCAGAAGGGGGCGTTGTTGCTTAATTGTGGAACAGCTGGCTATTAAGCATGGTGCAGATTTATATAGTGCATGTATAAGCAAGAGAGATAAGGCAGTATCTGAAAAATGCCTTTTAACTAAACACCAGACAGTGGAAACACCTTTGCAAAAGCAGTCCACTCACCATGATTAGACCCTCATGCAATATAACTAAAGGCTGGTAGTCAATAGTGTGAGTTACATCCACACAGGAGAGCAGAATCTAATCAGTTCAAATAGAGAACCTGGACGTTTTCCTGAGACATAAGGGACAGCCCAGCAGGGTCTGCATGCTGCTGAGCTGGCCTTCTCCTGGCTTCCTAATTACAGTCCAGATGATTTGTGTTTGAAGCAAATGGGCCAATATGGAGTTTTCGACGGAAGGAGTACCTAGCAGAAAAAGCCAACGCACCTCCAGGAACAGAGATAATGCTGTGATTTCTTTTTTTTTTAATTGGGGGGCATGAGAAGGGGCATAATTCATATAAAGGGGGCAAATTCATCATCATATTTTTTGAATCGGTGAGTGACAGGGGAGGAGCAACTTCGGGGGTCAATCCATTTTCAGCAGGATCCCCTGTGTCCTTCCCCCCTGTACATGCCCCAGACCAGGAGGACACTGATCCCGAACAAATCATACCCCAGACCCATGTGACTTCGTCTCAGCAGTAGGCTGCTGGCGGTCCTGCTAAAGTGTAGCAGTGTGAGCAGATGTGGGCCTCTGGGCACCGGCAGACACAAGGGGAGAGGCTGCTAGGCCGGTGCAGGTCACAGATGGAGAAAGTGCTTAATTAGCCCCGCCCACCCAGAGACACACCAGCATGATGTTACACTTAGGCAGAGGCATGGGTCTGGAAGTAAGCAGGCAGGCCAGGGTTCTGCTCAGCCAGGCCCGGGTTCCGCTCAGCCAGGCCCAGATTCTGCTCAGCCAGGCCCAGATTCTGCTCAGCCAGGCCCAGATTCTGCTCAGGGACTGTGTGTGTTTTTGTCCCGCACTTGTTACGTCCAGAGTTCGTGCAGGGTGACCTTATTTCGTTTCTATTCAATCCCAGACCATGAGCCAGTTTATCTCCCAGACCGTCGCTATCTGCCTCAGAGTCCATAAAAGCCTTTTCAACTTCAACTGAGCAACTCAGATCAATTAAGATACCACCCCCCCCCCCCACAGCCGTCAAAGACTGGCCTAAAACACTGTGTAATGAACAAAAAATATTGACAAATGAACTTTAAACTTCAAAACTTGAACATTTCAATTTTATCGGTAAACATATCATAAAAGCAATGAGGAGATTGAAAAACAAATGCCAATTAGCTCTCAGTATCAAATCTCTTCTGATGTTCATATGAAAGAAAGATGTCTGATCAGTGTATTGTGTGGATACTGTCATGTGTAACCTTATTCCCCCATGGGGTGTGTAGGTCCTCCCCCCCCCCCCCCCAACACACGCAGTCATGTAATCATATCTTTTTGGGGGCCGCTCATTCTTTTCTATGGGGAAAATGCTAATGCTAACTATGACAACCTTAACCCCCACCCACCCCTAACCATAACCATAAGGAACCAAACAAAATACAGGAGTTTTTGCATTTTTAGTTTTTTCATTGCAGTCACAGATTTATTTATAAAATAGAGTTTTTCCGTACGGGCTCAAGGAAACTGGTCCCTATAAGGTAAAATAACGGGTATTCATTAAGTTGTGGAGACATTTGGTCCCCACAAGGTGAAGTATACCTGGACCAGACACGCACACAGGTTATATCTTTGTGGGTACTGTCCATTATTTCCTATGGGGAAAACTCTAATCCCAGCATGACCCCCACCCAGCCCTAACCTTAACCATAAGTAACAAAACAAAGTTCAAGGCTTTTGCTGTTTTTAGTTTTTTGATTGCAGTCACAGATCTTTGTGGGGACTTGAAAAGTGATCCCCACAATAGAAAAATAAGTTTTTATTTCCCCACAATGTAATATAAACATAATACACACACACACACACACACACACAGTCTCATACTCTGCTCCCCCATCCTTAAAGCCTATGAGCACTGGAGGGGTCATTATGTGGCCCAGTTTCCAACCCTCCAAGGGGGTGTCACTAGTGGACTACTTCCCATTAGCATCACCAATCCCCCCCCCCCCCCCCCGGGAACCAGCTGTCTGAACATGCCCAAACGACCCAGATTCTGCCCCTCTCTTAAAGTGACAGTGGCGTCTCGATGGCCAGCAGCTACACCCGGCCGACCCCCACTGCTGGGTTTATGCATCGCCATGGCAGCTCCCCTTTTCACTGGGTTCTGAAGGTGTCTAAATCTCAGCTTTTCACAAATCCATCTGTTAACGAACAAAACGGAGCTAGCGAAGATGTGACTGCCGCACTGCATTATGGGTCATATACAGCAGCCCAGCTCCCGCAATGGAGATATACTCAATCCAAGTCACAACATTAACTCACACGCTGTCACAGCTTAATTGGGGTGCAATATTTACTTGCTTCCCCATCTTTGGGGGGTGACTTGTGACTCAGTGGGATAAGATGCTGTGCCCGTAATCGGAAGGTCTTGCTATTGGGCCACTGAGGAAGGCCCTTAATGCCCAGTAACTCTAGGGACTATCCATCTCTGCTTTCTCAAAAATATGTGTAACTTCAGATAGAAGTGCCTGCCAGATAAATGCAATTTTGATATATCAGGTTATAAACTGTGTCCAGCCCCCCCCATTCACAGTCCTGTATTTTGCCCTAAAAGTACTGTGGAAACCCTCCCCCTAACACTCACTGTCTGTATGTTGCCCTGTGGTCTTGTGGGGATGTTATTTCATACATATATCCGTATATGGATGCTACGACAATAAAGCTGTCTTGACTTAACTTGAAATCTGAACACGGATAAAAGGAAAGAAAAATCTGCTTGCATCTCAACTGAAAATTAAAATGTTTGTGTGGGTGAAAATGGCATATTTAACCCAGCGAAGGCCTCAGACACGCCCACACACAGACCCTGGCTGGCTGTCAGCGCGCCGGCAAAAGTTGTGGTAAATACTTCCAGTGTAAACAAACCAGCTTCCCGCAGCCCCTCCCCCTCCCTGGGTGGAGCTGACGACCCCCCGCGCCCCCCACCGCCATATGGCTCACCTGCTGCTGAAGGGTCGCTGTAAATGACCAGAGTGGCTGGTGTAGGTCTTCTCCTCCTGATCTGTTTGGGGGGGGGGGGAGAGAGAGGTAAACGTAGGCTGGGGAACGATGCATGCAGATCTCCAGACGACTTGCTTACGATGGATGCGGCTTGCGTGTCTAAGGCCAGGCTACGCGGGCATCCTTTTATATCTATTTCCGTACACTGAAATGAAACAGTAAGCAATCCGGACTACAGGACAATTTATGTTTTTAACTCGGATCAATGACCACTTAGGCCTCGGGAGTGGGTGCGCGCCAGAACGCATTACCTCATTTCCGAAGACGTGCCGTAATCAGCAGGGAGCGTGAGGCCAGCTCTCTGGCACAGAGCTAAATGTACGTGTACCACCAAGCCCAACGCTGACGGTACTGACAGGGAGACCAAAGAGTGTTCCGCACTGAAACCCAGAGCACCATCCAAGTGCTCTTCCACTAAAGACTCAGTCACGGACAGTCAGCCCTCAAACAGTTCTTACTTCAAATGCAATTTCATTTTTTTGTTAATTAGTCTTCAGCTAAGTTGTAGCGAAACTTGCAAACCCGACGTGCATTTCTACGCCAAGGGGAATGTCGTGAAAAAAGGTGACAGCAGAGGTGAGCAAACAGGGCTCAAACATGGGTAATTAGAGGCAAAACACCAAGTAGTAGCTAATAATATTTACCCAGGCTCTGCATCTGCTATGAATTCCTTGCGCTCAATTCCCCAGTGTGACATCTCACATAAAACGTGTCTCGCAAAAATAACCCCAGGAGAAAAGTGTTTTCTTAAACAGGAAAAAAAAAGAAAGATATTTGATCATGCTTTCGAAAGTGGAGAAAGTCTACAGGTCTCAACATCCTCATTAAGCCCCCATTTTTAAGAGGTGGCGGGGAGGGGGGGGTGCAATTAGGAGCCTTTTTACTTACATGTTCTGCAGCTTGTGGGTCTAGGTGGTTCTGTAGAGGCGGAACCGCAAACTGGATCTTCTTGGGACTGTTGGGTTCCATGGTCCGAGCAGGAAGACAGTGGGAGAGAGAAAGACAGGGAAAGAGAGAACGAGAGAGAGAGTGGATGAGAGAGAGGGAGAGAAGAAAGAGGACAGGGTGGGAGGGAGGGCGAGGGAGCTGTGTGGATGGTACAACAGCATGGAGAAATATAAGCGCAACATAGCCGGGGAATCGCCCTGCGAGACCTGAGGTCGACCCCCCTCATCTGCAGCCTGCCCCGACGTGCCTCAACATGGGGCCCAGCCCCACTGCAGCCCCCCCCCCCCCAACTCAACCCAGCCCAGACACCCTCGGAATGTTCCGCAAGCCGACCATGGGCTCCTGGTTCCCAGAGTGGCAATGAACCTCCGCTCCAGGTTTGATTAGCAGCCTGCTGGAAAAGTGCATCAGAAGCTCCCAGTGGGACCTACCGATACGCCTTGCATTATGGATGAGGCCGCCCTGGGAAAGCTTTCCGTGTTGTTTCTGTGTATGGCGGCTCTCTCGGATGCCTGCTTCCACTCAGCCCGTGGCCCAATTTGACCCCCCCACCCCCACCCCACCTGCTACCGCAGGCATGAACTTGCTGCAAGCGCCATAAAATAATAGCCGTGGATTCTTCCGGCACGATGCCTGTATCTTAGCGCACTGCTACGACACGAGCTGGAAACTATGAGCGATATCCGAGTTATCTATCCGGGTTTCTATTTTAGTGATTACGGGGATGAGCTGCATTGGGTCTTAAGGCTCTTTCTGACGTCAATTTACTACTGTAAGCCTCATTAAAAATAAAAATCATTACTGCGGGTTAATTTCCAGGGACAGGAGGGACTATTATTGGCAACGGTAATAAGAAAGGAATTTGTGGCTTGTCGTCCTTTACGAATTTAAGCAGGAAACGTCCAGATGTTTCCCTTTCGGCAACACAGGGGCCTGTTCCGCCCAAAGCAAGTGGCAGTTGCTGTCTTCTTATAAAAGCTCGTAACGTAATTACAGTCCATCGGGGGTGGGGTTAGGGGGATGAGCTGCTGAAGTGTCAGAGAAGACCATTTCCGCCAGCTTTCGTTGTCTTAAGCTAAGTGCATTTAGACAGAGTGCTGAGATGAAGCAGCTCTTACTCCAGGGAGGCCAGTGGGGGCCTGAGGTTCCTGCAGAAAGGCTCTGGTTCGCATGCTATATCATCGAGCCTGGCCACAGCCAATCCAATTTAATTGTCAGTTCAATCCCTTTTTGGGGCCCCTTACTCTAACACTCACACACTCAACAGGCTGATCAGGTGTGAGGCACCCCCTGGTGGCCATTGGGCCCTAAGCAGCCGCTTAGTTTGCTTCTGCCATAGGCTGACCTGCAGTTGTTACAACTCCAAATTAAACGGGAGGCCACCAAGTCGCACTGCACGGACTGCCCCTTCCCCACCTAACACTTCTTAAATTGTGAAAATCAGCACTCTGAAAGCTGACAAAGCCACCGGTAGAGTGTCTTTTAAAAAGATTAAAAGCATATACACCACCCCAGAAGGAATTATTCAGGTCTCATGGCAGGAGCCACTCTCTATGGCAGGGTTCTTCCAATTTGGACCTCGATTCCAAATTCAGGCCTTGTTTTCAGTTCTCCCAGGCAGTTGTTTAATAATTACTGATTCTGATTGGCCAGAGGCTTCACACCAGGCTCACAGGCGAAGGAAGGCTGGAAAACCAGCAGTGCTTGGACCTCGAGAACCGTGATTTGAATAATAGGGCTATATGGCATCATCCAGGTTTCCTGTCACCTGACCAAAGACAGGCAGGCTGATTGGCTTGATGTGGCCATATAAACAGGGAAGCAAATGCATATGTTAAGAGCCAACACTCATCTCACACCTCCAACGTCGGGGGCTCCTGCCTCCAGTGTGTGTGGAGTTTCCATGTTCTGTGTTGTTAGGCAAATAGCCGTCTCTAACATGGCCATCGTGCGTTCTTGTGTGCATGAGTACTTGTGTCTGTAGATGTCTGCCCTGTAATGGACCGACAACCTATTCAGGGAGTCCACCACCTTTTAAGCTTCCTAAGCTTCCTGGGAACCCTGAACAGGATCAGCAGTTGGGGGGGGGGGGGGGGGATGAAATACAAATATATAATCCTTCATAACTGCTTATGAAGTACATCACCGGGAACACATGTAAATACATACAAATATGTAAGCATGCAAAAGCTGCAGAACAGATAAGCGAATTCACACACGCAACACCCCTGAACTAAAAATAAATCTAAAAAATATACATAGCAATTCAATGAATTGGTATTACCTAATAATAAGTTAATGACAGATTAGAGTTGTCAACAAGTACTGCACAGGGTGAAATGGAACAATTTATACAATTTAAATTATAAAAAAAATAAAAATAAATAAACACTGAATTCTACCCTATATAAGCCACCAGACTCAGTTCACTTTCCTGGAATACACACTGGAATGAAAATTATGTGAACTGTGCAAAGTAATCAAAATACAGAACTAGACATATTTCAAACAAACATAGAAGATCCCGGAAAGAATCCTTTTTTTTTTTAATCTAACTAAAAGCAAACTCACTAAAAACGGCACAAGTAAAAGCCAACGCATGCAGAGCAGAAAGGGAACTGGCTTCTGACTCGCCCACAGACTCCTCTAAAAGAGTGTTGCCATGGTAATGAAGTGCTAGATTGAACAGCGTTAAAATAGGCTGTGGTGTGAAATCAGAGCATTATTTCCTGACTGTGACGGATCTGCGGGGTTCCGACCTTTTACGTGCGCATCTTCAAATCCCCCCTTCGACTCCCGCAAGGAGCGAAGGGTAAATGAAACACAAAAGTACTTCTATGTATTCAAAATAAATAAATCTTTATTAATGTTCTGCTTTAGACATCTTCCCTTGAACATCCCAAGAGGTAAAAGGTAAACAAACATTCTTGTGAACGTCACCCCCACTGACATTTCATTCATGAAGTCATTAGTACTGGAATTTGAAAGTAGAAAAATCAGTGGAAATGTGGTTTTCTTTTTGCATGCAGAGAGCAGGTGACCCTAACCCTCATATGATGGCATCCCCACAAACACAAAAACTCATACATACACATACAAAGCACGTGTTACGGAGAACTAACCCATTAGGCAAATACAGGTTGCCTGTTACCAGGAAGATGAGCTAGAGAAGATCCTCCCTCCTAACACAGATCAACAAGTGCAGTACCTCCATTATCTGACTGCCATCATATCTCAATCCCACGTACATTTATTATACAAACATTTTAGTGATATTACTGCTGCTGCACATACATGAGCTGAAAGACGTGTGATTTAACGTGGTTTTACGAAGTTTGCAGGCGGGCTGCAAGGACAGAACCCGGACAACAGCAGATGTTTTTGTGAGGTGAGAAAAGGTCAAAGCTCTTCAACCAACCTAAACCTCAACCCACAGCACTTGCTTTATTGCACATCTGCCTGAACACCTGTATTAGAAGAAGTGGCGTTAGCACTGGAACAGGGCAGTTATAAGTAGCTGAGCACACAGTAGCATTAGTGTCTCCTTGGAAACGTAGATGCAGCCACCCGAACTGCGTGGGTTGGCCAGACGCTCTCAGTGTTTCTCTACCAGTGTTCTGAGCGTTCCGCTCTTCTGGGGTATTTCTCATCTTCACCTGCAGGGGGGGGGAAGCACGGGAGTCTCCGTCAAACCCAGAAGCCGGGCAAACTGATCCGCGGTACATTTTTAGTGGCACCTCAACCACGCTGGAGGTATTCAACCACAGACCAAAGCACCAGGGGTGTATTACTGCGGTGGGGCCACTGGCTCCAGCTGAAAAGCTGATTGGCCCCCAGAGTGCCCGGGACACTCACCGATTCAAAGCATATCATTGGCTAATGACAAGGCCAGCCCTTCCGTATAAATTACAGCCCTTTTCATGATCTCCACAATAATAAATCCCAGGAAAAAAAAACCAGAAAAACACTCAGTTCTTTGGAAAGCTGAAAGGAGAAGAGGGCCTAGTGTTCTCAGGTGCTAATAAAGGATGGGATGTACAGAAAAGATGATGTAAACACCCCCACCCCACTCTGCCCTTTGCCTTTACAGACAGACACTGCAGCTCCTGCAAGGCAGAGATCCCAAAATGCATGACACCATGACAAGAAAGCATAGGAATGATTCTCTCATTCTCTCTCTCTCTCATTCTCTCTCTGACACGCAAACCATGCAAATTAAGATTGCTTACAATACTAGCTCCCTTGTTGCCAGGGGCTACCTCCTCGGCGAAACTGCAGACAGGAGTTCAGTCAGAATCTGCTGTCGGACTTCCTCTGCGATGCTTTCTCTGACCTGGGGCGAAGGGGATGCGAGCCAGCAAGTTCAGAATGGGCATGTTAAATTGTATCGCGTCTTAGGCCTTTGGGACATCCATCCAGCAAAAGATTTATGGCCAGAGAGAGTTACGTCCACTGCAGACGGGCCCAACACCTCCCCCCTCACCTGCTGCAGGAGCTGTTGCAGCTGCGGGCTGTTTGCAGATTCCGCTCCACCTCTTTCCCCAGCAGGGGCCGACGCCAGCCTGGGGTCGGATTGATCTGGCTGTTTGGCATCCAAGGAGGGGGTCACGTCTGGCCGGGGCGGAGGGGCGGGTGTGATGCAGACCGATGCCCGGTACACCCTCTCCCTGGGTGGGCCGGAAGACTCAAGAGACTGGAAACGGTGATCCCAGGCGGGGCCACCGGATGGGGCGGATTGGCACGGGCTGGTGGAGCGGCTAGAGGCGTCAGAGTGGCTGACACCGTGCCGGCCCCCGTAGCCGAGCTGCTCCCTTGTGACCTCGGACCCCTGCGGATACGGAGGACCTAATGTAAGCGGGAAGTACTGGACGGATTCCCGAAGTGGCCTGTGTTCCTTACACTCACCACTCCGGTCACGGTCAGGGAAGAGATGCTGGACAAGCTGTCCATTCTGTGACCCTGAAATGCAACGAAATGGAAATGAAAAGATAACTGAACGGACACGAGGCTTTATTTGCCATTCCTACAAATAGGAATACAGGTACATTGTTTCTTTTCGCATATCCCATCCTTCGGAAAATAAAACACACAATTGTTAGGGGTCTAAGCCCAGGGTCAGCCATTCATTCGCCGTCCTTGAAGAATTTCTGGAGAGGGGGGGTTAAGGGCCTTGCTCAAGGGGCCAACAGAATGCAACTATTCTGTCGCAGGCGGGCCTTGAGCTGGCGACCTTCCGATCACAGGCATTCAAGGCACAAGCACAAACACTGAATCAGCTCGATTTATCAGGCTTCAAGGTTTTTTCAAAAGCAATTCAAACATCTATACACCTCTAAATGCTGGAGATTGTTTGCATGTGCAGTTGCAGAAACTGACCATTGGGTGGCGGTAGAGGCCCATGATGTCAGAGCAACGCAGCTGCTCTTCCAGGGAGAGCAGACGATCCTCCAGCTGCAGCTCTAGCTCCTGCAGCTCCTGACGGACTGCGCTGCGCAGCTGCTGCAGCTGCATTTCCTCCTGCCTGAAAGCAAGGATAGAGTTGTCAGTCTGCAATGTGCGGCACAAATCTGAGGGAGACGTGACGAGAAAAACGCAAAACACTGAGGACATTCACCAGCAGCGTCTGCCACCACTCAAATCACGCATTTGCATGGGGTCCCTGGGTTACATCGCGGACTGTACAGGAGGAGGCGTGTCTGGTATTGCGGTGGTTGGATGTTGCCAGTTGTGTTTTTTCAGGTTGCGAGGGGGAAACCAGAACTGGGATCGACCAATCCAGTGGGATTCGGTTTGACAAGGTGGGCGGGGCTTCCCATATATGGCCGACTAAGCCATACGCTCAGAGGCGACAAGCTTCCCGCGCTGTCCTCCTTGCATCCTCCGCTGTCTTTCGAACCTGCATTCCCTGACCCAGTAAAATCCCACTGTGGTTACACACCTATCACGTTGAAGTCTCTTCTGTAATTTGTGAATGCTTTGTTGCTCCCAGTGGTTGTGGAGGAAAGTTTAGATGAGCGCGTACCTACACCCACCCGTAGGAAGCCTCTGTTAATCACGGCAGGTGAGAATGCGAGTGCCGACCCCTGTAGGCTGTAGGTTAGCTTACGGGTGCATAGAGGGAAGTAGTGCTGGTTTTGTTTCTCTCATTCCTTTAGCACCATCCAACCTCCCGTCTTTAGTGCTTGAAATCATGATCTTCACCGGGATAGTAGCTACGTCTCATTCCGTAATAAAACTCCCCATACGTGATCTCTGAGTCTCTCTGTGTGCTATCCGGGGGTCACGGCACAACTTACAGGAGAGCTTACCTCACTCATACTGCCTGTTCACCCCTGACCTAGACTAGATGGATACAACACCCTGGTCTGGGAGGCCTCTGTTGGCCACAAACAGTCACTGTCAAGTGACTTTTTGAGTCCCTGAAACACTAAAACCTACATTCTACCATTGGATTTGAACACACAACCTGTGTGTTGTTAGCACTATGATTTATTTCAGTGTTAGGCAGCACTAATCCTGGAATGGCGGTAGCAGGATGTCATTTTTGTCTGGTTTCTAATGAACCACACCTGATCTCAGGCTACCTGATAGTAACTGATCAGGTAGGACAGAAAACCAGCCGGATACGGCACTGCAGGATCAGGGTCACCTAACCCTGCTTCGCTTGTTGAGCTATAGGAGTTATGGTAGACAACAGAGCAAATTGGGTTAAATGCCTTACGCAAGGGCCCAACATAGAAATTATTCTGCTGCTCGAGGGTTTTGTTCCAGCGACCTTCTGATCACAGGCATAGCAGCCTAACTCGCTGAGCCACATACTTCCCCTAAACCCATCCTTGAGAACGGTCTGGACTTGTGACGTGGAATAAAATGCTCTGCGCAGTGCACATCAAGCTGAATGTCATAATCCTTTCAGGAAAAGGGGGACCGATAACAGAAAGAGCCAGACCTACCTCTCTTCCTCGCTCAGGTCCTGGTAGACAGAGCACTGCTGTCGCACCAGGGCGAGTTCAAGGTTCATCATCTGTGCACGGTAGGTATTGAGGCTCCTCCGGATTCCCTGCATTTCTTGGAGGGTGGCCTGCGGAGGGAGTGGGAATGGGGGGGCGGGAGGGAAATTCAGAGCTCCGGCCCCGATCAAGATGACCACGCTCCATTGCAAAGCTTCCCTAAGCAAATGAGGTGAAGGAACCCACCTCACAGAGCGGGGGGAGCGGACATCTGGGTGCCAGGGGCGGGAGAGGGCATGCTGCTGCGGGACAGCGGCGAGCACTGGGCAGAGAGAGCCGCAGAGATTAAACAGGCACAGCTACCAGCAGATGGGCTTACATAAGGACTCCAAACCCTCAGGGCTTTAAAACAGAGCATACAGAAACTGCAAGAGACCACAGCCTTCCTCGGGGTGGGGGGGGGCGCAGGACAATAATATGGCCTGGGTGGCATCATGTCAATGCTTCTTCATGTTCAAGTAGGTTATGAAGAACCATTTGCTTACAAAAAATTGTGGCCAGATGCAGTACGAGCAGAGGAATGCAAATCAGGGAGGAAAAAAACATTCAAATGACAAAACTATTTATGGATGGCTTCCTAGAGGAATAAGCATGTCAGATCTGCGTCTGTTGGCTTTTGAGGTCAGTTAATAAGGAAATCCAGGTGCAGGAACACCCGCGAATACTGCCACGCAGGGAAACTCCCAGTGCTGTAGTGTCGGGTTCATACCTGGTCCAGGTTCCGCACTGTACTCCTGATGTCATGCAGAACCCGTCGCAGCTGCATCTCGGTGCTGGAGGGGGTGTGGCTTGGCATGGGGGGTGCGGCCATGTGGCCACCGGGGAAGGGATGGCAGCAGTGGGCAGAGCCGGGTGGGTTGAAATGGTCATAATAAGGAACACTGTGAGGCGCGCTATAGGGGGCTCTGTGGTAATCATTGTGTAGGGTACTGTGGGACCTGTAGTGAGGGATGCCGCTGGGACCATGGAGGTCATCGCCTCTATAGAGGTTACTGCAGGAGATGCCACTGGGGGCAGTATAACAGCCATGAGACCAGCCATAGGGGCTGAAGGTTCGGTGGAGGTTGGGCACGCTGCAGGCGCTCCAGAGCTGGGAGTGATCAGCCAGGGGCCGCTGAGGCCAATCAGGCGGCATGCTGTGCAGGGAACAGGAGGAGGCCCTCAGGTGGGGGGACATTCGGGGCAGGTGGGATGGCATCCTGCCAAGGTGCTCGTCTGTCTGCTGAGGCCTGGCATTAGGAGAGGAGTTTACCATGGAGGCTGAGGATGTCGTCTCCCACTTCACATCCCCTCCATCCGTGACAGACACTGCCGCCTCCTCCTCCTCCTCCTCCTCAAACTCCTCCTCGGGTGTGTAGCGGTAAGAAAAGGTAGGAGGGTTAAACCGTTTCAAGCCCCCAGGTTGAATCTGGATTTTGATGGTGGAGACCACGCAAGCTGGGCTGAGCAGGGAGGTGGGCAAGGAGCGGGACCTCCTCAGGGGGAACCTCTGCTGGCCGACTAGTCTTCCCCCTGTCGTTAATGTGGCCTTGTACACGGAAGAGGCCTTCTGATGGGTATCTCCATCGGCCAAAGGCGGGGGACCATCCACCATGGAATCTGCAATCGAGGGGCCGTGTTCAGTTGCAGAGATGGGTCCAATAGAAGAACCAGGTTCAGCAGCAGGCACATGTTCAGTGTTAGGCACACCGACAGACTCAGTGGTAAGAATACCAATTGGGTCTTCTGCCAAGCCTCTCTCAACACCAGTAGGTACACCAGTTGGCTCAGCAATAGTCGTACTGATAATCTCTCTTGTAGGTCCATAGGTGGACTCAGCAGTAGTCCCAATCTCAGCAGTCGACGCACTGATTGGCTCAGCAGTAGGCCCAGTCTCAGCGGTGGACACACCAGTTGGCTCAGCGGGAGGCCCATTCTCAGCGGTAGGTTTAGATAGCACCGGGAAACCGCTGGGTACTTCCTCTCCACCTCCAGGCTCAATCCGCATTCCCATGTTACTAGAGTCCACACCAGTCACAACTGTCAACAGCTCTGAGCCCTGCAAGAACTTCTCAAAGACCGGGTGATCCAGAGGAATACTGGGCTCAAAAGAACTTGACTTAACAGTGTTCTCGCTGTCACAGCTGTCTGAGCTCTCCTGAACCTGCACAGAACCACAACAGATTACAGAAATGTGTTGAAACAAGATGTAATGTCACAACCCTCCGTGCCAAGCTGCCTACCTATGTCTCTAAATGACAAAGGCAGCATTTTCCTCAGTTCTCTGTAAACCTGGCAACCTTCCAGGCTTGAAATTTATAGCATGGTGTCAGTAGCTTGATTGAATGAGAACTGTATTAATTACAAGCCAAAATTTGAAACCACATGCAAAATATCATCTCTTTTAAAGGAGCTTCACCCACATATATCTATATTAAACAGTAAGAACAAACTACCCCTTGGCATTCAAACCAAAACCAAAACCTTACAAGCTACAAACCTGTACATTAAAACTACATTTAGAAGCAAAACTAGTGGAGCATTCAATGCGAGAACTGGGTTCAGTGGTGCAACTGGACTAAAAGGGAAGAAGATATGGGCTCGGCAGCAGAAAGTATCTCTGGGAAAGGTCCGGACTCTCAGAAGCCACATCCATGAGTGAAAATGAGCTTGTCGGCAGGTTTGTGATGGGTCCTACAGGACACCTCCTCACCCACAGGGGGCAGTATCGCTCACCTTTAGAAAGCTAATGCTGCCATCTGGGGAGGGGTCATCTGCGAAGCCGCTACTGTCTGATTGCTGGCTGGCCATCCTCAGCGGGTGCTCTGTTGGGGGTGGGGGGGGGGGGCAGTTGTTACATGAACTGTACAGAATGTAAAGGCTAACTCTTTAAAATGGCAATTATCCAAAAACACTGATGACTAGCACAACATTTCAGTGCTGACACATTGGTTTTACACAATCAGAGGGCGAGTCCGGTTCATTTATCATAGAATTTTGAATGTTCTTGATCTTAAATAGCAATAATGGACATTCAAAGCATCCCTAGTGTGTTGACATTGAAAGACCATTTTGTAACACCAGAAGTTCCTTAATTAATACACTAAATGCCATCTCTTGTCCGTTACACTCACCAAATCCAATCCGTCGTGTCCCAGAAGAGGGGTCTCCTTCAATACTTTGTACCTTAAATCAGAAGCAGAAAGGAAGCAACTGAACTGTTGCACAACACACAGAAGAGCTAATGACAGGGGAACAAACAGATCCCTCAGAGCAATTATTCAGCCTATTTTTAGATTTGTGTCTAAATATATACCAAAACCGTCTTTCCCAAAACATAAACATTTTGATGGAAAAAAGGAAAGACCAGCAGGTCCGGGATATTCTCCCACTGTGAGAGCATGGGAAACAGCTATTGTGTGAGGTCACGCAGTACTGTGTCAGTGAGTGTCAACTGATGTCATGCAAGGCCAAGATGGCCACTAGACTGCACTACGGTGGGGATGGTGGACACACTACCTCCTCCATCTCAAACGAGTCCTTTGGCTGTGTGAGGAGATGGGCGACGAGGGGGTTGACCCGCTGGCCAGAAGGTTCCTTGTCTGGGATGGTGGTCGCTGATGCTTTTCCTTCTTCTCTCCACAGGGTGCCCTCCCTGCTCAAACTTCCCTGTGGAGTGAAATGCGTCTCTTTGGACTCTAAGTTTCCGTTGGCAAGGTTGGCGTCACCCCGAACTGGACCCACGTTGGTCTCCTCGGCCACCGTGGCCAACCAAGGGGACTCTTTCTTCCTGAAAGCTTTTTGTTGCTTCAGCTCGTTCTTCTCCTCTGCCTCAGCATGAGACACGTCTCCCTTATCACCTTGTTCAGACGAGGTGAGGGCCAAGTCACCCAATCCCAGGTTCAGAAGGTTATGCTTGGTGAGGGTCTTCTTTATAATCTTGGCGACATTCCTGGCCTGGCTGCTCTTCTTCTCAGTAGAGACGTCAGCAGGCTCAGCCTCAATGGTGCCGATCATCTGCACCGGCTGGCCCGACACTTGGGAGTAGAGGGAGTTGAATGCGTTGGCCACAGTAGTTAGCACCTCAATCTGCCGAAAACGACCTGCGTCGGGAGGCAAAGAGGCAAGTCCTATTAACTTATGACCAGAAATAGTCAAGCTATCAGGAGAACTGGATGTTCCCGTTCTTTCTATACAACTTCTGGCTGGGTCCATTTTCCGGTGGAAGCCGATATCAGTAAGAGCAGCAAATTTAACCTCATGATCCAGGAGCCAACACAAACATATACACTGAAAAACAAGATATAATCTCAGCAACGTTGTCTTTCTGATCTATTTAAGACAACAAAGCTTCTGTCTATAATAAAAAACATTAAGGATGGGACAGAGAGAGAGACACTCAGTGCCGTTTTGGCCAAGCAGGCTTAGGAAACCTTGAGGACTAATGCCCAGAGTATTAATAACATGATGGCCCCAAAGTGTACACTAATGCACCAGACCTGCTTTCTAAGTCTGTTTACATAAGTGGTCCTGTATATAATCTTATGAAGCCATGCAGTTCTGCAAGATGTCCAATCATGCCACCCTGCTCAAATGGGGGTGGGCTACGGAGATGATCAGTTCCAGTTCTCGGGTGACAGTGGAGAAGCCTTAAAAAGCCCAGAGAAGTGAGGCTGAACAGACCCGCATACCTGAGGAAGTATGGTGGGGACTGGTTTGACAAACTGGAGAGATGTGCTGCCAGTGCCATCCCACCGTAAACACAGCCGTTCGGCCACATTCCTCCCGAAAACGTTCTACTCCACCCCCGCTCACCGACATGTGCCCGCTTGCCATCTCGATCTCGCCCAGCACAGCCGTAACGTTTTTCTCAAAAACCAAAGCAGAAGTCTGGCTGCAATCCAGGCCACCAGCCGAAGCCAACGTATGCTCAGAAACCAACTTGCAGCCTGCAACCCTTCTTGATTGCTCATCAGATGGGGGCAGGGGAACAAAAGGCCTCCTTGTGAGACTCCTTCCACTTACTCTGAAGTGAACCCACTTGTTTCACAACTACCCTTTAGCTAACCAATGCACGGTGGAAGGCCAGGGATGCAGACTATAAATTTCCCATAATGCAACAAAACAAGACAGCTACCAGACCAAAAGTGTATCTTCTCAGATACAACTTCCTTCCTCTGGGTGCAATATCAACTTTCACGCTGCCTCTTTCCAAAGTTTGCATGCAAACTGATACACTCTTGGGGCAAAGTGGGCGTACTTGTAAGGGCAGAGTTGGGATTCTCCAGCTCCATGCGCTGGAGCTGCGCGGCCAGGTAGACCTTGATGTCGATGCCCCGAGCCGAGGATGACCCATTGAAGAACCGGGACGGGATTTTAGTGGAGATGTCTGGCTCTTCAGTTCCAAATCCCAGGTTGTACAGGGTTTCTTCTGGGTCCTCTTCGCACAAGTCAAGCAACTCAGAGACACTAAAAAATATAATAAAATAGCGTGAGGGGAAATACAGGAAATGGGATGACAGTGAGGACAAGAGAATTAATATGTTGAGGAACCATTTTGGTATACTGTGGATGAGGTTTCATTCACCAGTAGGACTAAATCAACATTACCATAAGGCTTCCTAGATTTTCATGATAACTAGTGAGCTCTCTTTACGTGAAAAATCATGGAAATCAAGAAGATCCTAGCCTATCTGCGCAGGCGTATGACAAGTTCACCTGGATACAGTGGCACTGCTCCTCCCAGAGCCAGAGGAAGTGATGCTCAGACCCCGATGTAGGAAAGACCTCTTCTGTTCTTTGGCCGCATCAAAGTTACTGGAGAAAGCCAAGGGTTGTGAGGAAAGGTGAAGAATACAGAGGTGAGGTATGAAGGGTACTAGTAGGATTGCCAGGAGGTCAACTTACCTTGACAATTCACCTTTAGTTCCGCTATGCTGGAGAAGGTTTGCTGAGGAGAAGACGAGAAGGGTTAGATCACGAGGAAGGAATCCTGCTAAAAAGATCTGTTTGTATACACAACTTGAACCCCTGGCCCAGTCATATTCATGCAACGGACCATCAGTAAAGACCGGTTTTATCATCCCAAAGATCTGAACCCTGGATATCTCCAAGAATGCGAATTGCCTATGCAGAAGATGCTCCTAAAGGAAGGAACTTCCCTTGAAAATGGCACCAGCCCAACCAGTTATGGTGGCTTTCCATGTTCAACAGCCTATTTAGGAACAGCAGGTCCCACTGCTGAGGGGATTGAGAAGGCCTGTTGGAGCTTGCTGGAGGCTTAGCAAGGAGTAAGAAGGAAGGGCAAAGGGAACTTGCGGGGGGGGGGGGGGGGGGGGGGGGTTACTGGTCTGCATGATCTCACCTTTACAGCTGTACAGGGTGATGAAGAATCGCACCCTTATGCAAGGACATAACTTGCACAACGGCTTGAACATGCAAGGTGAACATGCAGGTCTCCACCCATTTAGGGGGAAACATCATCACTGCAAGGGTTATATTCAAAGACTCAAAGCAGAGAGAGCGATGCAGTCAAAATACTCCAAAATCAAAGAAGAAAAAAATTTCATGTCCCAAAAGAGACGGAACTAAATGCAAGAGCTGATAATGTGACACCAGCCCCCACCCAGCTGCCTCTGGCTAGGAGACGACGACGCGAGGCGGCACCAGCTAGAGGCTCTGCCAGGCCTGACACTCACCTTCGGCTCCCAGGGACAAGTCGTCTTCAAAGCTGCATCCGTTCTTCAGCGTTCCTACCACACAGAGACATTCAGCACTTTACATTAAACAGGTTACCTTTGTTTAAAATATACCAGTACAATATTCCAACGTTTGGACACATCAAGCCACCTACAAGAGAGAGTAATAGAGTGTTGTATCAGATGACCTGGCCACCTGATCTGGAGAAGTTTGACCAGAAAGTGAAGGAAAAGCTACCTAAGAGTGCTCTGCATATAAATGGGACCTCCTTCTGGATAGCTGGAAAATATCCCAGAAAGCCACCTCATCAAACTAGCGCAGAGGATAAATTAGAGTCAGCCAGCCCTGGGAGCAACTGGGGAGGGGGTTGGGGAGTCCCAACCCACAGATTTGCCGGTCCCCCAAATAAAATACCTTTCATATAAATTTTTCGTTCTGTGCATAATTCGATATACAATAGTGTTTATAATTATTCTAAACAAATATATCTAGTACCAATAAATCTTTCTATGGGTAGGTGTGTCCAAGCTTTTAATTGGTACCGTAAGCGCTGGAGAACTCAATTCAGAAAGCATCTCAAAAGTTCTTATAGGACAAACATGGAGACAAACACAGTAACATCGCTCCTAATCTGAACCTGTGTTCAAAAATACCCATGAACACATAAGCCAAGGGAGAAGCTTCTGATAAAATGTGGCTGATCAGCAAGGGCATAGGTTAAGTTTCAACATTGGTAGCAATCAATTCAGCCCTGAACCCCCCTGAAAACCCCTAAAAACGCACGGTACTCACACAATAATGGTACAGACATGTCGCTACTGGCCGTATCCCATTCTATGCTCTTGCTTGCCAAATACTTTCCAGTATCTGACAGCTCAGTGACTAGACTACAACCAAAAAGAACGAATGAAAAAGATAAACGTAACTGAGAACAATTCCTCACTCTGAAGAAGTAAAGGGACTTCAAATAAATGCTTTTATTGTGACTCAGTCACTCCTGCCAGCGAAAAGATAAGAAAATGAGATGGCAGCCCTTCCTAGGGAAGTGATCTGTCTGACCGCCAGTGCATCAGTTCCTAAAAATTGCAGTGGCATGCAGCTACGTGCTGTGCAGAAATTGCAAGGTACAACGGGGTGTGTTGCGCCAGAATTCGCGTGCAGGCAGAACTCCTACGCACACAAGCGCGGCCCCAAGTACAAGTCTGAGGTCATCATCCTAGCGGGAGTTCTAATGAAAGGGGAGCCGGGTCCCAGCAGTGCCCACACCCCCACGGGCGGCGTGATCAACTCTTGATAGCATTCAGTCATTCACATGTCGTCCTGTGTTTTTTTGTTTTTTTTCCTCCAAGGTTTAGTGGGGGAGGGGGGTATTTGGTGGCTGTGCTCACCCCTGGTTGGCAACCCTTGTTCATCCAGCGAAGCTCCCTGAGGTGTCCTATGGTGTGGAAGAGATGTCAGAATGTAAATTGTGTGAACCACTAGGCATGCGTTGTTACATCCTAAAACAAATACACACAACCCCGATCACTCTGTGTACCTTCGCCGCGTTCTGGCTACGCAATCAAACACATGCCTCTCCGTAGCCTTTTCTTGGGGGGTGACTCTCAGATAAAGAGCCACTTAGCCTTGTTCCTGACAGTAAAGTCACCTAAGAACTGGACAAACACCAGTAACTTACAGGAAATGTTCTGAGCCAAACAAAACATGCGTAACAAATTAAACAGACAAACAAAACAACCTTTGCTGAAGCTGCCACATTTTTTTTTTGGTTTTCTGTTCCTGCTTCTAAGAAAAGCACAAAGCTTCAGTTTAAGAAGGAAACAAACAGTCACTTCCAGGGTGCCAAAATCCGGGTTCCCGGCTTGGAAAGGGGGTAAAGGCAGGCCCCCTATGCTGAGGACAGAGACAATAGCAGCACTAATTGAAAAACACCGGCGGTCACTGCAAATAATGGCTGTGGAGGACTGGCGGAGTTCCAGCACCACAAAGCCCAGCAGCCGGACCCGCCTGGGAGTACTGGCCGTGTGGACCCTGAGGCCGCAAGGCGCCGACTCGCGGAGAGTGAGAATGGGCCCAGGGTGGGTCTGCGGACAGCCTCCCGAGTCCCCATTCAGACTTCCTGGGAATGCATCGGGAAATTTAAGGAGCTGTAGCAGAGGACACAGATCACACTCTGCATACCTGCATTCCTTCAGCCAGCTTGCTATCTTGCTCGGTACGCGTCCTACAAAAACGGAATTACACATTTCAGCAAAGTATCCGTGGAATGTGCATCTTTAAACATATGGCATTCTCCGAGCAAAAAGGACTATGCCGTTACAGAGCATATGAGCCCAGTCCAAAACAGTCATTAGCCAAATTATCCCATCATTCCACACTTACTTCCTCTGATACGTCACCCTAAATGAGACCCAAGCCCCAAGGAGAGTCCCATCCCACTAGAGCAGGATCCTCTGATGGTTCACGTTTGTGCTCCCTCCCAACTCCCAGGTAACTGGGGGAGCGCAAAAACGTGGACCGTCTGGAGGTCCCCAAAGACCAGTTTCAGAAACACTCCTCTAGAGTTCCCGACACCACCCCTCTCACCAGCAGAAAGCCAAGAAGGGTACCTGGGTCTTCAGCAATGGAGGGCTTCTCCTCCATAGGCTCTGCAAGAGGCTCCCGCTCCACGTTCCTGTCCTGACACTCAGGGGCCTGCCAGGACTCTCGGCTCTGCGCCCAGGCCCTCCTCTTGACGGTAGCGTCCCTCCAGGAGCATGCGTAGTCGTCCTGGCTACACTCTCTCTCCATGCCGACTGCTAGGATGAGCGAAATTCACCTGGGGGGGGGGGGGGGGGGGAGAGACTCAGTTTCACATGGCTGGTACCTGTCCAACACTTCCACTCAGCGACTGGTTTATATCACAAGTAACAGCAGTCATAACAGTGCTCGCTTAGGACGGGAACGAAAGGAAAGGTGTCTCGAATTAATGAATGACCTTAGATGACCCACAACCACAGTAAAAATAACTATCTTAAGCTGCAGAGAAGGCGAAGCCAAACTCTAAACAGAAGCAGGAACGCTTCAATCAATAGAGCCAACCACGGCCCCAGAGGCCCGACTCCAGACACACAATAACTGGATCACGTTACACCAACGCGTGGAGAGCAGTTCAACTCTAGCTTACATGTTAAGCGCTAAGAATTCACAAATTGCTGGCTAAAGCTGACAGCAGATGCAGGAATCCTCAGGAACGGACCCGAACAACGGGACAGAAATCCCGTTACGCAAAACGTTTGCTGAAAAATACAGCAGGCAGCTCTCGCCACTCCCGAAGGATTCCTCAAAACCAGCGGGAGCAGTTTTCCTGGGCAATGGAAGCCATACAGAAGAACTATGGCAAAGACTGACAGCATGATAAAAGTTTGAAAACAAGTAGAACAGGAAATGTCTGTTTAGGGCAAAGATTACTTGCTGTTGCAAAGTCATTTCCTGTTTTGTGTTAGAATTTCACAGGAAAAAAAAACTGGATATTCCATAAAGCGGGATGGATTTATCAGCACAAATGCCTGATCTCTGAAGTCCAGATGAATTAGTCTGAGCTGCTGGCTACTTAGAAAGTAGGAACTGTGCAGAGACGGCAAGGAAAAGGCAAAATATTCACAGAGAAGATGGTACCACAATTTTGTCTGGAAATAAACTGTAGAACATACAGCTCAGGCCTAAAGCATCAGCTCTGCACTTGAGACTTTCAGCTACACAATTAGAGCTGGACAATACTGAAAAGTGTCATTTTTTTTTTACTGCAATTAGCCTTAATGGTTTACAAATCCCCACGTGAAACGTTCTGCTACTTTAACTTTAAATAAACTTTCATTGCTCCTCTCTATTGTCTCCTGTCTTCTCCCAAGTGTTCTGCAGAAGATCAGGTTTTTTTTTAGTAGCGTAGCTTTATGAATCCCCATGGGGAAATTTTTTCGCTTTTGCCCATCTTGCCCTCCATATAAGCTTGGGGTTCACAGCAGGGGTAGGCCGATCCATATTTAAATAACATTTAATTAAGTAATTAAGTAAATATAGATGAAAAAATGGTTGCCAAAAAATCTTTAGACTAGCCCCACAATTTATCCCACCGGTAACAGTTTCATTTACACATTGTTGCGATATCAGCCGCTCATCCATTACAAGCTGCAGCAAGCACATAAAATGGCCCAAACTAGTGACTCCCAGATCATCCGTTGCTTTTTACATATTACTAACGTCGTCACGCACAACTGCGTGCGCTTTGTTTAGTGGAATCTTCCACTAAACGCTACTCCCACCTCTCAAAAGTTTGTTTTTTCAAAGACTGCAAATCACTGTGCTACTAGTTGCTGTTAAAAAGTATAAAATACTTCCAGTTCGTCACCCTCCTATCTGATGTTCTTACGCTCCTCGTACTGCGAAGGATTTGCACATGACGTCACAGTAGGTGGAAGTCACTGCGCTCACCCGCCGAGTAGCAAAAAACAGTAGCAGCCTTAGCGTTCAGCGAATGATATGTAACGATTCTGTCAAGGCTGGGCTCAAACTGGTGACCTTCCAATCACAGGCACAGAGGCGTAGCCCTCTCAGCTACACTCTAGCTATTTATTTTCTCAAGAAGCAAACTCAAGACAACTGTCGATGTAATTGTTTCCAAAACAATTGTAAGTCACAATAGGACAATGGCATGCAGGTTGTTAAACAAATACCCTGCCCACATGCAAAGACCTCACAGCAAGATTCCTAGAAAGTAAGTGTCTAGGAAGAAGGGGGTCATTCTATAAGATGCTGGAGGCCAAAAGACCTGCTCTCATTTTCCAAGCAGCACAAGCATAGAAATATCGGCCCCATCTGCTAGGCTTCTTATTCATCACAGCCTCAAGCCAAAGGGGAGAGCCACAACGGCGGTGCCGCGTGCTAACAGGAGAGCCACAACGGCGGTGCCGCGTGCTAACAGGAGAGCCACAACGGCGGTGCCGCGTGCTAACAGGAGAGCCACAACGGCGGTGCCGCGTGCTAACAGGAGAGCCACAACGGCGGTGCCGCGTGCTAACAGGAGAGCCACAACGGCGGTGCCGCGTGCTAACAGGAGAGCCAATAGTCTCCAGGCTTAAACGGCATGGGAAGGAGCTGGCGCGACAGAGGCCAAAGCTAACGTCTCTGCAGCCCACCGAACATTCAACATGCCAGACGGCTCACCTCGCCCAGAGGTGCCGGCATTGTTTGGCTTGGACGTCCATAAATTAACAGAGTTATGAGTGACCAGCATTTCAGACCCAAAGGACAAAAAAAAAAAAAAAAACTAAGTGAAGACGAACTGCTGCTGCCAATCCTCTTTGGTCAAACCGAGCGGACAAGGGGATGGCTCACAGCAGAGTGTGGAGGTGGTGCAGGGAAGGAACAGAAGGTAACGCACAGAAAGGGTGTGCTGATCAACGCTCACCTCCGTGATAAAGTCTGAACACATGCCGGAGTCACTGCTGGCGTGCGAGGCTTGCCCTCTAATGCAAATATGATTGCAAACAGGGGAGTGCCAGGACCTTCTGAAACAGCTTCCTGATTTTCCAATCAGACCAGTCTTCAGCCTTTCCAGAGCACCAATGGTTGGTATGGGGGCAAAAGGAGAATTCCCGCTTCACTAGGTTCTCAGTTTAAACATTATTATTTTTTTAAAAATCGGATGACCGTCATGCAACAGTAAGCTTTTGTCCACCCCCCCCCCCACGTCTGATCATGGCTTAATGCTTCCAGTACAATTCCTATGGTCTGCCTAATCCGATCCTTTGGGACCCACAGACAGTCCACATTTTTGCTCCCTCCCAGTTCCCATTAGGGAGCAAAAATGTTGACTTTCTGGCAGGGAGCTCAGAGGGACAAAAAACATGGACCGACTCTCAGTCTCCGAGCATTGGATTGGGAAACAAGTTTTATTTGGCATTACTAATGTCCAGTGTACGCAAAAATAAGTGAGGCAAATGAAATAATTAAGCTTGGACTGTGGGTATTACTCACACTTGCTAACCAGCCCTTTAAGAAAACTTGAAAGCACTTGCTGAGAAAATACAGTGCTTGACAGCTCCAAATGCTGCAACAAGATATTCATAAAAAACACATTTTAAATAGAAAGTCTATTTTTAAAGCCCTGGCCCTCGGCTCTTCCTGTGACCCCTTTTCTACACAGCCGAGGCCGCTCCAGTTCCCACATTTCCTGCCAAGTCTTACGGACCGAGTTCCATCCCAGCATCCAAACCATCCAGCTTAACCTGCTGACCCAAAACAAAGCTCCGGTCACAGCAAACAGAGCGTAATAAACAAGCAGGAACCATCTCAAAAACTCGCTGCTGGGGCGGAGAGCACATCCTTCTTCACACCCCCTAACAAAAGGGGACCGGATTTCCAGGGTGCTCCTGAGCTAGAACAAGACCCTACCAGGAACCAAGGCGGAACCGAGGAGACTGGAGTGATGACGTCTTTGCAGAGTTCCTGTGCTGTGGTGTGGCTTGCTCATCATCCACCTCTTCAGACCTTCTCTAAACTCTGAGCATGTTGAACCTCCAAAAACCTTGGAAGATAGAGACCTTCTTGCATGCATGATCTTTTTGGCCTCATAAGCATAACTTCAGGCTCTTATTAAATCATGTCAGCAAGTTGACTTTGGACAGCAAAAGGCCACCAATTCTATTAATCTATTTATTCATTCTTGTAAACTCATGCTAGCCTGACTGTACCACTGAATGTGATCATTATGAATATATCTACCATCACAATGAGGAAACCTTTTTGATCCACCTTTTAAGGCTCCTGTGCCAGGCAACACTACTTCTAAGACCTTCTCACCAGTGTTTAACACTAAGACAGGAAATGAAACTAAACTTTACTTAGTTTGGAATTAAGTGCTTCGCGAGCCAGACTCAAACCTACAGCCATCACCTAATAGCATTAGAGTGGTATGACACACTGCTTACAATAAAGGCACTTCTGACCACGCTTCTAGTCAACCAAAGCAAGAGGCCATTTCGTTTCCACTTTCAAAGTTTAACTGCAGTATGTGACTAAACTAATAAAGGAGTGACAGATCCAATCCCATATTCTCTCTGGGAGCCACTCGGCTCAAGAATCCCAGGCGGGCAGGAAGTCAATGTCTTACCCGTCTCGGACCTCGGACACCCTCGTGGAGGCACACGAATCCGTTCACGGTGTCAACAAGGAACACACTCTTACTCAGAAGCAGACGAATCACGCCTACAGAACTGGGCCAAGCTGACAGCCCCACAGACCACAGGCAGCAATTACCAGGAACGCGGTGGACGGACTGGGCCCAGCCATTCCCTATGTCACACGTTACCTTAAAGCCACTCCCACTTCTGCTTGACTGTACACCGAGGGCTGGGCTCTGGCTAAAGGCGTGCTTTGGTATCTCTGCATTTAGCTATACGGCTCCAGTTCTGATAACGCCGTACTTCGCTGCCTCGTTAAGGCACCGGCAGCTCCCATTTGAATATCTGCCTACCTCCTTTTGTATCCCAGCTCCACGGCACATTTTGTATTCTGTGCGGTGCGTTTATTAAAGCGGAGGGAGTCTGAGATCAAGGTGATGGGGGGGAGGGGGGGGGGTTTCCTGTGGTTCAAGGACAAGTCAGGTTTTTTTTTTTTTTTTTAAAGTCAAACAGGCAAAGTAAACTGAAGTGGTAGAATAAATAAGATAAGCAGAAACTGTGAAAATAATTTGCAGTACCGTGGACTTAAATCAGCAGCAACAACAACAAAACACCCAGAAATAGCAACATATGTAAATTAAGTATATATATACACACACACACGCACGCACTATATGTACACACAAACATATGTAGGTGTAATATCCATAACATTCTTGCTAAGTGAGTCACTCCAAAGAACATGTTTGGGCCACATCTCAGATCAATGACTTATTTTGAAGCAGATTTTGTGCCTCTTGTTCAAAACTGTGGGATTGTTCTACAACT
This sequence comes from Brienomyrus brachyistius, assembly GCF_023856365.1. Classification (NCBI taxonomy): domain Eukaryota; kingdom Metazoa; phylum Chordata; class Actinopteri; order Osteoglossiformes; family Mormyridae; genus Brienomyrus; species Brienomyrus brachyistius. The sequence goes on along the minus strand of NC_064548.1, from coordinate 11,855,845 downwards.
AAGAGAAACCAACTGTCAATCCAAAAATAGATGGAAAAAAAACATAACATACACATATATAAATACACAGACACACACGGCCATTTTCTGCTATTCCTAAGTCGACATATAAAGGCACAAGACACAGTGTACCAGATTCCAGCTATCGTAAAAACGTTAAGAAATCATTAGCCTGGGTAAGGTCCACGTTACGCTGACTTGTGTCGGATCTGAATGCAGCAAGGCTACAGAGGAAATTCAGACTTAACATCAAAAGGCCACAGATTAACCCAATACGGCGGTGTATGTGTGACAAAGGAACAAGACTCAGTTCAGCGAGGAAGTACAGCTTTAAGTACTTCTTCATTCATTTCACTTAGCAGTGTTATGCCAAATGTTTGGTTTTATGATACGTTTCCATGTTAAATGTGACATATATATTAAAGCCTTGCAGTTCTGGGTATTTACTAAAGCGAAAGAAGGTGTCTTTGATGGTGAAACAACTGCCCCCTCCAGAGCAAAAAGACTATGATTATAGCTCCTTAACCGCTCGGAATTCAAACTGCAACATGAATCATAAAAGCTCACAAGAGAAGAACCTCAGTAACCTTCTGCGGGCCACACATCTCCAGCATGTTAAGGCAATGCACGTTATGCATGCTGAGCACGGGTCGTTAACAGAGTGACGACGCGATGGTGGTTTTTAGAGAGCGCTACATCGTGAAACAAGCTGTAAACCCTGCAATGGGTGTGAGGGCTGTGCATGTCCTGAGCTTAAAATCTGCATATGGAGATAGACGACGGGAAATAAGTTAAATTAGTTTCCCTTTGGTCCAAGTCACTTCAGTTGCACTTTTTTTGTTACGTAAAACTGCCACGGAAATCTGCAGAATAAGACTGAAAGACGAACTGTGTAGAATCCAAGAAAAGCTTTTGAGCACCCTAAAATCCAGGGATCTCTTTTCCCTGCTGACACTAACATGAATCATTCAACGACTTCTGCAGCTAATGGATTACCTGGCACACTGGACTGAATTTTTGCGGCCGCCAGTCAATCATATTATCCCACAGAAATGCATGGAAATGGCACTAGCCAACAAAACGGGTACGCGTGTAAGGGTTCATCTGTGATTATGACACTCTGCTTGCTACGTAAGCACGCCTCTTGCGCAATGCTGGACAAACAACTAGTCTCCACAGTTATGAGATGGGGATCCTGCGTGACCGCGTGAAAAGACACGGCAGACGTCATCGCGTGGTCCACAAAGGCGCGTGCGACTTCTCGCAAACTCCGTCATAGTTTTAGGACTTCGGGTGCAACCGCAAAAGCTTGTCAAGTCCAGGTGACTGAGTTTTCGCGAGTAATTCACAAGAAACAGAAAAAAAGTTTCACAATCCTTTTAGAAGCGCAGAAACATGGGAACAAAATTAGAATTCCGCCATTGATGTGCGCATTTCTGCCTAAACCATCCCATAAACACGTGAAGGAGATTTAAAGCTTATGTATTCTTCGCTTCTGTATCGGAGTCGTCTTACACCCGTCGCACCTGCTCTTCAGGAAGGTGTGAGCCAGTACAACTCAAATACCTGAAAAATGCCTAAAACCTTTACATTTTCTGCAGTGTCCCCATGCGCCATTATGCCACGGAAAATGCATAGGTCCCTTAACTTTCCTATATATAGTAGTGTTAGTACTATTTTAGGAATCTATTGCATGAATTACTTGCAAAGACAAGATCGGTCTTGAGGAATGCAATATTACCGGACAACAAACATTTTGTTACACATGCAGCCACGGACAATAAAAAGCAAAAAAATCAAACCACCTGGAAAAAAGACATGCCGCCAAGTTTTCAAAACTCACTTCTGGAATACATCAAACTAAAACAAGAAAATCACATTGGCTGAACCCTTCTACACCACCACAAACGGGTCATTTTCATCGGAGGTATAGAGAGTAATTAGTAATATGTATAGCAAATAATGGGGGAGTAACGATACTGAAGGAGAAAGGATGGAAAACTCGGAACACCTTGGGAAAATAATCAATTTCTATGTAGGTGGCTTCTGGATATGCTGTAACGTAAATTAAAAAAAGTGAAACAAAGTTATAATGACTTTTCTTTAAAGTTGAGAAAAAAACGTATTTAATCCCACCGAATCTCACTAACAAAACCTCAAACTTCAACTGCAGTATTCCCAGTCTCTGTGATTAATTTACTCACTAATGTCCCAAAAATTACAGAACCAGCCAAAGTTGAAATACTGTGTTAATTTGGCCTTTATGCACTTCGCCGCGGTTTCCCTTTCCTTAAAGCGGGGCTATTACGGATACCCCTCCAAGCAGGAGCATGTACTGATCTCCAGCTTCCTGGACGTTCCCTGTTTTTTATCGCTACCGGACTTCTTCGTATGACGCATTACTGCCTTCACTTTGAAAACTGTTTAATCTTAACTTTGTAACAGAAATGTAACGATACCGCAGACGCGAGAGAGCAGAGACTCACGCAACCGGGGCAAGAAATCACAACCGCTTGACTGCAAGCAATGACGTTAAGTGCTGTTAAACTGCACAGCTCTTCTTAAAAGCAATAGTATGTGACAACTTGCGAACAGCACCGTGTCCACGGCAGCGATGCCAGCTCTTACGCATCCGCACGACGCCAGGGTTTTTTTCCCCCTTTGACTTACGTGATTTTCACCATGCTAACGAACAGATCCGGGAGGCTTTTCGGAGACTTTTGCCGGGGCGACTCCACACCGTAGGCGACGTCAGGCCAACTTCTGAAAACAGCTGCGCTTCCGCTTCCGTGTGGGATACAAAAGTAACGCGAAAAAAGAGGGCGAGTCTCTGCGAAAAGTCTCAGAAAAGCGGGACCGTGCACTGGAACCGGGATAACACGTCATTATAGAAAAGAGCAGAGATACGGTTCGGCCACTATAATAGAGAAGATTTGATAGCAGACCTAGTAATATATTACTGTCTATAATAATACGTGCACATATAATAAACGTTATTTAATGTAACTAAAGACATTTATTCAGAAATGTACTCGACATTAGTTGCATTCAGATCTTTTTCACCCGGCAGATATAACTTATATGAGTGTTAACAGCATCATAGTTATGGATTACTTTTCAGCCATAATATATAGGTCTACATATATGCAAAAGCACTGTTTTATTAACTTCACTCTGCGCTAGTTTCTGTTTATATCCGCGATATCAGTAGGACTCTTTCGGTGAGTTTTTTTTCAGCAAAAGAAATCTTCACTCCACCCAGAAATGCGTCATGTTAAATGTAAACAGATATAATAATATCCGCAAAGGCAAAATACAATTAGCATCATTACATTTATTGGCATCTTAAAACTGTAATATTGTGAACAATTTTTGCAAACTAATCCACGCACAATGATTTCGAGTAATATGAAAATTAAAATGCATTTGGCAACAGAGTTGCATCATATTTGTAAATTTGCGGTACATTATACGTGTATCATAACTGATCCTTATGGAAATTCGGTTATAGTATATGCATGCTTGAAGCGGCCTACAGTGTAATGTTTCCGGACTGCCTGTCCTGTTTGAAGTGTGATGGGCAAAATGGCAACTGCGCTGTGGCTCCACGTGTTTGACACAGCATCTGTTCTTTTAGTTTATTAATAAAGGAATACCTATGTATTCCACGATGAATTTCCACGATGAGATCTGCTAGGTGTTTTACCACTGCATGGTTGATATTATATTAGGCATACCACGTGTGCTTGGTACACCCACACAATGCAAATTTACTTAATGCAAATTAGATTCAAGTATAACTTTGCTACCTATAGCTGTATCTACAGCTTTAACACGAATATTCCAGAGTAAAATTCCACCGTTCTTCGGTATGCTACGACTCCTTCTAACCACTGCAAAGCCAGGCCAGCACACCTCTCGTTCATTCTTACTCCCCCAATCCAAAAAGACACGGTTCCTTTCCTTGCCCAGTTTGTTCTTTGGAATTCACATTGTCCTCTTGACTGTAAATGTAATACACCACAGGCTAAAACAGCATGGCACATTATCGATTTAACATTTTTAAACCCTGCCGATGATTATATGATAGTGAAGTCGATTTATGTTCTTTGTGGTATTTTTACAATACCTTTAGATCGTGTCACCACGGTGAAATTTATATGTCCCGCGAAGACCGTGTTGTTAAAGTGAGGCCTGATTCGTTAATGTGGGTCCAGTTTTACCCAAATGACCTTATTGTTTAACTAAGGAAATTCTATTAAACATACTACCAGCAACAAAACTCTTGATGGTTTGTTATTAAATCCTCTCTTGGTATTGCCCCCTGAATAAAAATAAAATCAACATAGTTTTAACAAAATGGCACAAAGGAATTTGAATAAAAGCTGGTGTAATGTTAAGTATTTCCCACTAGAGGACAGCATACAATTTCCCAACGTGTGGAATTGATTAATGCTTTGCTAGTTTCTAGAAATCTTCCCGCTGTAAGCAAGCGCATCCAAATGTTTGCCTTAATTACCAATCAATTTAGTTTGATATCGGGAAAATTGTAGTACTGAATACTGACATTTTGTCTCTTATAATTTTGCCTGTCTTAAGTAGGATTCATTAAAGAATATGAGGAAACAACGAAATGGAAATACAATGTAAAAATAAGTTCGCTATCCCTTTTTTGTTAACTTGGTGGCGGTATATTGCTTGTTCATAAAAGTTGCGGTCCGTTTGCTGTCTTTCTCTACGTCTCAGTGGGATTTTAATTAAAATTCATAGTTCGCCATGAAAACAGATGGGGTGGTAGATTGTGTTACATGGAACATAATATTTATTTTGCCATTTTCCCCGAGGACAGTTAACATTATGATATATGGATGGATGCCATCTTTATGGAGAATATGAAATACAGAAATGTACGATGCTCTCGTCCTCCTATTGTTAACATGTTTACATAATGCTAAAATAATTTTATGTGCCCTACGCATTTAATTCTTAACGGACAAAATACCTTTTAAAAGGTTTTGTTTATAATTTGTTGGTATAGCCTGCAGTGTTATGATACGTATTTGAATTAGTAAGTAGAAACTTTTTTCTTTTCATATTAGTTAGAGTTGTAACTAAAGTAAACCTATAGTTGTTGTATTTTTAAAATAATATGTTATGGGATTTCCTGTTTTAAAAAAATCATATTATTATGAAAAGTAAAAATGATGAATTTTCAAATTTAAAAGATCTCGACCTAAATGTGTTATTCGCTGCGTTGCTGTATACTTTTAATGCAAAGATTCATCAGCCATGAAATCTGATGATAATGAAATATTATTTGAAGATATGATCAACTGAACAGAGCAAAGTTATATATAGTTGAAGCTGCCGTCAGAAATAGCCTAATCTACTGAGTTTTAAATTTTAAGTAATTTTAATGTTTGTTAGCTTAATATGAGTCAGGGAAAACTTTATTAATTATGACGAACAAGTGTATGTATTAAAATAGATCGAGCCGAACTATTGTATAAGGTGGATTTCTTTCTCCAGGTTATTAAAATATGCCAGTGTATTGTAGAATAGAAGATTTGCAAGCCTATGTACTTTTTTTATACTTCGTGTAATAATACAAGATTTCGATAGAAGAAATTCAAGCACATCCACGAGGTGGCGCTTTTATCCAGGAAAGAAAGCAAATTCATACAATTTTCCATCGACCTCTGAGAGAAACCTGCAAGTACATTTTCACTGACGTCTTAGCAATTTATTAAATAATAAAATATTCTACAGCAGTCTTTTTCAACTATAGCATTGCGAATTTTAGAACGTAGCTCATTTTGTATTAACTTACAGATGAATAAGCCCAATACCGTCTCTTGCACTAATTGCTTTAATTAAACTTTCAGTAGTCATAACCTACGCTATGGTTCATGTAACACACATGCATACTCATATATCAATATGTATCATATATAAGTATGCCCCGCGCGCGCGCTCTCTCTCCCTCTCTCTCTCTCTCTCTCTCTCTCTCTCTCTCTCTCTCTCACACACACACACACACACACACACACAAACCTGTACTTACTGTACTTATATCTTTATGGGGACCATCCATTTATCCATCCATGGGTATAATCCTAATCATAAATATGACACCCATAACCCCTACACAGCTGTAACCTTAACCATAAGTAACCAGACAAAATAGAAAACTTTTGGCATTTGTAGTTTTTTTTTATGGCAGTCACAGATATTTATAAAATTGAATTTCCCCATGTGGGGACCGAAAAAACGGTTCCCACAACGTCTGGTTTTTATCACATTGTGGGGACACTTGGTCCCCACAATGTAATGTACATCTGATCCCCCACCTACACACACACACATAAACCCACGCGCGCGCATACACACATATTCAGCAGTCCGTAAATTCAGCAGGTGGCTTTACCTGCGATTCAAAGCCGTTATTGCTAAATCTTTCTTTTAATATGAAAACCATATTCATTCCTCAACCACACTTGGGTCATGAGCCAAAATATTGTCTGTTCCTCTATACTGGTATGATTTATTAGGCGAAAACACCATACAACTAATCAGCAGAGTAACTAATTAATACAAATCTGCATTTTTGCATAAGCAATTAGTGCGATGGGAGAACAGTGAAATGGGAAGCTGAATTCGTTTAATCTAACTCCCTATTGAAGCGGAAAGGCATTGGGGTGATGCACCGGTCTCCTGTTTGGGGAAAATGACTTGATTAGGTGGAGGAAAATGAAAGGTCAGATCATCAATATTTAAATCGCATTGCCACTGCTGGGGGAAAAAAACATATTCAGTGCAAAACATGTACAGCACGAGCCAGAGTCTACATCTTTGCTGTAAGTCCTTTAAAATGTATTAGAATTAGTATTATACTTATATTACACTATGGAATAATTCATTTTCCTATTGAAGTTAAATCTCTGCACATCACTTTCATTTTTATAATCTTCATACCTTATTGAACATCTATCGTTCACCCTTCGTATTATTCACCCTCCTGGTTACTGATAATGAATCTTATCACTGAATAATTGCAGTGATTTTGAGCAATATAATAATTAATAGCAATTCAGTCATTTTAGTATTTGTTCATTTAAAACGTTACTGTTTTCAGTCCGTATCAAGTGCTTGTGGATATACTTTTTATAAGTAAGATGCATTCGTGAGAGACAAGATTTCCATTTTAACTTGATAACTTGGACAATTATTAAAATAAGGTACTGAAACTAATTAAGTTATTAGAATAATGGATAACGTGGCTCATTCGGCATCCTAGTAGCACTAGATTATTTTTTATTTGTTTTCATGAGTTATTTCATTGGATCTCCGTTAGTGTGCATTTACCGTTAAAGCCTGTGGATTTGTACGACACCAAAAGCTGGACTGATGTGAAACTCTTGAAGCACGAGAAATAATGTATAGTGATGTGAGATAATGAAAGGAAAGAAGCCAAAATAATACGCGTGTGTGTGTGTATATCGTCATCGGTATATGTTGTCATATGTGTATGTATGTATGTATTTTCCTCAAGATCCCTGCTGCTGTCGAGAGTAGCTGTCGGTGGTGCTGAACTGATCCCTTCTTTTCGATCACTTTAAACGCCACGGCGGCCGTGGATTGCGCGGTAACCATGAGCTGGCGCAAGGCAAACATTCCAAATCAGCGCTTTGCTGATGGAAGGGGGTTTGATCAACAAAACTTGTCGTTTTATGAGAAAGATTAACTGCCCTTCCCCAGAGCTAGGAGGCGCCGAATTTCTGTGACCACTTCACAGTTACCTGGTTTTCAACCTGCGGACATGCACCCTGCGCGTTTGACTCAGACCATTACCAGATGTTAAATATAGACTTATCAGAGCTGAGTAAACATGAGGAAGGCAACACTTTTCAAGCTTGAGCAAACGTATATAAAGACTCTTGCTATTTCTCGTAAAACACCAGGCATCAAAATTCTGTAGTGAATATGTTTAAAATATGTTATTGTCTACTTTATTTAACCAGAATTTCATCTCTGGAATGAAATATAAAGCTATATAATAAGGCAAGAAAATGCATAATTACAAATAAAAATAACAATTGTTTGGCAGGCATCATTTACTATAATTAAGATATTACAGCATTCCCAAGAGATATCGAACGGTCGGGTTTTGTGTTAGGGAGAAACGCAATACATTTATTAATCTGATCCCGTTAAGATATAACGTGGTTGATGAATTTTGGCCAGTTATACCGCCTTTGACAGAAGATGGATGCGACTATTGACATGTCTTTCAGCAGATTAAATAAAGGTAAAATTATGTTCATGATAAAATTTCATTATAAGCAAAGACAATCGCTGTGTTAGTAACCCACCGCCAGCACAACTGTTCCCCCGTTATGGGCCGAAATCAATTAAGTTTTTTTTTTCTTATTGTCTTGGGTTTTCCCATTTATCCTGCTGGCCGTTTAACGGTCACCCCGTCATTTTTCTTAGGGATTATATCAAACTGAATGTAAAACAGTGGATTCTGAACGCTGGACGAGGCCAGCGAGCCGTGAAACAGGCTTTTGTTTGTGCGCGTGCAGCTCGCGTGCCGACCCCCAGTCTCAAAAGAAGAGACTCATTACTGGGGGCTCAGTCCAGACTACACAACCACTGTCTTCAATCAATAGCACGCGCAATTAGAAAGATTACCAGAGATAAGCACTGGACTTTTTCAAATAAGCTTAAACCCACGCTTAGTGTCGTCTGACCCAGTAGCCTTGTGCAAGTTATTTTAGGATGCGGTCTAGGCCTATTTCGTAAATAGCATCAACGTTAAAATCCTACTTAAAGTCATCTTGATAATCATAATCGCCGTTATTTTGTTGGTGTTATTTTTATTGATTAAATTGTGTATGCATGCATGGTTATACTCGGGTAAATAAAATTAACTTGATTAAGTCCACTCTCTGTGTTTACTAGTTACTGTGTAATCTCATAGGTTTCATACTCAATCATACACAAGTTGTTAACAAATCTGGTAGTGTAAATTTGAGCCCGTACATGGAAACTGTACGCATGTAACGTGTAGCCAATGCACATAAACCCGCACGTGTGTTCAATGGGATGAGTCCTACAGTATGTTTTTGTTATAGAAGAAAATATGTGTGTGAAAGGGTTAACTCATCCTGCGGGTACAAACAGGTCCGCAGAGTCTCTAACTGGCGACAGATGGCCACTTTCTTTTGGCCACAAAGGGATGGAATAGAGAGCTCTGTTGAATACAAATGGAAGTTGTCACGTGACGCTTGGGGCCGTTTGCCTGACGTAGTTGACCATATGGCGCGTGCCGAAGAAAAAGGTGGAGCTTCCTGACAGTCGTTGGTGCGAGGATATTAACAGCGGCTAGAGGTATACATGCTCATCTCTCAGCATCAGCAGCACCGCTATATAACCTGCGCATCCGTACAGCAGCCTGTCATAACAGACTTCGCAGGACCTCTAACACACCTGGAAGGGCATGCAACTCACATAAAAAGACATTCTGCAGGAGAAAGGTATTTTTCAACTTAAAGGTCGACTTGCCTACAGTACTGCTATATTTGTTGTGTATTTAATAATTCCCACAAAAAACGGGAAGCAGAGTTCTGTGCCTTATTAATGAATTAATCATGATGCTCTTTTTAATTACTGCTAATGTATTTTATTTGAATATCATGTAATTAAAGTACAGGTAGATTACTGTGTACTAAACACAACGTGTCGTCCATAAGTGTGTAATAAATGATAACAGAATATGCTACCTGTTACAGTATCGGGGGAACCATTGAGAATTCAATTGTTGCACCAAATTGCTAAGGCACTGGTTATTGTTTTAAAGTAGTAATACTTCATAGGAATTTCAGGCATTATTATTATTATTATTATTATTATTATTATTATTATATTTGTTGTTGTTATTTCATGTTTACTGTATAAACGAAATTTCAGCTTAATTTCAAACAAGCGCAAACACAATCGCTTTTATTCTTGATTAACAAAATACGTAATATCCGAAACTTATATGTATATATGTATAAGTATATATCAATTAGAAACCGCGAAATCACAATTTTGCGGTTTTTAATGATTGTAGGTTTTATAAATTATGTTAACATGCACCTTCGCTTTACCATAAAGTTGGCTTTCTTTCAGTCATTCGGGTTTCATACGTTTGATAGATGTAGTACACAGAAGTTCTGCAGAGCTTGATCTGCTTATACCTTGATCACAGTTACATAACGGTAGGCTGTTGTAAAAGCTAAGTAGATAATAATCCATACACAGGATTATATTTGTTTGGTTCTTCAAAACAAAACTGGAATTCAGATTAATTATATTATTATTTTTCAATGTAAAAAAATAAGAAAAGCTTTGTGCTGACTAAATGTGCAGGCAGTATTACCTTCATGGTTAATTTTGCTATCTTTCTGACAGCGTGCGAGAATGACCAAGTCATACACAGAGGGGAGCATGATGCCGGAGTCCCAGAGTGCTTCAAACTGGACTGATGAATGTCTTAGTTCCCAAGATGAGCTCGATATGGAAAAGAAGAATGGGGACCACGAGGAGATAGACAAGGATGCTGATGTAGATGATGTAGATGGCCTCAACCGACTCGAAGATGATGACGACGAGGAGGAAGATGAGGAGGAAGATGGCGACGATCAGAAACCCAAGAGACGCGGGCCGAAGAAGAAGAAAATGACAAAAGCTCGCCTCCAGAGGTTTAAAATTAGACGCATGAAGGCGAACGCGCGGGAGAGGAACCGCATGCACGGGCTAAACGATGCGCTCGAGAGTTTGCGTAAAGTTGTTCCGTGTTACTCGAAAACTCAGAAGCTCTCAAAAATAGAGACATTAAGGCTGGCTAAAAATTATATATGGGCTCTTTCTGAGATTCTACGTTCGGGTAAAAGTCCAGATTTGATGTCCTTTGTGCAGGCCCTATGCAAAGGATTATCACAGCCAACCACTAATTTGGTAGCAGGTTGTCTCCAGCTGAACCCCAGAACTTTTCTTCCAGAGCAGAGTCAGGACATACCCCCTCATATGCAAACACCCAGTGCTTCCTTTGCTACTCATCCCTATTCTTATCAAACCCCTGGTCTTCCCAGCCCGCCATATGGTACAATGGACAGCTCCCACATTTTTCATGTCAAGCCGCATTCCTACGGGAGCGCACTGGAGCCGTTTTTCGAATCTGTACTAACAGACTGCACTAGTCCCTCATTCGACGGACCTCTGAGCCCCCCTTTAAGTGTGAACGGGAACTTTTCATTCAAGCACGAGCCGTCTGCAGAGTTCGAAAAGAACTACGCCTTCACCATGCATTACCCAGCGGCGGGTCTGGCGGGACCGCAGGCTCACCCGTCCCTTTACGCGAGCTCCGCACAGCGCTGCGAGATACCGATGGAAAACATCATGTCATATGACGGACATTCTCACCATGACAGAGTCATGAACGCGCAGCTGAATGCTATATTCCACGACTAACGAATACAGTGACACACTGTTAAAGACTGTCTGAAAGCATTTACGCATTTGAATTTCACTGATGCAAAAGTGCAAATATTACATGCTTAAACTTATGTACGTATTTATTATCGTTACTGCCTTTTGGTGAGGTTGGAATGAACACTCCTGTTCGCCTTATGTATTATACTCTATAGCGCTTCTATATGACGGTCACAATGGGAAATCAAAGTGGCCGTATTACGAATGTTATAATAATATCATCCATGTAACAAAATCACAAGCAATAATTTGGAAACTATGCAATTTTTAAACAGATAATGGGCCAATCGAGAAAATTAACAAAGATATATATTTTTTTCAACTACATTTTACTACTAGTCTATTCCATACTGAATTATTTTGCTGTGATTTTGTACAGAATTCTTAATTAACTTTTATAAGGTCAAGTTCCTATTTTATCCCATGCAACTCCATCAATGTTTTATAAAATAATAGAGGTGTGTCTTGTTTATACAAAACAGTAATGATGGTAGTAATAATGCTATGATTTAACCAGCGGGAAAGTGCTCAGTTATATGTTAAGTTGCCTTGGCACTTTTTTACTGTAAAATCAAGCAAGGTTGCAAAAGGTTGCACAAATCATCTAATTTTCTTTAAATTTCTGTTTTCCTTAAGAATCAAAAAATAATTATATGGTTGGACACTAAGACGCTTCCTAGAAGTTATAAAGGGCGTCATCTTTTCTGGGTGATTCCCTATGTACAGAAAAAAACGCTTGACTATCACTTGAAGTTTAGTTCCCCCATTTTTAGCTGTACAAATTAGACAGTGATCACAGCTATACCCCTCTCTATTCTGAAAAGAAATCCCTGGACTTGAATAAGAAACGTAATATAGCGCAATAGATATTGCATGTACAAATGCGGTTCAGAATAAGTGCTGTTTGAGGTGTAATGCCGGTTCAACTTAATAAAATTTGTATTGTATTTTTGTTTGTTAACTTGTACAATATGATGTAATGCCACATCGCATTGAGGCTTACAACGCATTTCTTATCTATTTAAATTGCAGATAGTGTTGAATATTTGGTCAAAAGTTACATTTCTCCTTCGATGTGATTTCTTAGTGTACGTAATTCCTATGGGATTATTGTTTTTATTTTGATAGCTCATAAAAGGCGCGAATTATTATTTGTAGAATAAAGTCCATAATTACATTTTTTCCACTTACGTGTGAATTTGTTATGGATATATTTTGAAGTTCACAATACATGAAATTATAATCTGAAAAAAACACACAAACGCCAGTGCGCACACTGGACAAAGTACATGATATATTAATTGTTACTTCATGTTCCAAAATCGTGTTCCCAATTGTTGATAAATATTGACAGGTGGTTCAGCATTCAGAACGAACACCGTAGTTTATTTATTCAACTTAAACAGACATTCATATATATTTCTTTGGTCTTTGTGCACAGTAAAACTATTTCTTATGTCACTAATAAACCTGCAAAAACGAACAAGCATGTTTGCTTGTGTTTGACTGTTTATTTGGCTATTTATTACTGAATTTGAGGTCAATAAAACTCAAGATAATTCAACCCATGGCCTACTAGTTGGAAGGAAAAAAATCAATATAAGTAAGCACTATGTAGTATATCCTGCTTATAAATTTAAAGGGAATGCATGCTTCTCTGTATTTGGTACTGACACAGTAGGGCTTAATGACGTCCTTGAACAAAATTCATGGGGATCGACTTGGCGACCCCTCGCTTGTTTCAACCTGTGCCTTTCAGGCACACTGGCTCTCAGCGCTGCTTACTTTCACCTACTGCCTTGATTGCATCCACCGTGTACGCTGAAGATAGATGCGAATTAAGTATCCTGAGAATATGCACTTGGCATCATTTGTTCCCCCCTCGGCAGTACTTTAAATCATATTTGCATATTCCGCTTTCCCTCACATAGTCCTAAAGCCACGATAATAGGGCATGCTTCCCATCAATAATTCAACTCTTAAAACAAGACTTTTGTATACTTATTTCATCCGTGTTATTTTCCCTTTTTATCTATATACTGCAAAATGAGCAACAATGAGACCGAAGAACGAATACCATTAGGAAGCGATTCTCCGAATGACGTAATAAATCAAGAAATAAAATGTACTTGTCAACCACTGACACCGATTTCAATAATACGGAAAGGGATTAACGTGACACATGAACTGTTTAAATAGGACAGTTGCGTATATGAGCTAAGGTAACCAGAGAGTGCATACGCCTCTAACGTAAATTTATGTTTATAAATAGCTCAAGGACAAAATAAACGGCTATTCTCAACGCCATGGATTGCTGTAGACAGTCGAGGGGCATCCGCATGCCACCATCTTTTATGCAAAGCGAGGGAGGCACAGATGTTACTTCTGCAGGGGAGATTTTAATTTATGAAAATTATCTTGTTTATGCATGAACACTCACTGCATAGCACAGTACTTCCATCAGATGGGAAAATACCATAGAGTCAACACCAATATCTGGAACATATTCTGCTGATTTATGCTCCTTAAAACACCCCAGAACACACATTTTTTCCGTCAAACGTATTTTGACCCTCGCATTATTTAATAACAATTTGCATTTTCGTACCACGAATCCATTAGTAACTATATCGTCCCGATCACAAAATACCAAACTTATCACTTATTCACCATATTCCCATATATGCTCCATACTTGCTCCATATATCAGTTTCGATTTTTAACATCCGTGAATGGCAATTTTCGTATTTACTTCGATGCACTCAATGCTCGGGTTTTGATACGAAACTTAGAATTTCAGGCGAAAAATATATTTATGTGACTGGAGTGAAGGACAGGTGTCCCGCTGTAAACTCCACTGCATAAAGTACAGTATGGTTACGCTCTAACGCCTCATTCAAGAGCTGTCCATGGTGCTAAAAGTATCATCACACCGTGTAAATATAGGCCTGTCAAGGCACAAATCCATGCAGCATCTATTGATACCGCAATAACAAACAACAAAACAAGGTTGATTACACTATGTATACAGTTGAGTCTAAAAATATCAACACTACTCACACTGCATTTAGGTCCCTTACTCACAGAATTACTTGAGCGCTTTCATAAGTTTATCCCATACGTACTAAGATATGAACGTAATCCCTAAAAAAAGCCAGACATTTAAACGGGAGTTTAAAATAGCGTTCAAATGAATAGCATATTTATCGGAAATTTGTTTCTCAGTTCTTTCTCTTTATTATTGACTAATTTTAGATAATTATAATCATATTTACGAGACAAATTATATTTTTCACTTTAATTTTTTAAGTAACTACATAGCATTCACCCATACTTCACCCATGCACAGCCAATATAGTTTAAACACTTCAGTATATTTACTTTTACTATTCGGTGTAACACGTTTATTATGGCGCTGCCGTTACCATTTTGTGGCACTTTGCTCTACACTTGCCGAAAACATTTAATCTTAGATATTCAATAACGGGTTATTAGGTGCGTGGTAAGCAGGCAGTTGCTATGCGCGTAACCGGAACGGTCGGACGTTTTCGCGGGGACGCGCGTTGCTGTAAGACGCTCAGGGTAGGCCGAAGAGGAAGTTCCGCAGCAGAACTATACGGGAGCGGGGAATGACGGGGACGCGCTGACCTGATAATTAATGCGACAACACTGATTGCCGGGAAGAAATTTGCTTGCTACAAATTTTTCTGAATCATGTTTGAGTCCCCTCGAAAATCTGCAAATCGACATGCGTGGTCGGAAAGTCAGGAGGAGTTACGAGAAACGCAACCGGTGTCTCCTTTGAGAACAGGCAGTCGTGGAAGGAAGAAAAAGAGAAAACAGCACAAGCAGCATCAACAACATCCACAACGCCAGCAACGATCGAATCGTTCCATGTCCATTCCTCGGCTGCGCACCGGGAAGCCCTCGGCGCCGATCTTGGGAAAAGGCGCTGCGTTTAACGCCGAAGACGCGATAGTAAAAGGGATATTTGAAATAGAAAAAAAGAGTTGCGACGTAGTGCTGACGGCGACGAGGGTAATATGGACTCCGATCGAGCCGGAGACCCCTACAGGTGGGTTGCGGAGTTTCCGTCGTTTCCATGACAACGTTCTAGCGTGCGTTGGACCTACTCCGATGGCGTAGCGGTGACACCGAAATAGCAGAGCGCCCCAATTTTTTTGACGTTGACACCGCAAGGTGCGGTCTAAATGTGTGAAATAAAAAACCCTGTCATTTAACATGCAATAAACTCTTTCAGCTCTAGCATTTTCTATGGATTGAAGGGAACGGTGAAGTAAATGCAGGTCACTAAACACATACAAACAACAGTGTGCATTCGTGTTGTGTTAAAAAAATAAGCACGGACTAAGAATATATAGCTGTATGATTCAGTTGTAATTAAAATAACAGAGTTATACTGTAAGCAATATAAATAATTGCATAATGAAGCTGAATATATACACACATAATATATGTATATACACAAACTGTCCCAAAATATTCCTCCAAGCCCAGTTCTCCCCCTGCCATCATGTTATGTAAGATAGTGATTGCTTTATTTAAATATTTGCACAAGAAGCTTACTTACACACTAACCTCATATTAAATGGATGTGCGTACGGTTCCCCAAGATTGCAATGGGTTCACTAAGGCTGAAAAATGATTGGGGATACTTATATATTATTGTGTTATGGAGGGCAGGTGTAGTTTTCTGCTTGCTCAGTGCTAGATTTTGGGAATGAAGTCAGCGAAGAGAGCAGGTTGTACTGATCGCATTGCCACTAGCGGCTTGACACCCAGCTGCTATGGCCTTTATTGCACAAATATTGTTACACCACATATTGCATTCTTTTTCTTTTTTTTCGGGTAGCGGGAATTTATAAAATGCTCATGTATGGGAACAATGTGCCACTTATTCAGTCAGCCCCTCCAAGTTGGGGACAATGGCCGTGGTGAGTGGGCTGAATCTGGGCCTTTGTGTGGGTTGACTGCGTTTTGAGGAGATTGTCAACTGATACAGGGCAATGAAATGGGAGTCAGTTGTCACTGCTTGCAAGTAGCCCCTGAGACAGCATGTGAAATGAGCCCCCTGGGAGGACTGGAGCTGGGCGGCAGACTGGGACAGATGCTCAGGTTGAGTGGGAGATCTCCGGGGGTCTTACAGGTAGCGCTTCATAAAATTATTTACTTTAATGTCACCATCACATGCTGATAAATTAACTGCATGTGATTGAACTATTTGCATATAAAAACAGAAGCAGGTTTCGCAAGGTAGACCTGCAAAATTCCATTATATTGTAATTTATAAGAACGTCACGCATTGAGAAACACAGGTGGAGAAAGGGGTACCTTCTTGTGTCAAGAATACGTATAATATTTAGGGGTTATTAATGAACCATTTCTGTGATTTACAGACTCAGTGTAGCTGATGTTGCAGCAGCAGTACTTCAATTTAGTGGCTGTCTTTTTCCATCACTTTCTGCTGAACCTTTGAAGCGGCTTCTTTCACTATTGCATGTTGATAGCATACATTGTTTTCTGAAGTCTTCCATTTGTTTTTGATATTGAAAGACTCGTTGAAGTAGTAAATAAATATTAAGAGGCATCAATAATAATTATAAGGAAAATCCGATATCTAGAACGGAATGAGGGCCTGTTTTGGTTTTCCTGGACCACTGGCCTCTCACCCCGTATCACCCCCCCCGGAAATAAAATAGTTGTTCATTCTGAGTAATAAGGGTTATTTATTTTTTTTTTTTTGGCAACTTAGTTTTTACACTGGTGGAAGGATGATCATTTTAAAGCTTCAACATCTCTGGCTATTTTAATTGGAGTCTGAGTGCCTTTTAAGCACTGGGGCACTTTCCAGATTCCGTAAATGGGTCTGGTTAGTCTTGCGGCATATTGTGCCGGAACACAAGCCCTTTTAACATATAACTTGATTTGTGGGAAAAAAAAGCGGCTTACGTGTGTGGTGTGAAACAGAACCCCAAAAGACAAGAAATGAACCATATTGCCAAAAGTCTTGTGTAACAGATGTGCTGAAAAGAGACACCAGCCAACTGTTGTGGCCACCTAAAGTACGGCATCTGTCAGACTTGTGGACAGTTAGCAGAATGTCCAGGCCAATGACACTCAGAAAGATGATCAGGGATCACCGTGTGCTATCACACACACCGGCAACGTTAATATGTGAAGGAAGAAAATCAGGCAATATCATAAGAGCTGACATCGATGAATTTTGCAGGCTCGTAAAGTCTCCAAAAATTAATCGAGCGTTTTATTTTTACAGCAATGCATGTGTTGTCACAAAATGCAGACAAGATTAAATTCTATGCATTTTTAAGTTTTAATTCGTATTTGGAACGTGGATTGAGTTATTTTGCTGTTATCCAGATGCAGGGTTTGCTATATGCCATCAATAAACCATCATCATTACAGTATGATAAACTGGGGCAAAACCTCACATAAAAATACATTGAGCGTTATGGTTTATGGCATATTCTCACAGTCGCGGAGGGTGACTGACTCGTGTCCGACAATCTGTAGCTGAAGTGCATCGCGTGCTTGTGGATGCTGGCATTTATTGTTCTGTGTTTTCTCGATTCCCCGTAGCAGAGGCGCTGCGTGCCCCGTACGCGGGTGTATTTTGCTTAAGCTTTATGGACAGTGTTTTTGTGGGAGAGTAAGCCAATGCCATTAACTCAGCACTCTCATTACAAAGAAAGCATCCATCTAGTGCCCCCGTGGTCTTTACCAAATGCTGTCACGAAACTGCCAAAACATGACAGGGAGGCGTGGATTCACCACGGCTCCCAGTTTGACGGCTCTAAGGCCCCTCTTCCGCTTGGGGAAGGCTTATCCTGGTCATGTCGTCTGTCCTTCGTGTTTAGTGAAAGCTACAGTGACCCTCGTGACTTGTACAGTTTGTGTTAAGTGGGCTGGTTAAATTATGACCTTGAAATAAAGAATCGGTTCTTTAGAGGCTATAGAAAATGTTGATTCAAGTGGAATTATATTTAATATCAATGTAATTATCTAATAAAATAATGTCAAGTAGCCCCATCCTTTGTTGTTCGCTGCCTTGCGCCTGTAGCCACCGGAATAAGCGACTCTGGATGGGATAAGTGGTTTCAGTAAATGGATGGATGGATCATGTCAAGTATCACTGCATTTACTATGAATAAAATATTAATATTTTATATATATATATTAAGAGTACAATTGTGTTTATATTTAAAAACCGGAATGAATGTGGTTGCATTGTTTTTTTTTCCTATCCCAAGGGACAATAGCAGTGTCATCTTTCTAAGCTAATTTGAGAAGATTAGGTGCAAGTAGTAAGTGTTAAAGCAAACTTTTGTGTGTGATGCCTGTATTGTAGGAGGCGTTGTGTTTTTGTGACCCGTGTCCCAAACCTGCAGCTAGCTCTGTGTGCGGGTAGAGGACCTGATTAAATTCGAATGCTTCTTCTGGCGTGTATGGAAGAGCCGGCAGATTAGTCATGCTTCCGCTTGGGCTTTCTGTCAGCTGCCGGTTGCTTCCTGTGCTCTTCAGCAGCCGATTTTAACTCGATCGCGAACGGATCAATCTTGGATCAAGAGCGCGGCGCAGACTTTCAGCAGCAGCCCTCTCTTGCTGAATGCCAGTCTGTGGTACTTTTCACAGATTAGTAAATGACTGGAGAAAAGTGGGATGTTTGGAATGGAAATTTCCCAAGGCGAAATCAAAATCATGCTCTTACAGCAGTGTACGAAGATTTAAAACGTATTATAACATCAACGATATCGCAAAATAAACCCATTATAGCAATATCACAAGAAGGGGAAATTTGGATCTTTTAACAGTTACAGATATTTAGCTTGTATTTCAAAGGCTCTGCAAACCCAGACAGTTTTGTCAATTCAGGTTGACTCACGCAAAGCTCATATAACAACTGGACACGCAGAATGAAAAAAACTGAGCCGATTATTGTTTAATCCGCCTGCAAATCTTTGCAGACTATAAATAGAGATTATCATGTATTTTGTTGAAAGAGCCCGTCAGCACTGTGCTACGTGTAACTGCGGTGGTTATATAAATCACTGGGATCTTTATGTAATAATTTTACAATGAATTGCATTTATAAAATGATCCTGTCACATGACGTTTGGCCTAAAGCTGCATGACTAAATTGTTTTTGAATTGTTCATGATCACAAATTCATACTAAGATTTCGCTTTTCCACGTATCAAGATTTTTTTTCTGTGCTTCCCTCTGGAAATTCATGCACATTTTCTTATATAAGTTAACCAGGCAGCAGTTTGTCCGTATGTTTTCAGGAAACGTATTTTATGATCGTGACCTTTCGCTGCTAACACGCATGTTCCTCTTGCTGTTTTATCCATGAATACGGTACACACGGGTCTAGCGGACCTAGTGCAAGCAACTTGACTGAATTTCATTTAGCCCATTCAGTCACTCAAAATGAAACGCTGGCTTTTAGGTGAACTGCTGATGTGCATTTGACAAGTGCGGCGTCTGTATCGATGAGTCTGATGGCCTTCATAAGGTATTTTAATGGAAGAACATCCTTCCTGCAGTTTTGAGGGGTTTGCCAGTTTAATGAGGCCACCTTTCTCCTCATCTACGCCACTGGTCAGACTCGGATTTCAGGAACTAATTGCACTGCGGATGTTATTTGATCTTGTTTTTCTTTTTTCTGCCCAGTGAGCACAGAAAGTGAAAAAAAAAATTCAGTCACCCTGTCTCCTGTAATCTGCTAAGGACTCAAACATGGATGTTATCTGTGAATCTCAGTCACAGGCTGCCACTGTTGTGAGCAATTTAATTTTCTCTTTTATTTATTTGGTGTAGTAAATATGTGTAGGCAGCTACATACTACCACATGTTGCCAAGATATGTGGCAAAATATGTTTAATGCATAATAAAACTGCTCAGATGAAATTAAACGTGTAATTAAATCTTAATATGCATCTCTCACCTGCACGTGATTATTTAACTTTTAAAAAATATTTTTATTTTATGGATTAGCACGTGATTTAGAGATGGGGCTCAAGGCAACAGATGCTATGCAGCGTGATGGCCGGCTATCTGTAGCGGTAGCTATTCCTGGGGAATCACTGGCTTTATTGCCATCAATAACCACTCATTATGTCGGAACACGTAACGTTGTCCCCGCAACACCTGAGACTGTGCGTTGAGACCCGCCAGGGCAGGTGCGCGCCCGTAATTAAAACACCCCAAGCGACAAATGCCGCTCATGGGGAGGAGGCAGTTCCACCTTTGGACGACGGGCTGCTCGGCCCCTCAAAGACGCTCTATGCGTTTAATTACCGTGGCGACAGCGGAGGCCCCGGATCAGGGATTTAAGTCGGAAAACCGTGCTTGCTTCACAGTTGCCCCGACAGTAAAAAGTTAATTAGCCCGGCAGCATGGTGTGACTGGACCTCGCTAGTGCTCCGACGCCCAATCTCCCCCCCCCACCAAATCATAAAGTTGGATAAACAATGTTAAATTCACGACTTAACGGAAAAGGACCGACGGCCGTCAAAGGCCACCACCTATCCGGTTTGCTTCCCGCGGCCTAGTAAACAGCAATATAAAAATGTAAATATTGGATTGCGGCGTGTCAGTCACATGGGCCTCGGCAGGCACAGGTGGAAAATATGGTCTTCGGCATCATACTGAGAACCACATGGCCACACACAACATGGGGCAAAGAGCAGTACACTCAGCTGGCAAAGGGCTTTTGTGCTTGGACAGTTTTCAATATACAGTATTAGTTTCATCTTCAAGAGCACTGTATGTGTCTACCACAGGCACAGATGGGATGAAACAAAGAGGACTTTAACCCTTACAAAAACCCTGCCTGCCTGCCTTCAATAAGGCAGATATTTGGTCAGCAAAAATGCCTGCATTCGCGATGGACGTGTAGCAGTTTGGGCTGAGCTACTGGAACTGTACATAGGGATTTTTTTTTGTTTAATCCTTACAAAGTTCAGAATGATTTGCTTGTTTTTGTTGAGGATCATGATTTCTTTGCCCGCCTCCGTATCGACTGCGGGGTCATGCTGTGTATTTTCGACTCCTCCCCCGATAGAGATGAGGTTTGAAATTGATGCGCTTTGTCCATTCATTAATTGCATGATGATATGAGGGCGCCCCCCACGTCTCCTGCAAGCCGGAGTGATGCTGGGAGGAAGCTTGTATCCATCTGGAAGCAATAAACTTTTCTAGAAGACTGCACAGTTTTATTTAATCTCGGGACTTCTCACTGTGCACCAAATGAGAGCTGTTCCCATCGTGTCATTTTAAATCAGCCTCATTTTTCGCCAGGGAACGACATCAGCCAGGCTGGGGAGGGAAGATGCTTGTGTCAAAGCAACCGCGCTCTCTCTTTTCGGCTGCAGATGCCAGGAGGTGATGGCGTTTAAGCCCTTTAAATAAATTCTGCATAAATAGGGCTTTTCTATTCCGAATGAACCATAAATCAACTGGGTGATTTGCGAAGTGCAGAACCTGGCTGTGGACGTTTGCTTACAGCGCACACTAAAGTATGCTACACCCACACTACGTTGGAAACCTGAAATTATGCATAAAAAATCTATAAGCATACTCTAAATTATATTGGGCCATTTCATCAACATCTGTTGCAATACGTAGGCCAAGATACAGCAGTGAACATGAATATGTCAAGTACAGTTTGGTAGGGCATAGAATGTGCTTTGAGTAACGATGAGCAGAGTAAGGGAGAAGTAAATGAAAAAGACAGGTGTGGTTAGACCCCGCATGTCGTCGGATGGGACAGTTGAGGCTGTTGTATCTGCGACAGCTTTGACCCGAGACATATGGACCAGCTTGCGTACAAATGGGACCAGTTTGCCCAGAGCCTCATACTGGGCGGTCTCTGGGATTGGGTTTCCACATCTCGCTCATCCAGAGAGCCCACGGCACCCTATGCACCAGAAAGCCAAGGAAAGCGAGGGGGGAGGGGGAGGACGTATCGGCGCTGACGTGGCTACAAGAGGCGAACCGAGCTGCCTGCACACCTGCCTGTTTTGCACGGCCAAAAAGGGCCCTCCGGCCTGGCCGGTACGAAAAGCGTTGCTTCCAAGCCCACCGCAATGCATATAATGGTGAAATAGCCGAGCGACCGGAAAGTCCACTCCATCTCCCTCACCGAAAGCTGCCGTCTTGCGAGCGTAAAGCGGCATCGTGATTGATATCCATGTGAGGCGCTAGCAGACGTGGGGATTTAGCAGAAGCACGCTAACGAACGGCTCCAGGAAACATTCGCTAGAAGCAGGGTCCCTGAAGCACATGAAAATGAATCAAATTATGCTTCAAATGAAATCAAATTAAACCTCTGTCTTCACAGGCTGCAGAAACTTACTGAAGGAGCGGATGCCAATAAACTGACGGATTCCGCTCTGCCTGCCAGAATTTATGCCTGATTAAAAGATTATGTAGCATAAATGGCAGTTGTGCCAGAGCTAATGATATTCTGGGAGGTGATACCTTCCATCTTTATGGAAACAAATATTTTTCAGAAGTTGGCACGCATCTTCACACTTAAATTTGTTGAATGTGATTGAAAGGGGCATGTTTTGGTAATGAGCATATTGGTACCACCATAATACATCCAAAAGGATTTTTCACGGGGGATGTTTTCCTCATTAAGTTTATATTTTATTGAATTTACTCCTTTACTTTGAATAGAACAATGGGGTAGGGGAGTGTAATATTGAATTGAGCTCCCCCCTGTAGCCATGTTACAAAGTACAGTAATTGGAGTTATTAAGGATCGCCATATGTCTCGCTATAGTAACCATTGTTTTAATGTACAGTCCCATTAAAAAGGTTCAAAAAATGCCTAAGGACCATAAGACACAAATCCAGCCCTTTGTCAAACAATAGCGGTTAATATTAAGTCCTCCACGAGAAAAAAACTGATTTAAAGTGTGAGGCTAAGTGGATGATTATCGATATTAAACCATCGATCAGGTAGGAGGGGATCTGTAGTGTGGAATCTGGAGAACATTCTGCATTCATTAGCTAGGGCAGAAGAAAGGCGAGAATTAGAAAGAATTGCAGAAAATAATTAACATTAAAACGGCAAGATAAACACTCGGTTATATGATTAGCATAATGTAAGGTATTAGTGGTAACACTCCTTCCATGATTGCTCAGTAGCGCAACGTAGTAAACAGGATAAGAGAAAACCTTTTGTGGCAAAACCTGGAAAATAAAAACAAGATTGCACCGAGATTATACTGTGGTGGAGCAATTAAATTTGAATTTGTATGCTGCAAATAGTTAATTAAATGCAATAATTGGATTAAACAAATTATAGACAAAGCACTACGAAGTGGCAACGATAGTGAATGCACCTGTTTGCATGATGAACAACAATAATAAGGATGATTCAGGAGGTGACTCTGTAGCACCAGTTCAGTGCTGGTTCATTACTGACTCTAATTCTGCTCAGCGTGGGGTGTGTCGAAATCAGATCTTACTCCCCTTTATTGGGGGGACGAGCTCATAAATTAGGTCCAAGTACTAAACACCATGCACGCAGTTCGGGGAGAGCAAAGCCAGCTCCTGTAATACCCCGAAATTCAGGAAAAGGGCGTGAAAGGCCCCGCGCCCTGACGGCAGCACGTCTGTAACTCTGGACATGTGCAGAAACTGCGAACACAATTAGCGTCAAGCAGATAAAACCTGCTCTAATCCTGTTTACGGTCCACGTCAGGCAGATGTGCCAAGATTGATTCAGACAGGATCCCGGCTTACTGTAGTGCCAGAGGGGAGGGGGAGCAACCCTAACCCCCCCTCCCCTCCAAGAGTGTTGTCCCCGCTCCCCCGTAGACTGTGCATGTCGGCGTGGGGCGGCTCACGCGCTCGTCCCTACCGACGGAAAAAGCTTCATCCGGGGAGATTACCTTTATTCCCTGTAATTAAATTGACTCTTTTTTTGTGTAGACCACGATAGGAAGGGACCACACCGTTAAATAAATAGCTTGATATCCAGGAGTACAGCTAAACCCAGAGCATGAACAGATGGTGTCGGGTATCTTGCTCAGTCATGTGAAAAGACAGTTAATGTTCTGAAACATAGCGATGTGGCCAGGATACGCCTAATGAAGGGTGGGGATATGGGGGGGGGTTATATGAGGGGAAAATTAGGGAGAGTGGAGAAGAGCACCCCTGATGGGAAGGTACTGCATACAGTGGAGTTTACGGAACATGATATCAGTAGAATGAATGGGTCCTAGAACTAGTGCCTGAGGCACACCTAGTGAATAGTGTGGGTCTGCAGGGAAACGTGGGCTCAAAGGGAGGATCCTGTATGAAGACATGCTTGGAAATGAGACACTGCAGGCAGGATGTTCCTAATTGAGCCGTGGCTGGGGCTGGCATGTGCTCCTTATGAACAGGGAGACATTTAAAGGAGATGGCATTTTCATCTGGAGTCTGCACCATAATCAACCCAATCCAGGGTCTCCCTGCAAACTGAGATCAGTCCAGCAAGCTACATGGTGACGGCCATCTAAGAAATCAGATTTTTAAAACAGATCGTATTTAACTTGTAGCTTTTTTCTTTGTACTTAATAGGCTCCGTGCAGTAACTTTGCTATCTTTAGCAAGCAGCCCCCTTAATACAGCCTCTTCTGTCCTCCTGACGGCAGAGTTATTTCTTGTCATGGGTAATTCCCAGTCCCCTGTCGTCTCCGGTTAAGACTGTGACTATTAATGCTTCCATTTTTTGAACTTAATGGTTAAAACTTTATTCCAAATGGTCATCTCAGGTAACTTACGCACAGCAGGTGGAAGGAACATATGAAAATAGAACGAGAGATATTTGGGGGCCATAGGCAAAATTGCTAGTGGGGGGTCTTGGGGAGTGGGGGCTCATAGTAAGTCTGCAAATCAGTCCCCCCACCCCAGGACTGGCTGTGCCTCTGATTGAGATACCTGTTGTATATCTGTTCAGCGCATGGATTAGGCCTCTCCCTGTCACTTTCGATTATGGTTGACAAAGTGTTCAGGACTTTTGCATTTTTTATTCCGCTGCCCTTACTGTGTCTTTGCTCTTTGGATGCCTTTATTCCTGCTGCGTGGCTCAGTGGGATGGGGCACTGTGCCAGTGAACGGAATGTTGCCAGTTCAAAACCCAGTCAGCGTGATTTGGGCCCCTGTGCAAGGCCCTTAACCCCCAGTTGCTCCAGGGACTGGCTGACCGTGGTTTTTAAAAAAAAAGTATGTTGCTGTGGGTAAAAGCAACTAATAGGTAGATTGCAATTCTTTTGGGGAAACATGTCTGCTAAATCAGTGAATTTACTGTAGGAAAGATGTGAGAGGATGTCAGGCAGCCGTGAGACGCCTGATTGACATAATGTACGATATGCACACAGAGTCTCTGAAAAGCAGAGTCTCTCATTGGCTGCCTTGTGTTTTTCGCAGGGGAGTCAGGCTCGTGGAGGCGGGAGGAGCATGTAGAGCTGCGGAATGTGTTTGCCGTGAAGGTCAAACGGCGCCGCTCGGTGGGCCAGCAGTGGGGAGGCACCCTGCTGGGCCTCACACTCTTCTGCTGCGTCAGGAAGGGGGCCAAGCTGAAGGAGCGGCCCATGCACCTGAACAACCTCAGCGCTGACCACTGCGAGCTCTGGTTCAGGCACCTGAAGGACCTTTTGAGTGGTAAGAACCTCACCAGAAGGTGGCGCCTATGGGGTGGGGTGGGGGGATACACCTCTTAGTGATGCATGAGCTCCATGTTACATGAAACGACAGGCCCTCCTAAAATGCAGAATATGTCTGGATTATGCCAAACAAATTACATACACAGTGATGAGCATGTAGGAAGAACAGGCAACTGGGGGAAATGGGACTGATTTGTATTGGACCAGGAACTGAGTAATCACCATCACTGAATACCATTTCTGTGTCAATCAGTATATAAACCGCTGTGTTAATCTGTATACCAGTCACTGTATTAATTAATCTACCAGTCACTGTATCAACCTGAACACCAGTCATTATACTAATCAGTGTATCAGTCACAATACTAATTACTGCACCAGTCACTGCACTATTCATTGCACTAGTCACTGCATTTCTCAGTGCACCAGTCACTAATCTGTCAGTCTCTGCATTAATCAGTGTACCCATTACTGCACTAATCAGTGCACCAGTCACTGTACTAATCAGTGCACTAGCTACTGCACTAATCAAAGTAAGTCACTGCATTGTGCAGTGTACCAGTCACTGTATTGTCTGCCAGTTTCTGCATTAATCAGAGTACTAGTCAGTGCTCTACTCAGTCTACTAGTCTCTGCCCCAGTCCCCCCCACTGCGTCTCTGCTTATTGACGTTCTGACTGTGAACCAAAGGGGCGTCTGTCAGTTTATAAAAGCAGCTGTGGGGGCAGGGAGGGTGGGCATTTTCCCCGGCAGTGCACTGGCAGAGTGTGCGACACTGGGGGCTGTGATGGGCAGCATACGGCCTGCTGTGTCCTCCGGGCCGGCCCAGCGTGGTGCCCCCATCGTGGGGCGGGGCCATCGGCCACAGGGGTGCGGCGGGAGCGCATCCAGGGAACAGGCTGCTCCCGGACGCCCCCCTGCCGTTTGTAATTATCTGTCCCCCTTGTGCCGTTGTGGATGCCAGGATGAGCGGGACATTGGGGGATGAGCGGGACTCAGGGCCGCGCCTGATTACCCAGCCGTTCTCCCAGAGTTCCCAGTTTTCAGGTTTTGGTGGGGGTGGGCAGGGCTCATTCATGTTGCTGTCGGAAACCACTGCCCGGGAAGACATTTTTAAAATTACAGAAGGTCTTACGCTGTCAGCAGATAGATGGAACATTCTCAATCATGGTAAAACAGGGTGAGCGCCTGACCGCATTAGCCAGGGCCTGTAATCTCCACTAATCCCTGTGTCAAGACATGGCGGCACTTCCTACAGACCCCGCCTCCCTCCGGGGTAATCTGGAAATAGCCGTAAAACCCGCCTGCGAGCGCGGCGTACCCGGTGACACGGCATGTGATGCTTAGCGTAGGAACGGAAAAAGGTGAGGGGGGTGGAATTAGGGATGGGACCCCCGCTGCAGGAACGAGCAGGCATAACCTGTTGGATGATGGGATATTTGCGATGATGTCTTCTTATAATCCTGGGCCCACTCAAGTAACAAAGGCACCTAATCCTCCAGATTGGACACACAGAGACTGCTGGTGATGTCACCCTCTGAGTTTGACACACTCGTCACCTGCACACTGGTATCAGGCACGATCCCCCACACACACACACACACACACATACACTAACACACACAAACCACCACCCCCATGTTTCAGTGTTGCTCTGCACTGAGGGCTCAGTGGGGTCAATCCATGGGACCCCGTATCTTCTCCCTAGCTGGGTTAAATTTTAGGAGATACCCTTCTTCACGCTGGTCTGCACAACTTCAGTGTCTGCATGGGTTCATTAGCATAATTAAGATAACCTGCCTTCAGGGCATATGAAGGACAAGTTGCAGAGTGATTTTATATAATATTGGGACAATGCATTTAATTTTTACTAAAACAATTAGATACTGACTAGTTATTCTATATTTAAGAGTTAGATCACTAGTCCTTATATTCACCTTGTCTGTTATTAATATTCTCTAATTTTATTTGCTATTTATTCAGTAGCGTTAAAGTTGTGGCTATTGACTACTAAAAATGGCTGCCAAGGGTAACTATTTACGAGTGCTCATTTTTCATGTTCCTTACGCATCGTTCTGTGCTTCTGTCGATGAAAAGCAGCCCCCTGAGTGTGCTCCCAAACTCCCCAGAAAAGAAGAAGAGATTATGAAAGTTCGGGAAGCAGATTGATGACGGCAGTTTACCTCCGCGTGTGCGCGATGGCGTGAACCCCCGTCTGCTCCCCGTTCGGCTGCCATCATAATTATCTGGCCATTTTCTTGAAACAATCAGGCGCCGATTAACAAAGACATGCTGCTATCTTGCACTACATTAGTTTCCCACATTAGGCGACCTGGGAAATGCGTAGCCGTCGCATGTCAGCGCGCATGAATGGCCACCGAAATTATACCTTGATCGGGCAGCAACAATGGTAAATAAAGGATGTGGTCCCCTTTGTTTGGGTGGGAGGATCACGTCTGTTGTTTTATGTGCTGTTAAGTCGGCGGGACCGGCTCTGAGTCCCGCGGAGGGGTGGCGGGGGGCTAGGGGGGGAGCGCCCTCACCTGTCCCAGCTTCCCGGTGGACCCTAACCCGCAATTCCCAGGGACCCCTCAAATGGGGGCTCACAATGGAGGGTGGACTGGGGCTGACACCCAGCACAAAAGGTACGCGGCCTGCGCAAAGAATGCCCCAGCTTCTCCTCTTTAAAAATGGATTCCAGTTGCGCCGGTGTTGAAAAATCGCCCTGACAGGGCATGAGATGGGCCCTGACACATGAGCCGCCGGCCACAGCCCGGCTCAGCGCGGGCCGGGCAGATTAAACTAGGCCAGGCCAGGCCGGACGGCAGCCCGAACGTGCGTGGATCACGGCCCATACAATAGTACCACCTGTACAATGCACGACTTTCTTCTGATAGCCTCACGTGGGCGCCGTGTTGCACCACCCCCTCCCCAGCAAGCCAGACCTAAACCCCCCTTTCAGAGATTACCAGGCCCGTTTCTGTAGGGCGGGTCGATCGGCAGCCCACGTCTTATTACCACGGTGAAATAATGTGCCTTGGTGCACTTGTCAAACCGCGTGGTCACACCTTGCGTCAATCCGGACCTCATTGTTGCCGTGGCAAAGGCCTGCGGAGCAGCGAAGAAAGGGGGCCGGGTGGGAGTCGCAGAGCTGACCTCACACAGCACACCGACCGTCCACTGGCCATTGTCTCTGGCCTGATTTCATATGTGCATCGGATTAAGGCTCCTCATAACGCAGAATTCAGGTTCCATAAATTACGTCTGAGTTGTTTAACTTGGCAAAAATAAGGCTTCACAATAGTTAGTACAGAAATATTTTAACTGTGTTTATACATATAAAGCATAGCATGTGTGTGTGTGCCTGACGTTTCTTTCCTGTACACGCCTCACACCATCTTATTTTATATACGTCATTACCCACAGGTCTGTAAATCATTAACCTCATTTAGCGGCAGGTACACACGCACATACTCCGAACTGGTGTGACAGAAATTACTTTTGTCGCTCGCGGGGCCGCCTGTGACCCCCTCTTGGCTGTCCCTGCGAAATGTTTCTCTGGCCAGCCCGATGGGGGGGCTCCCCCTCCCTGCCACCCCGTCCCCTGCTGTGAAGAGGCCTTCGAGAAACCAGAGACACAGTACAGATGTGTGTCGGCTAAGGAGACACACACACACATACATGCGCTCACACACACACACGCACACACACACACACACTGATGGCTCACTCGCCTAAATGCATCTGGTGGACAGAAGCCTCACTGTCTGAAAAGGTTAAGAAACTGAAATTTGTACCTTAACACCGTTGATTCTGTAAAGGACATTACTTTTCTACGTTAGTGCCTCTGTTTTGTGCCAGTGCAAAGTAAATAGAGCTCAAGACTGTTATTTGAGGGGGGGGGGGCAGCCGTCTGTTCCAGGACCTCCCTGTGGAGGGGGCGGCAGATGCGGCCCTGAGCGACAGAGATGGCGCGGCGGTATCACTTTCAGCGAGGGGTGAGCATCACATTCTGCGCGTACTCCCCAGGGGAGGCAATGGGCGGGGGTGGGAGCGTGGGGGGGTGTATATACGAGCCTCCTCCCCACTGCTACCCCACCCGCGAGCTGTGTGAAACCCCCTGGTTGGATATGCCCGTCTGTCAGGGCGTCGACGGGTAGCTTGTGACCCTGGAAGACGTTCTATGCCATCAGAAGGTCAAAGGTCACGATCAGAGGACCCCTGCAGGCGTCTAATCAGCAGGCACTTGTCACCCGGAGCCAAAGATTTCAATCTCAATCTTCGAAGGAAAATGTGTGATACATAAAAAATGCCAAAACTGGACAGTGAATCTTCAACCTTAAACTGCATCTCATTTGAATGAAACTGGGATTCGCTTCGCTTTACCGGCTAAATCCTTGTGTTAATTCTGACTGTTGTAGCAGAGACCGCAGATCTAAGCACAATAACTTTATTTAGCGGAACAAGATGGTATTTAGCGTCAACGGCTTTGCCTTGCTTGAAAAAAAAGCCGGTATGAATATTTAAAAACAGGGGCTTTTAATCTTAATATCATCCTCTGTGAATTAATTGGGAATGATACATGCTCACATAGTCCAAATAATTTATCTTGGAGGGTTCCAAGCTGATCCTACCTGGTGATCCCCCTGCTTGAAGGGACAAATCTGGAGAAGGCCTGGACACCCCTGCTGCTAATCCACGCTAATGCCAATTCCTGACACGCCGCCAAGCACCCCAGTTTGGCAAGGGATCTGAGGAAATGCCCGGGTGCGGGAGGACACGCGCCCAGGAGAGGCCCGCCGGAGGAGGGGGGAGGGGGCGGGACGGGGGGGGGTTCCAGCAGAGACCACGGGTCCATCCTCCCGCACGCCCGTAAATCCGTCCCCCGGCCCGACCGCGATGGATCCGGGCCCCCGGGGTTGGAGGGGGTTTTGGGGAAGGGGGGGGGGGGTCCTGACCTTTCCCACACTCGAGCCCCCCGGCCTGGGTCTCAGAGGGGGGGTACGCTCACTCCAGAGGAACCGAGCGGACTGGGGGACATTCATGGAAAAGGCGAGACATCTGTTCACGCGGATTAGCGTGGGCAGCGGCGTGCTTCTGACGGCCTGCATGCGCTTTGTCCGGGAAGCCGGCCGGGCCTGGAGCCGAGGACGGCTCCATCACTGTCGCTGCGATCCGAGGCCAGCTTGCCGGCATCATAGGAGTCAAGTAGGCTCCTCAAACACTGATAAACAGCAACTCGGGGTTACCCACAAGCAAAGGGCCTTTCCCTGCGATCCAGTCCGGAATCGAAGGCTGCTAGACGGATGGATAAGCTAGCATTTTCTTAGCGGGGGCTTGGGGGATGAGGATGCTTTTTATATTAATAACTTTTAAAGCACATTTTTATTATGGTTTCCCAATTACATTTCCCAACCGATCATTAGGTTACCAGCAATAGGACAACGTCGTCGGGGGGCGTCGGCCAATAATGGAGCGATTATTCCCGGGCGGTCAGGGTAATATGTGCCCGATAATGCAACCAGTGGCCCCCTGAGGCACGTCCTGCCCCCGCCCCCTCCTCGCCGGAGTATGTGCCGCAGGCCACATGAGTCCTTGCCGCAGTCTTATACTCTCCAGGGCCTCCTCCCCTCCCCCAAGGGCTGGCCACGCACAGATGTATTTACAGCGCTGCGCGGCATTAGGGCAAAGCAACTCTCCTCTGGGGGGTGAAACACGACCGCGGCAATGAGTCACCCCGAGACGGGCCGTCCTGGAAAGAGAAACACTAACCAAGGACAGCCTGCGGCCCGCATACCCCTCCCCATGTGGCCCGACCAGCCTTCCCCAAATTACACATATTAATCCTGGTGGCCGACACCCACGGATCGGCGACGTGAACCCTGGCTTTGGTGGGCCTCCTG
This sequence comes from Brienomyrus brachyistius, assembly GCF_023856365.1. Classification (NCBI taxonomy): domain Eukaryota; kingdom Metazoa; phylum Chordata; class Actinopteri; order Osteoglossiformes; family Mormyridae; genus Brienomyrus; species Brienomyrus brachyistius. The sequence goes on along the minus strand of NC_064548.1, from coordinate 11,823,699 downwards.
TGGGCAGACGTGGCAGATGGCACCCACTCTGGATTCCGGGCCGCCAAACGTGGGGTTCGGCAAGACGTGGGCCAAGCGGGGTCAGGCGTTTCGATTCCGCAACGGGGAAAGGTGCGCTTATCTAAAGGCCGTGGGAAAAAACGGCAGCGATGGCAGCCTTCGTCGCCGGTCGGCGTGGACGCGGTGTCACCCCCCCCCCGTATAACCGACTCCCTCCAATGCAGTCGATGTAGCCTCCTTCCTGGTCCTTCACAGCAAAGAAAACCACATGTTCTATTTGGAGGCTGCGGGAAACCAGCCGACCGCAAACGATGTCCGAGGAAATCGGAGCCGCCCTACTCGGTGTCCCCTTTCAGGGCTGCGGCCGGGACCCTGTCGGGGGGCCTGCAGGAGCCGTCCTCCCGGGCCACTGCGGGATTATGTGCCATAGTAACGCCCGGCTTCCAGCCAGCACCCATGTTTATCATTGTAAATTTCCTCTCTGCCGCCTCACCGCCATGGCAACACACACCGTTCCGGAGTGAGTCCACTTCCTCCTATAATCGGCTAAGCGAAATAAGGCTGATTAGCAGACAATACGGATTTATTCCAGTTTAATTTATGCAAAAGTTTATTGTGGGGAATGGCATCCGACGTGGCTCTCTCAGTTGTCTGAGATCAGAGGCAACCTTCATTTAGGACTTTTCGCCTTGTAATGTTGGCCGCTATGAATATTCATGATCATTCACGGCTGGCAGCGGGTCACACTGAGGCGAGTGACGGGCCACTTGTGGAGGAAAAGCGCTGGTTCTTGGTCACTGTTTGATGGGCTTTAGACAAAGAGCTTGCCTGCTCCTTTTGTGTCCCCCTTGCTGTACAGGCCCACTGAGGCCCTGCCAAAGAATGGCGTCTTGTTTAGAAGCCACTGCGGGTGTTGGGTGTTTGTGTTGGCTGGGGGGGAGGGCGTCACTTAGTTAAATAGGCTTGCACACGACCGTGGGCTGGATAGTTCAGGGGCTCCACCCCCAGGTCATTTGCCCCCAGCATCGTGCGAACTTTGACCCCGTGCTCGTGGCCCCCAGTGGCCCTATCTAGGGCTGATGGCTTGCTTTTGGGGCCAAGGTTGTGATTTGGAAGTGGGACGATGGGGAGGATGCTGGCACACGGCGTGACGTCCCTTGATCCCAAACACCGGCGAGATTCGGGGCCCAAAATCAGAGCCGATTAGGGGCCGTGTGGCACTCAGTGCAGGGCCTTGGCAGCAGTTCAGCTCCCGTGAATGGGGTGCAGACTCGTGGCCCCTTGCACAGGGGAAATAGAGCCCCTCACTCTCACATCTGCAGCTATTTTACCGCTCATGAGACATTAACTTAATTACAAGCAGGATGAGGCATCATGGCAGCGGCTCAGGGGACCGCTCTGCTCCGAGTCCCAGCCAGGGGGAGCCACAGCGGGGTCCTAAACGTGACATTAATATCACATTTTAAATCTTTGTTTTTATTTCGACTCCCAGGTTTCCAGGACAGGCCCAAGTCCTTGCTGGTGTTTGTGAATCCCGCTAGCCATCGAAAAGAGGCCTACCAGACCTACCGAGATGAGGTGGCCCCCCTGTTCAAGCTAGCAGACATCAAGACTGATGTCACGGGTAAGTAGTGTGGGGTGTATTTTCCAGTGTTGGACATTTCTGGTCCTGAAACTAGAAATCCAGACCAAGATTTTGTTTCTACCAACCAATAAACCACAGAGGACTCACCTGGTTGATAGGAATGAAATCTTGGTCTGAATTTGTAGCTTCTGGACCAGAAATGCCCAACAGTGGTATTTTCTAGTCTATATGGTACCTTGTCCACCTCACTCCTTTTTCCAACGGGTACGTCACCAACGGTAACTCAGCACCAAGTAGCCCGGACTTCCAGCAGCTCAGCCTGATGAAAATCTGCTTCAGGCCCCTACAACTGACCACAGACAATGCAGAAGCCTTAGTTTGGGGAGAAGGCAAACTTCCGAAAGCTGGGAAGGTTCAAATCCCCCTCCCCCGCAAAGGGTGATATTATGGGTAGGAGGGTGGTGGTTCTTTTAGAGTTCTCTTCGCTGTGAAACCCAACCTGCGGGGAGGGGTAACACCCATCTGTCCCAACAGAGTGTGGAACCGCGCCCCCCCCCCCCCCCCCTCCACAGCGGACAGACCCTAAGTCTGGGAAGGAGATCCCACAATCTGGGCGCTAATGAACTCCGCTACCTGATTCCAGAAGGCATCTGAGCAGTAATCGAATCTGCCTTCTGATGATGTGCTCCAAGCCTCGCCGGATAAGTGGCTGAGGTGGATCCATTAAGAGGCACTTCGCCTAATAGAAATTAAAGATCTCATTTGGAGACCTGGCTTCACCAAATGGCATTAGGGCCACTGAGATGTTTTCCATTTGTTCTTCATTTAGCTCCTTTGAACTATGGGCTGATAGCAGCATAACATCAATGGATTATTATAACTAATCAATCACCGGAGATATAATTATAGCTCACAACAATTAACTACTTTAATTCATGGCTATTTGGCTGTTTAGGAAATTGTCCGCAGAGGAATTATGAGGATAATTTGGGCAAAATAAGCAGGTAAAGGTGCAGGTGCCTGTTATGCTAAGATTTTACTGCTGGTTGAGAATTCCAGAGGATATTGATAATTAATCAGACACACTTTTATCAGCGCTATTAATAATGGGCCAAAATCACCATCCCAAAACCTTAACTGAAAAAACAGTAACAACAGTATGAACATTATTTTGCAGTTATTATCTTAACCGTTTCCACACCTGAAACTACCACTTCAAAAGTGAAGTTAGTGTTTGGATGGTTATTTGCGGTCACTCCTGGTCATTGCGAAGGTCATTATCTACTAAACACTCCCCCTCCTGGTCGCAGTAATGTAGTGCATGCCATGAGGTCACCGGTTGTCATCATCAACTTCCTGGTTTAGGATTGGGGGGGTCGTCTGCTGCCGTGTTTCTGTAGAGTGTTTGCAGAGACTCTCTAGCTACATGCGTGATTATTGAAAATGCATGTGTTTTGATTAAATGTATCATAGTGTGTAGAATACTGAACAGGCATGATAACAGGAGTAAAGAGACCTGTTCCAGGAAGGAAGGGAGAAATTAAGGAGAACGCCAATAAACTTTTAATTAATAGATGAAGCTGCCTTTACTATGTTGACTGTCCCAAAACTAAACAAGATTAGAGCACCTTGGTGCAACCCTATTGGCTGAAAAATGAAGGCGCAATAAGGCAGTTCAGTTAGATATGAAGCCATTTAAAACCCAGCTGATCTTTCGTTTGTTTTGGTATATATGACAGATTGACACCACAAATTCAAATAATTGAGAGAAAAGGATGAAGAAATGATGATTTCGGACTTAAAGCACCGCGTCATGATTGGATTTTTTGGTGCAGCTCCTCGCGAAGTTTCAGCAATGCGTCATACCCGTCGGCTGCGGGGAATGGGAACGGCAGACAGGCAGGCGCATAAAATCCTGCGGGCCGCAGGAAATGATGCACATACTTCCACTGCAGGCGTCACGTCAGTCATGGCGAATCTTTGATGGTTGCGGGCAGCTGAAACCCCCCCCCCCCCCCCCCAAACCCCCACTCCGGCAGAGGTGCCTGAAAAAAATACGTGCCACGGTGTGCCCTGCCATCTGCGGCATGCCAGCCCCCTCATCCCACGCCCCTCTCCTACCCACACGCCCACCCTCCCCCATCCGTCCTCACTGGCATTCCCTCCACCCCGAAAGGCTGCCGTCGTGGAGATGCAGAGTGACAGATCCCAGCCCTCTGGAGGCTCTCCTGTGTGCCCACCCCCCCTTTCGCACACCTCCCTCCACGTCCTACCCCCCCCCCCCCCCTTCTTCCTCCACCTCCCGCCTTCAGTCACGTTGGGTCCCTTGTCTCAGTGCGAGACCCTGTTGACATTGTTTTGCATAAGTAGAGTCCAGCTTGAGGCCCAGGCTGTGAGTCTCCCCCCCCCACCCCCCATCCCCACTTAAAAATGCAAGCCGCACATCGGAGCGTGAGCCCAGCATTATGGCTACGCGCGCCGATGGGGCCATATGCCATTATAGCTATTTGCTAAGCGCTAGTTAAAGGCGCTAAAGGCTCTTGTTTCCAGCCTTTGCCTCATTGTGCTTTGACTTCTCTTTCTCTTTCTCCTCCGCCCCCCCAGTCACCAAGAGGAGAGGCCACGCCCTCGCCATCCTGCGGGAAGGCCAGCTGGATGCCTACGACGGGTACGTCCCGCACACGGCACATGCGGGTACCGGCGGCGGCCGCCACGGTGCCCCACGAAGGACGTGGTCGCCATGTCTCGGCATCAGGTCACTGCGTTGCCGGGCTTCTCTCTGTGCCATTCGTCGAGCAGAGGGGTAGCACTGCTTTTGCGGAGGCGCTGTAAAGAGGGAGGCGGGCCATTCCTGCCCCAGCACGGCCGCTTTCTCGCCCTAAGGTGGCATTTAGCAGTAATAAATAAAGCAGTGGTGAGATTTGAGAGTGAGCGATAATGCTTTGATTACGATACGGTGCCCCGTGGCCCCGCCCGGCCCCCGCTGACGGGTGCCTAGCCGGCGTGCCCGCGGCAGGTGGTCCTTTAATTACCTATTTTGGAAGCGGTGATGAAGTGCCTGCATGCGGCAGGCTGCTGGCACTGGGCCGTCACGCCGCCCTGCCGCATTCAAGTCACAGTCAGCTGCCCTTAAATATTTCCGGGCCCCGCATAGTGCCACGTCGTGCCGCGATGCAAAGACCGCGTCTAACTGCGAGCCCGGCCCCCTCCACCCCCCGGACACACACCTACTGAAGGAGGGGTCGGGCTGCCAGTGCAGGGCCTGGGAACACTGCTGTGGTCTTTGATTAAAAAAGTGGAGTGGCAGTTTGAGGACAGGCCCACGTGAAGGGCACCGAGGCAGCCGAGGTGAACACGTGAGGATGGGTGCTATGGGGGAGCCATTCAGGAAAGAATGTTCCGGAACTCAAACGGCAACACGAGTGGGGTCGTGCCACTGGACGTACTCCAGCACTCGGATTGGCGGTGACATCATTGACCGGGTCACGGTGGTTCATGTTGACCATACCAGCCACATTGGAGCGTTCAGGTAGCTGTGGCCTGACACGTTCCACATGACCGTCGGAGCTGCAGTCAGCATGAGCCCAAACACAATCACCTGCTATGAGTGAAAAGTGGATTTTTCAAGTAAAAAATGTCTGTGGGAGAATTAATGGAAAATGACCGGAACCTGAGGAATCACCATTTCCAGTTAAGCATAATCCTTTTTTTTCAAATCTAATAAATGGATAAGTGGCATTTTCCTAACTTCAGAATAATTAATATTGACAATAGCCTAAGATGCCAGTATGAAATATTTTTACATTTTTTCTGTAAGACTTTTTCTTATCTTTTTCCAAATATTATAATTTTATGTAAAATCCAAATAATTTTTGAAATATGTGTGAGGTGTAATACATTATTTAATGAAATGGAATTACTGTAATTAGTGTCTAGCTTTTAATATTCTAATTTAAACATTAATGAAATATCTGTAAAATTTGGAAGGAAAAAAAACATACAACATTTTTGACCTACTTTTAGGTATTAGTTTATTCATTTGTACAGAACTACTTTCAAAATATATTTCAAAGAAAATTATAGCTGGTATGTTTCAGCCAACCAAATACCTAGATTTGTGTCACGTGATAGCTTAAAGCCAACCAAATACCTAGATTTGTGTCACGTGATAGCTTAAAAGAGCAGCATTACAATCAAACCAGTACTAAAAACACAACATTGAAGTGGCATCTTATTAGCCGTGATTTAAAACCAAAGCTTCTGTATTTTGCAAAATTAATCTAGCAAAATTTAGTTTTAAAATGAATCCTCTGGTATCTCTCTTACATATTAGATTTTTTTTTTGACATGTTAAAAACACGTATGTGTATGTATATGTGTAAATCCTCTGTTGCCAGGTGGGGACTGAAACCGATTCCTGGCAGTCTGGCCCGAAGCAGAGCGACATGCCACGCAAACACACCCTAAGCCTCTGTAGGCAGTGCTGGTGTCGCGAAGGGCATTAGCCACCCTGCATGAATCCGAGGATCTGTAACATGTTCATTTTACTGTAAAATAAACCCACGGATCTGCTGAGGTCGTTTCATTGATGACAAAGCAGTTGGAAATGGAGGCTTGCTTTCACAACGAGGACATCATTATTTTTGATGTAATCTGTTATAATATTACCATTCAGTGCTCTCCTTAATCTGTCCCATAATTAGACATGCAACCTGTAAGACCAAATAAAAATTATTTTCACCATATAAGAAAACCACTTGAAGTCCCTGATATTCATAGAGTTTTTCCTTTAAATGTTCAACTTCACTTTATCGACGGAGGAGCAGAGTGAGAACATTAGCAGAAATTTCAAACTCTTTTACAGGATCAGACAGGCAGCCAGGTTTAGCTGACACCAGCTTCCTGAATTTGAGGCCGAAAGTGCCAATGTCACGTTTTTCATTAATAAATCGTAATTCTCAATAATTATCAATTGTCTCCTATAATGTCACTTTTCATGTAGACATCCACTTTCTCAGTTGCGGGGTGTTTGACACGGTCCGCCTCGTCAGGAAGGGCCCCGGCGCTATGCTAGCAATTATCCCACTCGCACATTAATGTTAATTATTCGCACTTCGAATTAAGGACTCTTATTTATTCATGATTTTTACAGCCTTTCCGCTTCCTGGTGATAGATGGGAAGTAGTGGGTGTTTTATGGCGCCAGCTCTGGTTAGTGGGATGTACTGCGCGTGTGTGAGGATGAAGGTTGGGCTCAGGGGGATAAGGGAAGCAGAGGGGGAGGGGTCACCAGATCAGCTGATACTGGAACCCGGAGCAGAGCCCACTGAGGTTATGGCCTAATCCCTTGCCCACCCCATTCTACACCCATGCCACACTGAGCTGTGATTGGACCTGCCCAGCTCGGCATGTCGGACGCATGCGGTGAATTCGATTTCCGTCGTGTTTAAATTTGCCGCAGGTTTGGATGCGGAAACCCAGCTGCCCCATATCACAGAAAACATTAAAATAAATGTATCCATTCAGCTGCTGATAATGGACCCAAATTACGCCACAATTAATACACGTGCATCTTGTATATTGACGCCATGAACTAATTGGTTTGAAATATTAATGAAATGTAAGAAGTGGCTTCCACAGAATTACATTAAGTGTCATCTGAAATGCATTAACCACATATTTTCATCTCAACAAAATTCCAAAATCCCGTAACAAATAGAAGCTGGGGAAGCAAAACTAATCTAACGGTGAAATAGGTTAGTTATTGTTAAACCCATTTATAAAATGGAATAATCAGCTTTTCTGCACAGTGCTAATTTACCCTTAATAAGCTTAAACCAGATTAGTAGCAACCGGTTTTTCTGCAGAGATCTGCCATTTTTTTCCCCATTAATGATGTATGTCTTTTAATGAAACTTTTCACATAATAATTTCTTGTTAACACATGGAACGCGTGGTATTTATATATACATAACGTTCTAACAGTGAGGTCTAACAGCATGGTCATATTTCGTATGCGTTTATAAATGGTGACTGGGGTTTATTATATCGGCAAGAATTTTAACAGTTTTTTTTTTTTTTTACTGGAGCAATCCAGGTTACCCGCTTGAAGGTACAACAGATGGGCCCCCGCTGGGATTTGACCTAGCAGACTTTGGGATTGTGAGACTGTGTCCTCAACTCTGCCTTAAATTTTCTTTTCATCATTATTTTTCTTAAACTGATGTAAACATGTCACCCCAATGGCTAAAATGTTAATATTCATATTTATTTCAGTCTTCGTGTGTTATCTCTATTATCTGTGTGTGACTGGCAGGATTGTGACTGCAAGGCGCATGTGAAAGTGAGCTAACCTGAGTCCTCATGCATGTGGTAGATAGCAACCTCCTGTGTGCCTCAGGGCCCATTGGCCTGTCCGTGTGCCCGTGCGTGTGAACGTGAGCGTGAACTAGCCACCGGGTGCGTGTGGCAGTGCGGGCGAGCTCCCGGCGGCAGCCCTGCCTTACGCATGCCCCGGCCTTTCCCGCAGCGTGGTGTGTGTCGGGGGGGACGGCTCAGTCACCGAGGTGGCCCACGCGCTGCTGCTCCGGGCCCAGATGGACGCTGGGAGGGACACAGACTCCATCTTCACGCCTGTCCGAGCAGCACTTCCTCTGGGCGTAATACCAGCAGGTGAGGAGGGATCGCTGCTGACTCACTCGCTCCTCTGCAGCTGTCCCTCAGCCTCCCTCCAGGCTGGCGGGCCACTCTAAGGCCCCTCACCCTGAGCACGAGGACGGCGGCGGGGGCGGCTCGCTCACTCGTCCGGGGCGAGAGGGGAAATCGGTGCGTCGGCGCAAAAGATCCCGCATTGCTGCGACGCGGCATTACCAGCGGCCGTCTCCCCTACGCGCGCGTGGGATGAGCACGAGCCACATCACGGCGCATGACGTCATACCTACCGAAAGCGACCACGTGGTTGCCCCAGCAACAATGATGGAGTGTATTATTATCAAATTCACTTAATTGCAGCCAGGCGGGAGTCAATTGTCAGTTTGCAAAAGGAACTAATTACTGACAAGCCGACCTCAAAGAAAAGCGCCATTCCACTTAATCTCACCCCTTCACGCAAATGCGGTTAACGTTCTGTTTGCGTGTGGTTATGCGGCTCCACTCGCCAGGGCAGATACCGGCCAGGCGCCTGTAAGCGCCGTGAGTTACCACCCCGGACGGCGAGCGGCAGGAGCGGGGCGAGGAGAAGGGGGTCAGGACACAGGAGTGACGGTGCTGTTTTGGGCCTCAGGCCTGACCTTCACTTGTCATTCCAGGGACCGAAAAATGGAGTGTGGCTGTTAGGGGCGGTGGACGCCTTCCAACTTCACACTCGCCGCAAATTGGCCGCTCCGAGGTCACCGTTTCTCTTCATTATCATGCGCTCCCCAGGGAGTGTTTGTAAACAGTTTCCTGTCACAAACAGGAAGGATAGGCGTGCACCCCGCCCGCTCCTCTAAGGGATAGATTCGGGATAGTGCGTTTGGGTCAGCCAATAGCTGGGTGCACTGCACTGCTTAGGGCGTTTTAGAGATTTTTTTGTCAGGGTGGGGTGTACCATGGTGTTTCCTGCATTTTACCTGCTTAACAGGGCTTAAAGATTAAAATTTACACAAAATTTAAATTGGTATCTGAAAAGCTGGCTATAATATATAGACACAATAAAAAATGATCTGTTAATGCTATGTTTAATGTTTAGCTTTCTTTTTCCTTTTATATTTGCTTGATCACAGATTTGTTATTTTAGTTATTTCTTAAAACAGTTTTTAATGCACACAAAATAAAACCAATTTAAAAATATAGAATTACATAAAAATAAATGTGATGAAAGCCACTTGGGATGAACACGCCAGATGAATTTGGCAACCCGTGGAGGAAATTATAAAGGGCTTTTTCTGGGCACAGACTGCTGTTAGGTATATAGAGCCACTAAATTCTTAATTAATTTGCCAGGTTTAACGCATTTCACAGGGACTGTTAATTTCTTTGATATTTCAGGCAAAGAACCAAAATGTTGGTGCAGTTTTCACGTAACTCAGATATGCTTGACTACCAAGTCATTGCCTCACATTTATCTGCCTAGATGTGGGAGACATTAACAGCCTCATGCATATTCATGCCGTCTGCTTAATTAAGTTAATTGTTCTGCAGAAGTGCTTGCACTTCCAAGGACGTTTTTCCCCCCTCTCATTTTCAGTTTTTTTTTTATCTGCCCACCCCCCCCCCCCGAAACACACACACACACACACACACACAGAAATGCACAAATTTCTGTATGTTAGCTAATCGTCATCAGTCATGCTTTACAGGGGTTGGTCCCTGGTTTCGGCACTGCTGGCATGGTGGGCGGGGGGCGGTGGGCATTCTTGTCGGGAATGCCAAACCAGGAGCAATGGCGGTAAACAATGGGTCCATGCATCCTCAGATGCAAGCATGGCAAAACCCTTCCATAAGGATCTGGTGCCTGCTGAACCCGGGGCTGTGTTAACACACACACACACAGGCAAAAAAATATACTTTGTTTGATGCCATTGTTCTCCCTTACTGGGGTAAAGGTGTAGTTCCACATTTTGGTATTAGATTTAGGTTTTACCACAATGCAGCCTTCTAAGCATATGTAATGCACTGTGAGAAAACATCATTTAATTATTAATTAACCAAAATCAATAAAAGCCTGCTTATCATAGTCATGTTTATGACAACTGGAGTATGTACAGGAAAAGGCCGAATTTGTATCGCATCGGGTAGAAAACTGTGCCCTTAAGATGGGTTACCCGCCTCCCCACCACCCAGCACCCGAGCCAACCGCACCCCCTCACCGGGGCGTCTGCCACTCGCTGACCCCTCGCCTTGGCCCACTGACCCCTTTTACTCATTTACAGACATTTGCTTTTTTAGACGCTGTTAATCTGAGTAAACAAATGGAGGAGATAACAGTGGGAGAGGGGAGGTTTCCTCGGCCGGCGAGAGCAGGACGCTCTCCGCTGTTTGTCTCCATTAGTACTCAGGACAAACACGCACACCTGTTCCCGCCTCGCCCAGCCAGGCTCCTGCAAGCCCCGTAATTGGCGCCAGACGATAATAAGTTAAACGGATGCCTTTTGAAACAAAGCCTGCCTCCATCCTGTGTTTACTCTCACTCTGCTTATTGAGTTTGCAGGTTTTTGCATTTTCTTGCGCATCTGAAGATTTTGGATTTTCCGGTTTCCCGACCTGGCGCGAGGAAGCGGTGATGTAGACCTCAGACGAATGGAGATGCTGATATTCCGGCGCATTATAGCAGATCGCGGCACACACCCCCCCCTCCCCCCCGGGCTCGCACTGTGTGATCTCTCTGCCACTGTCTTTCCAGGCTCCACCGACATCCTTGCCTGCTCCGTCCACGGAATAAGCCATCCAGTCACTGCTGCGATGCACATCATCATGGGTAAATCCCCCATCTCTCCTTCGTCGACTCCCAGCATAGCTGACTCTCCCCTACTGGAGCACCCACGTTACATATAGGAGCCTAAAGGAACTAAATGTTTAATGAAGCAAAAAAACACATAAACCGTATTAATATGTAAATTTGGTACCATTTACATTTGAATCCACTGAGTTAGGTTCAAGGGCAGTGACTGTCGCTGGTGATTCCCACACTGAGCATTCAGCTTGTGCTAGGTGCGGCCCGGTGCTCATTAGGACCCTGTTTGTATCATTGTAAAGTGCTTAGAGCTGAGGCCGTCTCACAACTGCTGGATGTGGTAACTAGTCCCTAGGAGCCAAAGGCACTCCCTGGGGAGCAGGGTTTAAAGGCTGAGAATGGGTTTCATCCCTCATAAAGATATAGGCAGTTTTTGTGGCTTTTCTTGTTTCCTAGTGTATTCCCTTTCTCGGGGGTAGGCTATATTTACAGAGTTGTATTTACAGTGTTACATTTGCAGTGTTATATTTACATTTTATGCACAATTACATTATGCATGTGGTCTGTGCCCTGGGTCTGGGTGCTCAGATGATGTGAATGGTAAGTGGTGACTGATCTGGTTTACACATTGTTTTGACTTTAAGGTGTCTCCTGGGTTCAGAGTGACAGACAGGCAGATTTGTCTGGTGCCAGGGGATAAACTGAAGTGATGAGACAGATATTGCTTTAGAACAAGGTGCCGGAATATCACTTGTACCACGCAAGCGTCCAATTGACCCTGGAAGTTTGTCTTGTGAACCTTCGCTTCTTGTTTTCTTTCGGCTTCACCTTCCTAGACATGGCTGGACTCCAGTCATTAGCCTCATATTGACGTTCTTTTTCAGGAGAGAGGTGCTCTTTATTAAATGCTATGTCTTAAGATTTTTTGCCATATGGTCTATATGCCATATGGTTTATAGCCTTTAAATAGGAATGAGTTTTATGGCTGGTGTTTGTCTAGACCAGTTAACCAGACTAATGACGGGTGGCTATATTGTCTTGCCTGTGTGGTTAGAATTGAAATCAGAGATTCTAGACCAGGGGTCTCCAACTCCGGTCCTGGAGAGCTACTATCCAGCAGGTTTCCTATCATACCTGGCTTCTAATGAGTCGCACCTGCTCTCACGCAAATACCCGGAACAGTTGTTGTGGACTGCAGTTAGAGACCCCTGTTCTAGACATTATGAGGAGATCTGTAGACCACTGGATTATGGGGAAATCTATGGATCGTACGGCTGTGAGGAAATCTGTGTGACCAGTCAGTTGTGAGGAGATATGTGAGACCATTCGGCTATGAAGAGATCTGTGAGACCATTCGGCTATGAGGAGATCTGTGAGACCATTCGGCTATGAGGAGATCTGTGAGTCCATTCCTCTATGAGGAGATCTGTGAGTCCATTCCTCTATGAGGAGATCTGTGAGACCATTCCGCTACAAGGAGATCTGTGAGACCATTCCACTATGAGGAGATCTGTGAGTCCATTCCACTATGAGGAGATCTGTGAGACCATTCCGCTACGAGGAGATCTGTGAAACCATTCGGCTATGAAGAGATCTGTGAGACCATTCGGCTATGAGGAGATCTGTGAGTCCATTCCTCTATGAGGAGATCTGTGAGACCATTCCGCTACGAGGAGATTTGTGAAACCATTCCTCTATGAGGAGATCTGTGAGTCCATTCCGCTACGAGGAGATGTGTGAGACCATTTTGCTTTGAAGAGATTTGCACAGCACAAACATCTACACGTCTGAGTGCACACACATCTAACAAAGTGACTAACTGAATAATAGGATAAGGGCAGGCACTTAAATACATATAGATGACAGGGCTAACGAGGGGCAGGTGTGAACGATAACCAAATCAACCAGTCAGGACAACACTGAGAGGTAACACTAGGAAAGATTAGGAACCAGGGGCGGAGCTAAGGGTGGGGCAGGCAGGGTCACAGCTCCTGGCCCTCCCCTGGATCATAGAGGCCCCTTCCATATACTAAATACACACAAAGTTATACTTATATAATTTCTCCCAAGCTCTTGACAGCTAAATTATACTACTTACCCTTTAACTGTGACTTGCGATTATATATATATCTGTCATTTTTGGTATACATTTTTATTATGGTGGGTGTATGGTGTAATTTCTTTTTTAAAAATCAGTTTTTCAAATCATAATAATGTTTTAAAGTCAAACTAAGCTGTTCCTTTTGTATTTAATGGTTTTTTATTTGAGGAATTTGCAAAAACCTGCAGCGCATGATGGGTAGGACCTGAAGGCTGCCTAACGTCCTCATCCATCTGACGACATACATCAAGACTAGGAAGGTTCATGTCTGGTTGCGTTTGTTGGTCCAGAAAGTAATTCAACATGTTTAAAAGTAAAAGTCGGGCACAAAAGAGGAAGGAAAAGAAAAATCAAAACTTTGAGCAAGTTCTGTTCTAATAGGCTATTATATGCCGCAGGCCTTCCTTTTGTTTGCAATTTCGCCATGTAGGCTACGTTCTTAGAAACTGCTTTTTGTTGGATATAGCCTGATTATATGCCGCATGCCTTCCGTTTGTTTGCAATTTTGCCATGTAGGCCACGTTCTTAAGAACTGATTTTTGTTGGATATAGCCAGATTATGTGCCGTAGGCCTTTTAATTTGTTTGTTTGCAATTTCGCCAGTTAGACTACCTTCTTTAAACTGCGTTTTGTTAGACTACATATTTCGGAATATCTTTTTGTAGTCTTTGTAAATATGTATATAGTTTAGCCTAACCCAGCCACTTAAGGGAGCAAGCCAGCTCAACTAGGTGCCGGTCCCAAGCCCGGATTAATGGGGAGGATTGGCATCAAGAAAGACTGTATCCTCACTCCATCACTGATGTCAAAATGTGGGAAATATGTGGCTGTGTAAATAAATGCATTAAAGCAGGTTAATGATTCTGTGCTGTCAAAATTGTATAAAAAGTTAGGCTGCGTGACATTTGAATGGGCTATACCCGGATGCATGGACGCATTATGAGAATGAGATAGACGCCGCGTGCACACTAGCACACTAATTAACCTATACCCTGTTCACTTAGACAATACACTGTCATTTCTGCAACAGAAATGGATGAGATGGGCAGGCAGCTGGAGGTGGAATTTTTGTCCTTGGTAAAACTCTGAGGGTCTCCACACTCGTAACAACGTTGTTTTCTAGGCAGAGCCACACAAATCTCCTCCTGTATGAAAAGGCGTAGAAAACGCAATTTAGCCAATAAAACTTTACAGTTCTTGTGAGGGACAGTCAAATTCTCTCGTTAAGTTTTTTCGTTCCTGCACCCACACTTTAAAACTCGTTTCAGCGCCACCACATATATGTATGCGTGTGTGCGTGTGTGTGTGCTTGTGTGCGCGCGGGGAGGGAGGGGAACGGAAGTGTTTTGCCCCGGGGCCTTGTGTGCAGTTGTTCCGGCACTGCCAGGAACATAGGTATGAGAACAGAATTAAACCAGGCATGGGCAGAGTTACGCAAAAACAAGGACACAACGCAAAGGCAGACATAAAAAATACAAAACACTATGGATAAAATAAAATCCAATAAATTAAACAAAAGGTGCGGCAGGCCTCAGGCCAGCCTCACACCCATGACTGGAAGGGTGTCAGCTTCTAAGCCACTCACTCAAGCCATAGAGATATGCAGTGGCTCAGGGAGCAGAGAAACACATTAGGGACTTAGGGCTACAAGTCAGAGGAGGGAACAGGATGGCCAGTGACATTTGGCCAAACGAGGACAAAATAGATGAGACAGAGCCAGACAGGCACCGACCCTGACCGTGAGACTATTTGGTTTCAGTTATGAGAAGTTATGAGGAGATCTGTGAGACCATTTGGTTATCAGGATATCTGTGAGACCATTCCGTTATGAGATTGGTGAGACCATTCATCTATGAGATCTGTGAGACAATTTGGTTATCAGTATATCTGTGAGACCATTCCACTATGAGGAGATTGGTGAGACCATTCATCTTTAAGATCTGTGAGACCATTTAATTATGAGGAGATCTGTGAGACCATTTGGTTATCAGGAGATCTGTGAGACAATTCAGTTATCAGGAGATTTGTGAGGCTATTTGGCCATGAAGTGATCTGTGAGACCTTTTGATTGTGAGATCTGTGAGACCATTCTGCTATAAGGAGATTTGTGAGACCAAATGGAAAGCTGGCTGTGAGCTCAGTGTGGTGCTCTATAGATTCTTTCTTTCCTCACAAAGGCATGTCCTAGGAACTACAATGAAACTATTAACATCCATCTAATGTTACAAACTCACTGTGTGTGAAACAGAGCAGCCACTTTTCTGCAGATATGAATAATGTATCCAAAACCAGTGTCCTTTGTCTAAACTAGCTCTCACATTCCTCAAAAAAAAAACAACACTTGTACACAAATCACCTAACAAAAAAGGGATTGCGCATCAATTCACGAGGGCCAATCTAGGAGTTGTTAATTAGTAATTGGAAAACTTAAGGCATGTGAAAAAGGCCAACTGGCGGGAGATTGAGGCCCCGATGAATAATTCATGAGTTGCAATAACCCAAATATGGGAGAGACAGAAGGAGGTTAGCAGTGCGCTGGGATAACAGACCTGTCTCAGCACAATGAGTGCCAATACTGCCACAATACTGTGTCACTCGCTGTGGACTGCTTCCCCGGTCTATTGAAAATAGTTCAGTAGATGTTTAATTAATGTCCAATAGCCCCAAACGGATCATATGGCGCGGTCCTCCCCTCTTCTTGGCGAGGCAGAGCATTTGGCAGATCATTACATGCTAAATCAATTGTCTACGTGGTGTTGATTGCGACAGCGTCGTTTTCTGAAGCCCGTCGTCGCTGCCGTTCGCTCCGAGGGCGGACCTCACGCTGATGCTCCATGGCAGGTCATCGGCAAGCCGTGGACGTGAGCAGCTTCAGCTCGCAGGGACGGCTCATCCGCTTCGGCTTCTCCTCCATGTTCGGCTTTGGGGGACGGACGATGGCCCTGGCCGAGAAGCACCGCTGGATGCCGCCCAGCCAGCGCCTGGAATTTGCTGTAATCAGAACACTGGCCAACCTTAAGTAAGCTTGGATGCATAAAACCCTCATAAGAGCAGACAGAACAGCTCTGCTGTGTCTGATACCTCAGGCTTCAGGCCTGTGAAAGCTACTCTCAAGGCTGGGCTGAGTTTCCATTCAGACATCCACAGGGAAAGGCCTCACCTCCATTCGTCCTCTCTGATGTGCCCATCTCCCGTTCCCTCCACCCGCTCATGCCTGGACTCCGTTTGCAGGCCGGAGGATTGCGAGTTGTCCTTCCTGTCTGTGAAGCAGGACCAAGAGACCACAAAGGAACAGAAAGGGTAGGTGACAAAGAGACGCCTTCCAGTTGGCACAATCCGGGGACTAGTCTCAGTCCAGGTTCAATGGTGATGCACAGAAATACAAACATCTCTGCCTGTTTAATTGGCCATTGGAAAGACACCAAAAGGAGTAAGATGAAAAGGGTGGCTCAAGGGTGGCTCAATACAACTATACAAATTCTTTTATATATTTGCAATATGTTTATATATTTATTTTAGTGAGGTCTAGCATTAACACACAAAGAAATTCAAATGTCTTTTGTGTGAGATGAATGTAGAAATCCTGGAATTTTCATCACTATAACAGACGAGTCTTTCTGACAAAAGAATCTTCTTAGCAGACGTGACTCTTCAAGGAACATAGGCGAGCAAGATGTCGGTGAGCACAGCCGGCTTTACGTAGATACTTATAAAAATACTTGTGGTCTAGTATTTGCTGCTTGCTGATGGTCTGTGTTACTGAACCCCCACTGGTGTTTGGCACAGAGGACGGTGAATCATGGGTGACCATACAGGGCCTCTTTCTCAACATCAGCATCATGGCCATTCCTTGTTTGTGCTCCATGGCCCCCCAAGGGCTGGCGCCCAACACCAGGTCAGTGGATTCTTAAACAGGTAAGACGTGGAGTCCAAAGCCTTCGGCACCAGGTCAGTGGGTTTCAAGTACACTAGGTCAATGGGTGTCTGGTCAGATGGGTTGATGCTTAATCTCCAGCACCAGGTCAGTATGGCCTACACCCGTGACGCCAGATTAGATCTCGTATTAGGCTGGCGCTCTACCCTTGACACACTGACCTGGCTGTTCTGGGCGATCAGAATGAGGAGTGAATCCAGGGGATGGAATCAGCGGCTGGAGCAGATCACCAAGGTCATGGCATGCGACTGAACCAATCAGCACATAATTACTCCGATTAAATTGAGCGGCAAGGCAGATTTAAGATTAGGGCATCTGTCCGTAGTTTCTCTGGGGTGACACCAGGAGCCGACCATTATCTTTAAATGTGCAGAGTAGACAGGCCATTAGGACATTGCTAGGGCATAAATCAGTCAGCAGAGCAGCTGACGGAAAAAACAGCATTCAGGTGAGGAGCACTGAGGTCTTACAGCAGCCCACTAAATAGCTTGGGCTGCAGTGTGACGTAGTGAGTCGTGTTAAAAAAACATTCCGTTTGTGCAGCTGAACATTAGCTACCATAATGCTATTTTAGTTTCCTGCCCTAGTTTCATCTGCACAATCTGGTCTAATTTCAGAGGTTCCTGTATAATGAATGTCCTTTCTGTCATTTCCAGAAGACAATCTTAATTATCAGTCGGCAAGGTTTACGTCTGTTTCGGAATTCTGGTGTCCTCGATGTTTGCGCCCTTGTAATGCTAATGACCCATTAAACGCCACGGGAGTCTGATACTGTACCTGTCTACCACCTGTCTCAGGCTGGACAATGGCAGCATGGCCGTGATTGCAGTGCGAAACGCTTCCAGGTCAGAGTTCATCAAGCATCTTAAGAGATATGGCAACTTAAATAATCAGGTGAGCCCCCCCCCCCCCCCGCCCCCCCCCCGTTCAGGTGGAGCAGCTCCTGACGGCCGGGGGCTTTTTCTCAGCAAAGGAAATCCTGCCAGCGCAAATGGAGTCCGCAACCTTCCCCGCTTAAATGGAATTAGCATACTGTCAAGTCAAATTAGTCACCGATTGTCAGATTTCAGTAAAACACTTTTCAGACTAATAGAGATTAGCCTGATTCAGGGGCAGCCTGTCTCCTCTGTCTCAGAATACATGTCAGCTCTGTTTGTTAACCTACATTCTACATGCACACATATATGCCTGTGTTTATAATAATATGTGTGTATACATACTCTCTGTGAGTGACATTCCCATTCACAAATGCTTAAAGTTTGGTTATAAAGTTCTTAAATACTCTTTTCATCATTTTTAAATGTTCACTTCATCTGAGTATGTCACGTCAGTTAAAATAAGTCTTAAAAACTTAAAATACATAAAAAGTCTTTAAATTAAACAATGGATCCAGGTAAATGTGGTAACCAGTGATGCTTGGTTTTTAATGACTCATCTGCACTAGCAGTTAATTGTATTTGGGTGGGCAGTCTGTGTGAAAGGTTATTAAGACGAGTGGTTTGTTGTCAGGAGTTGGCAGAGCCCCTGTGGCGTGGGTCCACTCTCAGTCATTTTTGTGAAGGGTAAAGCCTCGCTTAAGCTGGCTGCTTGTCAGCGCCCCCTTGTGGACCAAGAATAACTAACAGATGAGCACCAGGTCTCTGCTACAGTGAATCACGAAGGAAAAAATAGACCTGTGTCCATCTGGAGTAATATGGATGGCTACTGGAATGAAAACAGGAAGTAATGAACACGTGAGATTACTAAAAAAAAACTGTCTGAGAACGGAATTGCAGATCCTTTCACTGTAAGGTCTCATTATTCAGGCACCTCATCGTCAATCATTAGCCTAATTAAACTTCACACCTCCGTCTTCAAAGCAGCTCTAATTTTATGAATTTTTTTTTCATGATGATCAATTATATGGGGCTTATCAGCATCTGTATATGTGTCATCTCTGAGCCTGCGAGATGTCCTTCAGAGCTAAGCGGGCATCACTGCGCCAGCTGACTGACTGCCTTTTATGGATTCGACTTTGAGAATCTCTCCCCACCCCTCACCCCCCCCCCCGCCCTGCAACAGTTCGGCTTCCCCTTCGTGGAAACCCACACGGCCCATGCTGTGAGGCTCCGGCCTCGCTCGCGGGGCGACTGGGCCGAGGATGTCCCTGAGAAAGCGGCTGATTTCGACTCTAAGAACGTACCCATCATCTCCTCCGAAGTGTCCTACCCCTGGAACATCGATGGAGACCTGTTGGAGGTTCCTGGCGAGCTCCTCATCAGGTGCTCTTTTCCCCTCCAAAGGGCCCACTCAAGGTCCCTTCTGATAGATCCATTTGAACTGCCTGAAAAGCACCATGTGCTGCGATGTGACAGGTTCTCATGATTTGCTGCTATGTCCTTTGCTACATAAATGTTATATAGTATCACATACAAGGAATCTCTGCACTGACGACCTCATTGCTGCAACCTTCTGTTTATTTTACCATTATCATTTTAATGAATTGTATTTAGCAGTTGCTTTTATCCAAAGAAACATACAAGTTTGGGGAAGCCGAGACAGTCAGACACTGGAGTGTGTGTATGTTTGTGTGGGGGGCTGGGGTGGGGGGGTTTAAAGGCCTTGCACAAGGACCCAGCAGTGAATTTGACCTTGGGACTTGAACCAGCAACCTTCCACTCAGTAGCACAGCGTCCTAACCTACCAACCCACACACCACCTACTTAGTGCTTGTCTCTTCTTAAGCACTTAGCTTACTCTTTTCTTTGGTACACAACATACAGTAGAGGTAGGCAACCCTGATCCCGGAGTGCCGATACCCAGCAGGTTTTCCATCCTACCGGGTCTCAGAAGAACCAAATCTCAGGCAGATAATAACTCATCAGGTAGGAAAGAAAATCTGCTGGATTCCGGGATCCCAGAATCACGATTGCCTACGTTGAACTAGAGTTTTACTCATTTGCATAGCTTTTGCTAATTAACTTTTGCTAATCTGTTCGCGGACCCGTCTTGGCCCTGGATCCTCATACAACGCAGTGGTCGCACACCAGTCCGCTCAGCTGATGCGAGCTGTGCCTTTCCTCAGGGTGCATCCCCACCTCATCATGCTCTTCGGGGAGAACACAGAGGAGGTCGACGACTGCCCGGCTAAGTGTGGCTGCATCTAAACGTGACCCAGTTCCTCTTCAGGTTTTCACACTCAACACACTGTACTTTGGGTTGAAAAAAATCACAGGAAATGACACAATTCAGTGTAATTCACAAAAACATTCTCTTTATATAGATGATTTTTTTTTCTGTATGAAATCCAAATTACAGTCTGTTTTGTACATTCCAGTGTAGAATATTTAAATTAAACCAAAGCAATTATGATAACAAGAAAATGCAAGATGTTTTTTTTTACATATAGGTCAGACTTTAAATTTATATTTCATGCCTTTCTTAGAAAAAAAAACATTTTGGAATGTATTTTTTCTTGTACGCTTATTGTAAGTTATTACTTGCATATGTATACCTTTTCACTCCCTGAGTGGCAGTATATGGATTTATTTTTTAAAGCTTTTCTAATGTTTAGTGTCATTAGAACAAAGCTTTAAACATATTAGTTGTATGATACAGCAACGGAGTGTCTTGCATTCATCCAGCTGTTCTAATCAACTTTTGCAGTAAACACTAATTTTGTGATATTCTACGTAGAGGTTTTCACTTTGGGGCTCAGAAAATACAAAAAAAAAAAAACACACAAAATTTCATCTTCATAACAGTCCTAACAGAAACAGTCAGACCTTTGTGGGCTGCCGGCAGGACGAGGGTATCTGCAGAGTGGTGTGATACTGTTGAGTGTGACAAATTAAAGGAGCAACAGTGTAGGCGCTGCCCCCTGGTGGACTGGATGGCAGGCAGCCACACATAAGGCTACAAAGTCACCTTGATTAGCGAAAAAAACAAACAAAAAACACCATACAGTAGTGGCACACTTCGAATTTCAATGCACTGCTTCAAGCAAAAAGATTGCAGTCTAATCTGCCACTGTTTCTGTGTACATGAAAAAAAAATGTAGGTATCCTGAGTCAAATTGTCAGTAAACACTTCATTGACTGTGCAGATTGTTTTCCTGGAATTATATAAAAACACTTTTACATCAATAAATGAATACAAGGGAGATGAATGACCTGACCTTTACAGCACCATATTAACTGGGTTTTAGGGCATTTGAAATACTACATGATAAGAGCTACAAGTCAGAACAAAGTTATTGAACTGGTCCTTAAAAAGTATTGCACCTCTATATACATAGCTCCATCTATTCATCGCTCTTAGGCACTTCTCCAGTACAGGGTCACGGTGGTCCTGCAGCCTGTCCCAGCAGCATGTGGGATATCCTGGGTAAAATATCAGTCCGCTGCAGGCTGAACACTCATATGCATAACAATATATATGTATATGGTATTTCACAAATATTTACATGTGAATATGTAAAAACAGGGATGTACTCGCTTTTGCATTCAGAATCAAAAGCGTCGACGATGCATTTTCTGTGGCGAGAACGGCATGCCGTCATTGGTCAACGCGCCCCCCCCTCACCAGCAAGTGTGTTATCATCTTGCATGGTAATGTCTGACCACTCCAAGGTGTGGTAGGCCTAATGGCAAGGTAAAGTGCACTCCACGCATCCCCCCAGTATAGAAAACTTGACTTTCGACGGGGTGCGGTCCATTCCGCAGGACGGAGAGAGGAGGGTGGTCGATCTGGAGTCCGTGTCTTTGATCAGCGGGTACAGTGCAGGGCAAAGTTTGCACGAGGCTTTGGATGGTTTTCGTTTGCGATTCAGAAACATGCAGCTGTACCTGGATTCCCCTTCACTTTATTCTTTGACCACTTCCGTTTCCGTTTGCTGCTTTTGAGCCCGACATCTTCCCATTTAATAAACTTCTGAACTCTTCTGTACAAAGTCCCAGCTCTCCCTTTCAAATGCCTCTTGCTTCTCTTTGTACTCTCTCCTGAAGAATCCAGCCTGTAAATGAGAGATTATCAGGCTGCTGTTTCCATCTATCCTTTCATTCACCATACCTGCTTGTTCTATGCAGGGTCACTGGGGTCCGGAGTCTACCCTGGAAGCTAAGGGCACATGGCACGAAATGACCCAGGATGGGATGCCAACCGATTGCAGAGTTAACTGTTCGCTTAATTAAAAAAAAATCATTACAAAAACCCAAAATCAATCTTTTCTTTTTCTGAGTAAAAAGTATGAGTTAATCATCTACAGTTAAACTTAATCCCTGACTGCACTTATATGCATTCTTGCTGTGTTTGATCCACAAACTACTTTGTCAGTAGACCATGACAACTTCTTCAATAGCATTTTCAAGTGAGTTATTTGCAATGGGCAATCGTATATTTCACGAGTATCCTCCTGTGTTGGTCTGGCAAGAAAACCACTGGAGATGACTTTAAGTAGAGCTGCTATTATATTAGGCAGGTTACGGTAACCCACCTTCCACATGACGTATATGAGCACAGCCAAAATGAGGAGCCCAGCTGTCAGGCTTGAGGCAATGATGAACATGGACAGGTCCTCACGTGGTCTCTGGCTGTAATGGGCTTCCAACACAATCTAGATAGAGAGAGATTGTGTTTAGAAGATGCCTCTCTGGATCTTTTCAAATGAAATGTGTTTGCAGTTACCACTAATTGCAAGGCTGATTCTTCTTAGAGTGCCAAGTCCTCCTAGATACAGGCAGAGGCACCAGAGACCCAGCCCCAACAGTTGGGCAATGGACAGGTGTGTAGGATGACCCCATGTTGCAATAAGCCAGGCCACCTGGCCTTAATCCCGCCCGCTTGTTTGCTATGTAACGGGTCCCCTTTAAACCGGAGGATGCTGACTTGCCTTGGTGAAGGCAGTCTGAGTCAGGAACACTGCGTAGGGACTCTCAGGCCAGGCTACGGCAGTGCTCTCCAGCTGCATTATTCCATGTCTGCCCTGTTTAAAAAAAAAAGAAAGACATTTAAGCCATGTTTAAGCCATGTTTAAGCCATGTTTAAGCCATGTTTAAGCCATGTTTAAGGCATGTTTAAGGCATGTTATATGCTCAAGCAGCCTCGGAATGGGGCGGCCACCTCACCGGGGACACCTGGAGCACGTCGGGATTGAGCTCCACCTCCATCTGAATGGTCACGTCTTTCCCCACGTCGAGGTCTCCAAGCTCGCACACAACTTGGAGACACAGGTGGTCGGGTTTCATGCAGTACTGCGGCAGGAGAGAAATGATGCCATTCAGATCTCCCCAGTCCCAGGGAAACCAGCTCGCTAGCTTAACACGGCCGATCGCCTTCTGCTGGTACCATTTGTCGTTTCGTTATTTTCGAGAAGAAAAACACCAGCTCCTCCAGTACGTTCGGCTGGGGTACATCACAGGTGAGGGCACTTCCATTATCTGTGTCCCCAATGTAACACCATCCAACAGACGTCTAGGATAGACAAGGTGAAGACCCCATCATCATTATGAAAAGAATAAAAGTATTAAACTCACATATATGGCAAGTTTAGCGTGATGAATGTCAATGTTCATACCTGTAAATCCACAATATTGAGCAATCGGTAGTTATACGGCGCTAAATTTTTGGGTATATCAATCTGAACTCTGGCCCCTACAGCTTTGCTGGGACCAACGCTGATAACCTACAAACAGAGATGGGTATACCAAATCAGGGTTCCACTTTCGAAATGACAAAAACATGAGAATTCAGTACATCCATGATGAATGGCAATGCATTCACAATCAGACTGTTTTGCATGACTTTGATTAGACAAGCAGAGGGAAAGGATATCACACAATGGGTTACAACAATTCCATCCACCCATCTACATCACATACCCCTTAAAAAACAAGTAGAATTGTTACCTTGTATGTGTAGTTGAACTTCTTTGTAGAACAGTCGATTCTCTCTGGGCCACCAAACACAAAGCTTGGCTGGGAGACAATGCTACATGCAATGGAAAAGGGAAAGTGAAACTCTTGACTAGTAACTACACCAACACTACACTGCATCGCCCTTACATACACAATTTCTATTATTTTTTCACTGTTTTGCCATATCCGAACATATCATTTTTGGTTCTAACACTTCTTACGGGCTTAACTATGACAAACCATTAGCTTTTCTGCCAATGCTTTCTGCCAAGATTTGGTCTTTGTAGTTAGTACATTCAGAAGTTTTGTGAAGTTATTGGTTATACTATATTTCCAAGTATTGAGCATCTCTGGAGGAACTGTGCGATAAGATCTTTCACCATAGTTTCATAGGGATGTCAACTGCCCAAGCGATTATGGTTTTTGCCATTTGGCTCAAGACAAGCAATTTTTCATATACATAAATATTTTGCAGCATTGGCTGTAGAGTGTGCTATATCAAAAAACCAAATGCCGTGCTATGCGGAAGAACACCAACAAAGGGAAGGAATGGAAAAACTGAAGAGGATAGGAAAAGAGGAAACTCACCCATGGATGTTTAGGTCAACACCATATCTGAGCGGTAATGTCACGGTGGCAGTGTTATCATATAGAAGGTCTTCATTTTCAACGTTATCCCTGGCAAAGATGAACAACGGGTCAAATAAAACAAGCAACTCTGAACAATATTGACTGGAGAACTTGAGCAGAATTGACTCAAAATGTACTACAAAATAATGAAGGACAGAGATGTACGTCAGTATGACAGAATGAGCCAAGCTTTCTATTCATTTGCTGCTGTCCTTCACTGAAAATGACCTATATACAACATTCCCTACAAACCTCAAACAAATGGCCCATCATCAGATCTTTAAGAGAAATCACTTCCTCTATATTTCAGGGGAAAGGAAAGCTTTCAATCTACTTTGATTGCTATTTATCCATGCACTTAATTACAAACTTGAAAAAAGGCATTTATCTTAAAAAAATATGTGTTTATGGTCCTGGAGCAGCGTCCTACTAGAGGACACCTGGAAATCTTGTCTCTAATTACTTGGCTTGCTGTTCTGTTTACTAGCTCTTCTAACTGCAAACAGAACACAGGGCACTTATCTCCCCGTTCCTCGCTAACACGTGTCCATTTGCTTGCCGGTTTGTTTAAAAGGCAATTTAGGGGACTGAGTGGTAGCAAAAGGCCTCCCATTAACGCTGTCGCCTGTAGATTCTCTGCCGTATTACTGGGACAACCTCACACCTGACCGATTTGCCAGTAAAGGCTTTCATCTCTCGCTGGGGAGCTTACTCACCGAGTCGCAGTTACAGTGATGTTGAGGTCACCGGCACTGCTACTCTGGTTGACGTCCAGCAGAAAGCTGATGTTGAGCTAAGGGGAAAAAAGGTGCACAGCGGCTGTTGATTTTCTGCATTTTCTGCCACTTTGCCGGGATGTGTCACTATTTCCTCCTTTCGTCGCTAATATTAGACATTGCGCCAACGCAGAGCCGTCAAGATATGCCTGCCCAGGGTAGCCTTTCTGGTGTGAAATTTCAGAGGATGGAAACAATGCTGAGAAACACGTCAATCGAAAACAGGAAGGCTAACAAGCGGCGCGACAGAGGTGAGACCAAGGCACAATGTTCTTCGGGGGGCCTCCTGGTCGTCATTGTTTAAGTGCCGCGTACCTTAGCCAAGGAGTTCAGGAACGAGTTTCCCACGCTGCAGTCCACAGTGCCCTTGTCGTCCTCCAGGCTCTCACAGCTCACATGTTTCTCCTCCTAAAGATCACACGGGCATAACTGTTACCGAAGCCAACCTACCCAGTGACATGTTTTGGGCTTCAGGGCAGGGGTAATTCTAGGATTTTTTATTGTGAAGGCATAATAGGGACTATAATTCATACAGAGTGGTCAACCTTATCATTATCCAATGATATGTTTTGAATCTGTGAGTGACAGGGAAGTGGGCACTCCCGGGCCAATCAGTTTTTAGCTGAGGCTAGTTCTTCATGTGGCCCCGCCCCTGTTTCCGGACAGTTCCACTTTATATCAAGGAGCTGGCCACACATGAACCACATGTGAATTCAGCTGGGATGGTGCTGGGCCTTACCGCTTCCAGAACTTTGATGAAGTAAAGGTTGCTGGGTAACCTTAGGTGAAGCATTGGCAGAAAGGCATCGTCTCCTAGGTTGGCCAGTGTCGCATTTAGCATGATGGTCTTTCCAGTCCCCAGCGCGAAGTACGGCATGTTTTGGTGGGAGCTGCACAAGAATAATGGCGTGAAGCTTTCATTCAGACAACGACCTGACCAAAAAAATGAGAAAATCTCCCAAAGCTATAAAGATTGTCCATTGATGTCAAATTATTCTGGTTAAAACAGCTCTTAGGTCTGCAAAGACCTGTGTGGAAATAGCAGAGAATAACCCCGGTGAGGACAAGTAATGTCTGTGGTTCTCTGGCACGACATTAATCACCCGACACCTTCGGGAGGGCGGCTGGCAAAGAGATAAGCGGCAGAGCCTGCACCGTCAGCCTTTCGGGCTGCCTCCGTGCTCCCCAGTACGAGATAAGGCAGCGCAGAAATCAAGAAGCAACCGTGGACAAAGAAAACGTTCCTGGCAACCGGAGGCCCAGAGAATGCTCTTGTTGGACCCCCACGTGCTGTAATTCCTTAGTTCCTGAGGAAGAAAGCTTCCCTACATCTGTGTTCCTGACCCCGGGGCACCAGGTGCACATCTGGGCCCATGACCAGAGAACTACACTGCTGCTTTTCTCACGCTTGCAAAGCACAAACACACACACAGACACACACACACACACACACACACACAGACACACACACACACACAATTTTTCCTGGTAAGGAATTAGCTGAGCTGCTGAAAAATAACATTAAAAATAGCATGTAAACTATAAATAAAGTATCAACATTCTTATTAGCAGCCTTACCATAAGGTAGAATGCCAGAAAACCAGAATAACAATAATATTAAGGCCTACATATCATTGCATATTGAGTATGTTCCAGAGCAGGGGCTCACAACCAGAGCAGGTGGTCTGCAGAAACCTATAATCATCCGCCAAAAATTCTCAAGCCCCACCCCTCCATTCTTAAGCCATTCCACTTGTATGATCACACATTAGTGTTATGGGGGGGGGGGGTCACAAGCTCTGGTCTGTTTTAATTCGGGAGCGGTCCCTGGTTTTAAGATGAGTTGAAATTCCAGTTTTAGCAGGCACAACAAACTTCACAACTGGTATATTACCCAAGGTAAGGTGGGTACATTATTTGAAGATGGGAATGCATGGAAAAGGCAAAGCTCACAATAGGCCCAGAGGCTTAACGGCTTCTGACTATGTTACGATCCAAACACTGCTCAGGATGTCCCACCTTCCCAAAGAAGTTGATGTCCCACCTATGCGGACAGAACCTGAACGTGAACGGAGAACCAACACTCACTGAGGCAGCACCAGCCTGGCCGAAACCTGCAGGTTGGTCGAACAGTTGACCCAAGCGCAGTAACGGGCAAATTCAGTCTGTGGGCAGAAACAACACTGAACACCGATACCCAACCTATTGGGCGTTATATTGTTGAATTTAACAGTGAACCTTTACTTTCAATGGTCAGTCAAATTCTTTACTTTCAATGTGTAAACATGCTTACAGCAGCAATAATATAAGTTGTATTGGAGATCCACCTTGTTGCTTACTGTCAGGGCAGCGATTTGAGAAGGTCCAACAGAAATGCACTTTGTTGGTGATTCTATGAGCAGCGACATGAGAAGGTCCAACAGAAACGTACCTTGTTCCTGACTTGGTTGTGCTCCTTTCCCCGCTGCTGCAGTACCGGCTTCAGGTATGGAAGAGTCGTGACTCTTTCCCTAGGAACACTGTGCTTTCCCAACTCGTACTTCAACTCAAAATAGATGGGTGTGAAGATGTCCCTGACGTCTCTCTACGTAAAGGGAAATAAAGAAAAGATGAGTGTGGAAGGGGATTTGACCTATGTGTAAACTGAGATCCACAAACATATCCCCCACCCCGCCCCCCCCCAGCCCCACTGGATGTCCATTTTGGTACCAACGGCAGGCCCATTTCGGAGGTGCTCTTACAATTAATGGCACCCAGTTCTACAGACGGCTAAAAGAAGCCCGTTTCACGGCGTCGACTGGCTGCTGTGGCCGGGTCGATTCTCCCGGGCCTGACTTGGACAGCAGACCGCGCCATGACCCGTGCTCCGGAACAATGTTACAGTGTCCCACTAAGAGAGCTGGACCCCAGCCACCGTCCCAGCATCCTGGGGGCCACGCAACCACCCCCACACCACTACCCTCCGGTGGCTGCTGCCCGTGTCTGGACTCGGGTCGTGGTTTTAGCCGCTCAAAGTCAAAGCCAGGCAGCCTGCCCTTCACGTTCCTCGCAGAGGGAAAAGACGGCGGCGGTGACCCTGGGCCGAGCCCCACGACGGCTCGGAGCGGCGGATCACGTGATGCCACAGATGGCGTAGATAAACAATGGAGTCTGATGAGCCGTAGAGATTCCCAAGAAAGGTGACTGGGAATAACTTTTTGCTTTTTATTTACATTTCACGCAACAACAACAAAAGAAAACACAGCTGTATCAACATATACGTTACAGGTTCCACTGAAAATAAAAAGAGACCCAAGAACCAGCTTTAAGATGAAGACTTTTATTTTCTATTAACTTTTAGTTAATTTCAATATTATCTGCTCTTTTTAATTGACGTAGGGGACTGCATTTCTGTTCATTTATAATTTTATATTCTTATACTTGGATTTTAAATTGTTTTACTTCTGTTTGTAAAGCACTGTGGGTGATCTCAGCATGTGGAAACCTACATATATAACCTTGCCTTGCCTGTCGTTACGAAGGCTGGTACGCTACACTGCTTAATGCTCAGGGAGCCAGACCACATTGTACGTTGGGATGCTAAGAGCGCCGATCCTGTTGATCTCCTGACCTATTTAGTAACTTGATCTACTCTAAAAACATAAATACAGGAACTAGCTAAGACACCTAAGGGTTACATTCCCAGGACCCCTAAGTATCTCAGCTTGAAAGTATGCAGCAATGTTCCCCAAACCGGTCCTCGGGGTCCCAGAGATAGTCCATGTTTTCGCTCCCTGCCAGTTCCCTACCATACAGTCCACATTTTTGCTCCCTTTCAGCTCCCGAAGACCGGATTGGGAAACTCTGGTATGCAAGCTACGTATGGATCTTCTTATACATGCTGTGAGCCCCAATGCAAG
This sequence comes from Brienomyrus brachyistius, assembly GCF_023856365.1. Lineage (NCBI taxonomy): Eukaryota > Metazoa > Chordata > Actinopteri > Osteoglossiformes > Mormyridae > Brienomyrus > Brienomyrus brachyistius. Next base: position 11,794,449 of record NC_064548.1, on the reverse strand, counting down.
AGCTCCCCAGCTGCAACAAATCATAGGCAATGCTCACCCATTTCCGCAGCCAAAGTTCTCACTCAGGCTCAGCGAAATCCAACTGCATTCAGCTTGCACTGCAATACCCTCACTTCCTTGATTCTTGAAAGTACTACTGTATCTTGTGTGACTATTATGACACTATTGTATTTGTATTTAGCCACTTTGTAGCATTTCTCACTATACATATGTTTTATGTGCACATGAAATGAAGCCACTACTCAATTTTGTGGTGACCATATGTGCTTAATGACATTAATTCCTTGACCAGGCTTGGAAAGAGGGAGGATGGATTTTTTTTTTTAAATATAGAGAAACCTGTCACATGTTTTATATGTAATCTGAAGCTGTGACGCCCGCTCCGTCCGCTCCTCGTGTGTGCCACGCCCCCTAATTACCCACGTGTGATTTCCTGATCGTGCCCAGTCGTGTCTTGTTTCCTGCTGCCTTGTTCCATGTATTTAAGTTCCTGTTTTGTACTAACCCGTGGTCTGTCATTGATGTTAGTCGGCGTGCCATGTTCCCGAGTCCTCGTCCTGCTAATAAATCCCCGTTTGCCCTGATTCTGCCTGCTCGCGTGCTTCCTGCCCGCTCGCCCCGTCCGTGCGCCTCACCCGCAGACGCCGAGCGTGACAGAATGACAGACCACAAAAAGAAGCAGAGAGGGAGGAAGAGGCTCCCACAAGAGCCGATCTATCTCGGCGCCTGCTCGCTCTCCAGGCTTTGGCTTCCGGCGGAGGACGAGAGGGAGGTACCCGCCCTACCTCCAGCCCGGAGGCTGACCACTCGCGACCCCGATCCCGCGTGGAAGTACTGGCTCTCTAGTGAGGACGAGGACGAGGAGCCCTTCCTCTACCCGGAGCCGGAAGCCTTTCTTCCGCCGTCCGTTTTCACGGACATCGCGCCGCCTCCCGCAACCGCCAGGCGCCAGCGAGGGAGACGGAGGAGACCGGCGACCGCCAGTACGGAGGACCTCCCTCCGTTGCTGCCTGCGCAGCCGCCTTCGTTGCCGCCGCTGCCTGCGCAGCCGCCTTCGTTGCCGCCGCTGCCTGCGCAGCCGCCTTCGTTGCCGCCGCTGCCTGCGCAGCCGCCTTCGTTGCCGCCGCTGCCGGCGGACCCCGCTCCCGTGCAGCCGCCATTGCCGGCGGACCCCGCTCCCGTGCAGCCGCCATTGCCGGCGGACCCCGCTCCCGTGCAGCCGCCTTTGCCGGCGGACCCCGCTCCCGTGCAGCCGCCATTGCCGGCGGACCCCGCTCCCGTGCAGCCGGCTGCGCAGCCGCCTTCGCTGCCTGCACAGCCCCCACTGCAGCACCCTGCAGCTCCCGGGCCGGCGCCCCCACTGCAGCACCCTGCAGCTCCCGGGCCGGCGCCCCCACTGCAGCACCCTGCAGCTCCAGGGCAGGCGCCCCCTGACCGTGCTGTTCCTGCAGAGGCGCCCCCTCTGCAGCCGCCTGCTGCAGCTCCCGGGCAGGCGCCCCCACTGCAGCCAGCTCCTGTTCCTGACCGCGCTCCTGTTCCTGCAGAGGCGCCCCCTCTGCAGCCGCCTGCTGCAGCTCCCGGGCAGGCGCCCCCACTGCAGCCACATGCTGCAGCTCCCGGGCAGGCGCCCCCTCTGCAGCCGCCTGCTGCAGCTCCCGGGCAGGCGCCCCCTCTGCAGCCGCCTGCTGCAGCTCCCGGGCAGGCGCTCCCACTGCAGCCAGCTCCTGTTCCTGACCGTGCTCCTGTTCCTGACCGTGCTCCTGTTCCTGACCGTGCTCCTGTTCCTGACTGCGCTCCTGTTCCTGCAGAGGCGCCCCCTCTGCAGCCGCCTGCTGCAGCTCCCGGGCAGGCGCCCCCTCTGCAGCCGCCTGCTGCAGCTCCCGGGCAGGCGCCCCCACTGCAGCCGCCTGCTGCAGCTCCCGGGCAGGCGCCCCCACTGCAGCCGCCTGCTGCAGCTCCCGGGCAGGCGCCCCCACTGCAGCCGCCTGCTGCAGCTCCCGGGCAGGCGCCCCCACTGCAGCCGCCTGCTGCAGCTCCCGGGCAGGTGCCCCCACTGCAGCCAGCTCCTGTTCCTGACCGCGCTCCTGTTCCTGCAGAGGCGCCCCCTCCGCCTGCTGCAGCTCCAGTGGCGCCCCCTCCGCCTGCTGCAGCTCCAGTGGCGCCCCCTCCGCCTGCTGCAGCTCCAGTGGCGCCCCCTCCGCCTGCTGCAGCTCCAGTGGCGCCCCCTCTCCCTGCTGCAGCTCCAAGTCCTGTCGCCCTAGTCCCTGAGGTGGTCCCAGAGGACTCCATCGTGGCTCCTCCCTCTTCAGAGGTGGAGGAGCTTGAATGGGACCCCTCGGGGACCGCACTAGTGACTCCTTCACCCTCACCCCGGTGACATCGACCCCGACCGGGGGTCGGTATGTCTGTGTCCCGCAGAGGGAGGGGACACAGACGTCGGACTGGGGTCCCTCCCGCCCTGCCCCCTGGCTCGCCCTCCCTCGCCTGCGCTCTGGCTCGGTTGGCGCCTGCGGGTCCTGGCCCTCCGGGTCGGCTGTCGCCTGCGGGTTCCCCTCCAGTACCTCGTCGCCCCGCCTCGCTCCCCCCTCCGGTGCCTGGTCGGCCGCCTGCGGGCTCCCCGACGGCGGCTCCTCGGTTGCCTGCGGGGCCCCTACCTCCGGCCCTCCACCGGACGTCGCCGCCTGCTGCGGCTCCCCCCTCCTCCGGGCCTTCGCCGTGGGCCCCTCCTGCTCCCTCGTCCCCTTCCCCGGTGCTCCCTCCTGCTCCCTCCCTGGCCCCTCCGCGGGTCCCTCGCCCTGCCTCCTCGGCCCCTCCGAGGTCCCCTCCGGCTCCGGCCTCCCGGCCGCCTGCGGCCCCTCCGGCTGCCTCCCGTCGCCCGCTGGGGCTCCCTCGGGCTCCCCTTCCTTCCTCCTCCTTCTCTCCCTTCTTTCCTGTCTCTGTCCCGCCTGTCTTTGTTCCTCCTCCTGCCTTTGTCCCGCCGTCCTCTGTTCCTGGTCCCTTTGTTCCGCCCCGCTCTGTTCCTGGTTTCCCGTCGTTCCCTCCCGTCACTCCCGCTCCTTTTGTTCCGCCTGTTCCCTCTGTTTCTCCCTTCCTGGTCTGTCTGTCGGCCTTTCCTGTCTTGTGTGGTGTCCTGTCCTGGCTCCTGCCTCTTTGTCTGTTTTGCCTGTCCGTCTTGTTCCCTGTTCCCCGTTGATTTTTTTGCTCTTGTCTTTCAGGTTCTGCCTCGTCCCGTCCGTCGCCCCCTTCCTGGGCGCGCCCGGTGTAGCGCGCCTTTGGGGGGGGGTTCTGTGACGCCCGCTCCGTCCGCTCCTCGTGTGTGCCACGCCCCCTAATTACCCACGTGCGATTTCCTGATCGTGCCCAGTCGTGTCTTGTTTCCTGCTGCCTTGTTCCATGTATTTAAGTTCCTGTTTTGTACTAACCCGTGGTCTGTCATTGATGTTAGTCGGCGTGCCATGTTCCCGAGTCCTCGTCCTCGTCCTGCTAATAAATCCCCGTTTGCCCTGATTCTGCCTGCTCGCGTGCTTCCTGCCCGCTCGCCCCGTCCGTGCGCCTCACCCGCAGAGGCCGAGCGTGACAGAAGCGTTTGCAGTTCAAATATTACATGACATGCTTATCTGCTTGAGTTTCCATTGGCTATAGAGAAAACCATGTAAAAGAATATATTAAAAGGCCAAACAGAAGGCACACTATAGTACTCCATAAATCACCCTGTCTAGGTGACCACAGAGATGAACCAACCTGTCACACCTGGGCTTTGCTTGCATCAGCCAGCAGGGGACAGAGCAGGCTGCTACTCGCTCATGACACTCGGCATGGAAAGCATCTCCACTATGATGACAACCTGTCCTCATTCAGAAGTACTACGTGGCAAGTCCAGCAGGGGGCCCAGTGGTCGAGGGCGAAGCTAACACCCACTAGCCAGTGAGCTGGCTTGCCACAGGTGTGTACAAGAGGTAAAAACAAATGAAAGTGAGAAAGAAGGACAGAAGGGGATGTAAAAGTGGAAGTGGAGAAGAAAGAGTGAAAGAACGAAAAGGAAGTAGTTTCAAAGTTGTGTGGTTCCCCATTCAATTTTCTGCTGTCCCATCAAACGTTTGTCCCCTAATTCGCTCCCCTTCTCTGCAAATTCTCCCCCCACATCTGCTGCGCAATTACATTCATTACTCTAATTACCCATTAATTATTCAAGTTCTAAAAATACATGAAATGCACAGGCCCCTGGTAGGAATTGCCTTTGACATATAATCACACTTGTTTATAGCTGTCGTCTCCATCACCGACTATTAATAACCACGATTCGCAGACGCGATCCATTAATTACCCTCTACAATGGGAGAGACAGATCAGATGGCCCTGATTATTACGAGCGGCTGGGGACAGTCCAGGGAGGTTACCACCAAACACCTGGAACAGTGACTCAGAAACACAAACCATCAATTACGATCTGGTCCAGATGATTCGCGCTTAGATGGAACGATCTCCCACCCAGAATCTCGTGCAGACTATTTTTCTCCTGGCCGACTTGCGAACAGGAGAGATCCTCCATCTGGATCTCTCCATCAGAAGACCGGCCAGCTCTCCAGGTAGCTCTGGAACCGGCATACTCACCCTCATGTAGGCCGTGTGGGTGACGCAGGACACATGGTTGAGCCGAGCGAGGACCTTCCCAGTGGTGGTATTGGAGGTTCCATTTTCCAGGAAGTAGAAGCGGTTGGGGAATCCTTCCCTGTGCTTGACATCCGCAGTCAAGTTATACAGCATTCCTGCCCAGAGAGCAACAGACAACATGACATCGCTCAGATTTAAGCAGAGGCACATTAACAATGTCTGAGGCTCCTAGGCTATTTGAGCAAGTTTGGGGCTATTCATTGACTGTCGAATAAAATGTTATTGAACAAGGAAGCCCCTGGTATTCAGCCCGGGTAAGCCTGTGCATTAAAACACCCCTGTCTTTCCGGTAACTTCCCACTCAATGCAGCCATAGTCTGCTGACAGGCTAATGCTGACAACATTCATGTAACAGCGAGTGTGTTTATGTAATCAAACAGGATTTCAGACACCCTCCGTGCTAAATGAACACTGCCAATGTTTCTGCGTACGCTCTACATCTTCATCTGCCAGTCTGTATCATAAACGCAATTAGATGCAAATAATTATTTGTCAACGCAACCCTGCATAGAAAAAAAGATGAATGGATGGATGGATGGATAATTATTTGCTGGCTGGAAGATCATGCAGGAAAAATTCACGGAACAAACACAGCAGATCATCAGTTTTCCACCGTCTCACAGGGTGGTGCAATTCAAAGGCTCAAAAACTAAACAATCACAGTCTCTCCACTGCCAGGGGGTGCATATCTATATTTTAAATGTATCTGATGCATTCAGAATACAAATCCTGAATGATGGAACCGCAAAAAAGCCTAAAATGAGCAAGAACATGCACATCAAATCTCTTTATTAGAGCTACAGTAACAGCACACAAAAAAAGCTACTAAAAAAGTCAGTAAAAATTCCTTTTTAGAGAAGGCAGAAGTAACGCAGGGCCATGCTGTTTAAAATGCCAGTTTTGCTACATCTGAATCATACTTTTTTTTCCTGTTATACTTTTTAACCTAATAGTTTTACAGGTTATACTGTACTGTAATAGGAAGCTTACGGCCTGGGTCCTACTTGCTTGTATGTCACATGAGTATCTGCTGAATAAGTAAATGTGAAAATAAAATGTAAATATAAATGAGTTCACACACGCATAATATGGGAAACAGAAACCACAAACGACCGCGCCCCAGACCCTGTAATGGGTTTCTTTCTCAAGTGAGGATCTTGTGGAGAGTTTCAAACCTGACATGGGCAAGCATTTAGCAGAAACGCGGCGGCCGCACGCCGGCGGCTACCGAGTGTGTCAGGGCGGGACCCACCTATGCTGCCAGGAATTTGTTTGCCCTGCACCCTGAAGCAGACTGTGATGTTGGAGCACACTGCTAGCTGGCCATGGTCGTGGCACAGCGGCACGCTGCGGTTGATGCTTGGGGGAAGCAACACCAAGGCCTCCACGATCACCACAGGTCGCGTCCTGCAGGGCAGAGTAGGTGTGGGGTTCGAGACAAGGCTGGAGGTCAGACATTACAAGTGCACTGAAAAACTAGCCGTAGCAACGTAATACATCTCAGTTCTGCTTTAAGGAGACCGTCAGCCAACCCCCCCCCCCCCCCACCGCACCATTTAATTGACTTATCACAGTCTGACCCCCTGCCACCTACACACACACAAAGTGAGAATAATACAATCCTCCCACTTTCTGACACAATGCTAATTCTAAATAACAAATTTGCCCATCAGGGGTGATCCTATGAATTGTTTTTAAGCTGGAAGCCATAAGAGGGGCTTCAAAACATACAGAGGGGCAAGCCCCATCGTTAGCCAATGATATGTTTCGAATCGGTGAATGATAGGAGAAGGGGCACTCTGGAGGCCAATCAGCTTTCAGATGGGATCAAAGGCCCTGTGGCCCCACCCCTGTTGTTCATTCTGGCCAACATCTGAACCTGGTTGGGAATCCTGAGAGGACAGGTACTACGAATAAATGATCTGCGACGAACAGTGAATTAATGAGCGGGATAGTGGCGTAACCCAGGGTAACTCACACCTGCCGGCCCAGTGCAAACGCTTACCTCAGCACCACAGCTGAGTCAGACAGGAAGGACCCCACGGCAACATCTGTGGTCGGGGGAAGAAAAGGATGTCACTCAGGGGTCTGCATAGACCCCAGAGCCCGGCCCCTATTTACAACTGCCTTTTTGTGAATATAAGGACTGGTGACTAATTGTCTCGCAGACATCGGCTTCTGCTCAACCCCCAGCAAGCCTAATTCCCACACGCTGCTCTTTCAAAAAGTCCTGATGGTGCCGAAACCATCATTTTAATCTGCTGTGATATTAACATTAAAATCTAATTAGGGGGCTTTATTTTATCTTATTTGGCCGCTTAAAGTACACATATCCCACAGCCAGAAAGCCATCATTACAGCAGCTTCTCCCCTGAAATCATTTTAAACTCCACTCAGCAACATTCTTGACACTTCAGGCATAAGTAATTTCAATGGCTGTGTTTCCTTTGCAAATGCTTATTCAAACAGCTTAAAGCGAAATCATTACAATTAAACAGTGACTGTGTTACTCGAGTAGATTACGCAGATCTATCACGCAAGAAAGCACTGCCACAATTTAATCTTGTAGATTAAAAAAAAATCAACCTGCCTGAATAAGACCCCCCCACCCCAATCCCTGCCCCACCAAGGATCAACTGCTCCCCACCCCACCACTACCACCATGAACCAATTAAATCTATCCGGACAGCCCCGGTGACGTTAGAAATACCTGGGTAGCCATTGTTGTCGATGTCAACGCCCCCGGAAACAGACTGGCCAAACATGCTGAAGTGAGCCCCCAGGACAGCTCCAGTAATTTTCTAGAAACATGAGCAACAACAGCAACAACATAAAACAAAACTCTTGCAACCAATAATACATCAAAGGTTTCACTTCTGCTTTCCAGCCTCCCAGTAACAAACAAGTAGTGCTTGTGAAAAATGTGACTCTTGGGTCATTCTGCACTTATAACGCATCTCAGGGCTCTATATGCAGAATCAATTCTGTGGCCGGACCACAGATATCGTGGAGATAATCGACTTGTTTTATTGACACATAAAGAGCCCAGATAAAGGGGAACTGCAGACAGACAAAGGGATCAGATGCTCATTGGGGACTTTGTCTTATTTTCTTCCATCAGGATGTTTCGCCGGTGGTCAAGACAACGGGACAATTGTCAGAGGATGGAGAGGAAGATGGTTGTGACTCAAGATGCCAGCCCCGCCCTCCTCAGGAGGTCCCAGTGTGCTGAGCACAAATACCAGCTGTGAACGCACTTGGGAGTACGCCTCGGAGATTCCACTCTTCCTGCCATTGTAGATATAAATAGCCCCACGCAGCTCATCCTCCTGCGGTGCTCCGATGGCCACGTCTGCAAAGCATTTATATATTTTTTTTAAAAATGTCCTCAGACTCCCCCTGCCCAGCGCAAACGCCTGTGCACCGGTCCGAAATGCTGACAGTCACACAAGGCACACCCGTAAAAAACCACCGATGACGCCCGTGTGACTGACACACATAGACGGGGCTCTTAGTTCCATGATATTTCATGCAGCAAGCGTGTGGGAACGTGTTGAAGCCCAATTAAAATAAACAGCAGAAGAAACTCCATCATAAGCGACTGGATTCATTTACCTGGGAAACCATCGTCATCGATGTCTCCTAAGTTGGTGATGGTTTCCCCAAAGCGAGAGGCATATGAGTCACTTCCTGTTAGCAGAAACTCTGCCTCCTTCATCTTCGCCTGGAAAAAATCCAAAGACAAACTCAAGGGAGACGTGGGACAGACTGCCCATATACGGCAGATATAAATGACGTGCTTCTATAACTGCACTTCCGGGAGGTAATGCTTCAGCTGCAGTCCTCATTTCACTAAGGACAGCAGACTATGAGAATGAACATGCAGTGATTCAGACAAACTCACTGTAACCAAAACCCCCTAAGATGTAAGATCCATGTTTACAGTATAGAATTATTTTACGTTATTCTGAATTGGACACAATAAACCTGGTACATAAGCAGACTTTTTGACCAGAAGCCAAAAAAACTGTAACAGAAACAGTAAATGTTACCCAGCACCTTAAATAAGACATTTGAAAGTGAGATATTTCACACATAAAACAGAACATGGTGCCCCGGAGGTATGGTACACATTTGACCTAGACGACATTAATATCAACGTTGTATATTATGCATATGCAATTGGCACATTACAAGGACCACAATAGTCAGCAGGGCGAAACGATCCATAAGTTGGGTTAAAACATTTTCACTCAGTCATAGGAAACAAAACTTAGCGAGCTTTAAAATTTGGTAATGATGGTTCCTTTTCATGCGCACTCCAAGCCAGTCGTAATCATTTTCGTCTTTGCTGTTGGACTCACTCATAGACGGGTGTGCCATGTTTATGAGGAATTCAACAAAATGAGTGAGAAGAAAAGTGAACGGGAATTGGTCATCAAAAGACATTAATCTTCCACTGTAGGGTAATTTGAAGATTTTGGATTCCATAGAGGTGTTACTGAACCTAAGAAAATGATCTGTAGGTACTGCTTTGTGTCTCATGGCCATTCGGGGCAACATCACCAACTTATATGACAGACTAATTTGGTAGATAATAAGTTCAATTTGGCTATAGTTTATTTTAGGTACATTTTCAACTCTTTTTTAAATTATTTATCGCAAGGTTGCAAATATTGCAATCTGAAGTTTTTCCAATATCATGCATTCCAACTATATACCACTAAAATTTATCTTGAAAAGCAAAAAAGAAATAAGAAATAAAGAACCGAAATTAAGTCAGTTATTGAAAGTCTTATCAGACCATTCCAGACCTGCCACTGAGTACTGCAGCATGGAGATCTGGCAATCAACAATAGTTTTTGCGGAGTAACGGCAATTCTCAGACTCAGGGGTTGGGTTTAGGTCAGGGGTGGGCAGTCTAATGCAGAATGTCCTGTTGGGTATGTGGGTTTTCACTGCAACTCCCTAATTAGATTAATAATTAGAGGACCGATTGGTTGAAGAGTACTCATACCTGAGCTTGAACAGTTGACCTAAAGGTTACCCCAGAAACCTGCATACACACCGGCGCTTTGTGGATAAGATTGCTCATCCCTGGTTTAGAGACATCATTGCTTTACCAGCAGGCATCTAACTGGGGTTTATAGCAATGGGCCTGCCTGAAGCCTACTCACGTCAACTGCATTGCTGACTCAGTAGATGTGCTACAACGAGCTGTCCGGAAAATTAGTCAAATGTCGAAGGTCACGACCATAAGAGGAAACAGGCGTCCAGCCAACTCGTTTCCTGAAATCAGGAATTTTGCCATATAAGGTACAATGCTGGAAAACCAGCAGTCGGGACAGATGTTTACTTACAGCGCCCTGGTTTATGTAGACGTACACCCTCCCTTCCTCCCTGATGGTGCTGAACATCGGCGCCCCCACCAGAAGGTCCGAGAGTCCATCTGAATTCAGGTCAACCGCACACACGCTGGCGCCAAAATAGGAGCCCAGCTGGGAAACAGGGGACACAGTGTCCTCTCACGGTTAACGAGAAACAAAGAAGGGCCATCACCCAGTCAGATGAGGACTTTGCAGTAACCATGGCCCTCACCTTATGGCCGGTCATCTCGAAGAGAATCTTCAGCAGGTTGGACTCCACCTGGAATATGTAAGCCTGAAATGGAGAGATTCACGCGAGCATCATATTTTGGAGCAGGTCGGCCAGTACGCCCAAAATACCAATTGGCACTGCCAGTTGCACACTATAGATATTTTTGATTATGGTTTAATGTTTATTGTTTAATGTCTAATGTGTCACAGAATTGAAGGCAACTATGCATTTTTGTTCTGAGGAATCACCCAAAACATAAACATCTGACCATTACTTCAAATAATGAATTGATGTTGAATTGATGTCAGATCAACTAATCTGTCAATGCCATTTCCTTAATGGTAAAAATAATAAAAATTAAGGTTACTAGCATCCCGTTTGGGATGTACCCCTGTTGTGTGTCTTGTTCAGCCTGTGTTGGGTGACTCTATCCAGGGTAAGTGGTTCGAAGATGGATGGATAGATGGATGGAAAACCAAATGCACAAATACTGAACAAACACACACCTTTCCATTCACAGAAAAAGCACCAGGATAGAACTGGAGCACTTCCAGACTGTGGCACTGCACCACCAAGGACCAGATTGATGACTTATTGCAACTAATCTTTCAATTAGCATTTTTAATGAGGTGGAATTAAGTGGCAAAATAGCGGATCGCATGGATCCTGAAATTAGAAGACAAGACGCCAAGATAAAGACTCCGGAGTCAAATATAAGGAGCCAAAAGAGCTGAAAAGAAAATGCCTTTGGCAAGCATTCTACTTCATAGGTGTTGCTAGGAAACATCTCCTCTAAGTCTGGATTTATCTCATGACACAAGGATTCATTTTCTACATGACTTTACATTGAAACTCATCCATCCACCTTACGTGGTGCCCAGCGACGGTTCAATACAAGAGCCACAAACCATACTGCCAAACACATTGTTGTTGTTGAAACACATCATCTCGGGAAGGATTATCTCAAAAGACACTTCACTATTTCTTATAGACATATTTGTGCTAAACAAATGCCATACTCACCTATTAAAGTTTTTACTTTACTTTGCTGTCTCTGATTACAGACAATGCATAAAACCAGTTAACCCAGAAACTCAGCACGGCCTCTGCCTTCCCTTCCTTTGGATGTCTAAGCAAGAATGATGGTAAGTTGGATGCGGAGTTAACGCTTACTTTACCGGTCTGCTCGTGCTGTGGAGCCCCGGCCGCGATCTCGATGGTACTGGGGTTAGTGAAGTGGCCAGCACCCACGGAGTAACCTGTTGGGGGGGGGGGGGGGGGGGGGGGGGGATGAAATGAGTGCCTCATTTGAGTCAGAAAAAAAAAAGAGTCCTCACATGCTTGCATATCGTCCTGCGATCTGCTTTGCACTTCCTGCAGAAAGTGTCGGAGCACTACACTTGTTACAACGTGGTGCTCTCGAAATGCAGTTTTGAACTGCAAGGGGCTGAAAATGGTCTGCGAGGGATCCCCTTGCAAAAACATTTTTTTTTTAATCTAGAAAGCGCAGCCTGCATGCAGGCCTTTAACTGCAGCGATCAGATAAAGAAGTGGCATGCAGGAACACGCACCTGATACACGACTTCCTGTATATACACGCTTGGCAGCGGCATGTGGCACTTCCCCAACACAAGATCACAAAACCCGCAAGGCTGAGCAGTGTTTCGGAACGGCCCTCTTTGCAATATGTGTTCAGTCAAGCTTGTTCTATACTCAGCATCACCCCTTATTTTTAACCCATCCAACAAAAATAAAAAGGCACACTGTAACGCTAAGGTAAGTGCCTAGGATATTTGGTCAAACCAACGGCAACTTCTTCAACAGTGGGGATCACAATGCACTTTACCTAAGTAGCTTCCATGGAGAACGACGCCATCATCATCCAAGTACGCTGACATGATCTGGCTTGACATGTTATAGACTAAAACGGAGCCGGTCCAGTAAAATGATCCCGGCGCTCCCATTACGATTAAGTCCTGTTGGGAACAAAGAAAATGTTAGCACTGCTCTTGCCGAGTAGTAAATATATAAGAGGTAAGGAGCATACAGTGATACAGTGTGTCCCTGCGTCCCCACACCCACCAAACGACAAACCACCTCAGGGATGAGAACCCGAGTGCAGCCCTGCGTCCCTCCACCCACCAGACGAAGAACCACCTCAGGGATGAGAACCCGAGTTCAGCCCTGCGTCCCCACACCCACCAGATGAAGAACCACCTCAGGGATGAGAACCCGAGTGCAGCCCAGTGTCCCCACACCCACCAGACGAAGAACCACCTCAGGGATGAGAACCCGAGTGCAGCCCTGCGTCCCTCCACCCACCAGACGAAGAACCACCTCAGGGATGAGAACCCGAGTGCAGCCCTACATCCCCACACCCACCAGACGAAGAACCACCTCAGGGATGAGAACCAGAGTGCAGCCCTGCGTCCCCACACCCACCAGACGAAGAACCACCTCAGGGATGAGAACCCAAGTGTAGCCCTACATCCCCACACCCACCACACGAAGAACCACCTCAGGGATGAGAACCCGAGTGCAGCCCTGTGGTTGGTGATACCTCAGCACCACACTAGTTTGAATAGAATGGAACAGCGTGAAGTTTTTCTGGTGGCTGGAGTGACAATCCTGCCACCAACCCCCAAATCTTCCCTGAAAGTTGGAGGACCTGCTTGCAGGGCTGGATGTAGGTTGACATCATACCCAGGATGAAGCAATTGCAGGTTAAGAGCTTTGCTCAAGGGCCCAATGGAGTTGAATCACTCCAGGCACTCACAGGATTTGAACCAGCAACCTTCCAGTTGCTGGTACAGATCCCTACCCTCCGCCATCATGCCTCGCCCGTAAAAGGAGACCAAAGGAGTAAGAACGAGCATATAAGAGAGGGAAACTGGTTAGGTACCTCAGTCATAAAATTTGATATTCCAACTTGACAGGATCCGTAATGTTTGCCGAATTCCCGTTGGTGGTCTAAAAAAAATATATATAAAATTAAAAAAAAACAGTGGGTGACAAATATTACAAAACAGACGAGAGGTCTTGTTAACTCCACAGTGGGACCTTTGTCCTCGCTCACACTAACATTATCAGCATATCGCTGATTTTGGCCTTGTTGATTTAATCATTAAAGTTCTGACCTTCACCTGACCTTTGTGAAAACTTTTTTTTTTTTATCTACGGAGGTTGAAAATAATCTTCCAGAACATGCACAATAATTAAGCATGCACTATAACTTTTTATAGAAATCGATAGTATAGTTTCATGTCATCCAAAGAATTCAGCAATTTGTCCCTTACAATAAAAGAATTAAAAGTGTTGAAGGAATTCATAATATGAGTATAAACTTTTCATTGTATGTAATAAAAACAGATAATACATATTTCTGTTTATATATCATAGTCAAGTATGCAAGTGTGGAGATATTAACCTCTCAAAATACAATAAATAATGTAATCCATCATACCATTGTAGCAGGGAATTAACTGAACATATTTCCCCAAATCAGCATCCAGTTTGTAGCAAACACCGTGTGGTAGCTTGTTGTGATTCTCTTTTTTGGTGTAGAAGACATTTTTCCAACGATGTCCACATGCCTTTATAAAAAAGAAAAGAATGGGACAAAATCTGGATGAATGAATGAATGAATGAATGACACATTATTGTAATCTTATTCATATTCAGGTGCTTGGATGATGAACCCTGAGTTGCCACGCTTCTACAAGACAAGAAATATACAGAAATATCGCACACATATTTCCTCCTAGCACTTTATCATTTATACAACTGAATAGTTTAGATCTTAGATCTGACCTCACTGCCTTTGAGGGGTTATGAGCGCGTTTCCTTAAGCGCAACACAACCATCACTTATGTAGCTTGAGTAAATCAGGTGATACACAGTACATGACCTTAAGAAAAATTAAATATCCTACAACACAAGGTTGCAGAGGAAATCCAACCTTGCGCTACAGGCAGTTTTCATAATAAATGGTATTTACAAAAATGCTGTTTTTGAACTAATCATGAAAAGCTCTTCTTGCTGGAGAGATATATCTGACGGTGTGTGAATCACCCAGCTGAACATACCAAAATGTTTCCACTGCTCTGCTGTCTCGACAAACTCACGCCAAGCCACTGGTTGTCATTTTCCGGAGAGCAAGTCTTCCCACAGTTACTGACATCTGCAACATTGTCCAAAATCCGACCATGTCATGCACGGGACCAGCACACGCACAATAAAGAGAATAAGCCCCAGACTTGGCCAAGCCCTCATCTGCTTCAGTAACCCCAGTGAATCCTCAGTGGTTCCTCTGAGGGATTGTTGGGAAGTGAGGGGAAAATCCTTCACACATTCCTTCACAAATTTCCTGGCTGGCTCTTGCCACTAGCTGCTGAATATTATACATTATTTCATTATTTAAATGAGGCACCCAAGACCCAAAACATACAATATGAAAGGTGGGAACGCCTTTGAACTTTTAATATATCTTAGCTGCTTATACTGAACGTTAATGCTGCATTCAAAATCCGGTGTCTTGCCACCAATCAATACACATTTGCGGCTTTTTCTTCCAACAACTACACGTAATTAACGAGCTAGGTCACGCATATTTCCAAAAATAATAATCTGAACTCAACATTCAAATATAACGGCGACACAGTTCAGCAAAACACATAAGGTTAAGTCAAGAAACGTGGGGCTATTTCATCAGTTTGAATCTTTTTAAAAAGTCCAGAATTGTTTTCACTGACATATAATTACGACTGCAATGCTAAATAATACATCATTCCATAAACCTGACCAGCTTATCTGACTTAATGGAGTCCTGTTGTACATGTGAGAGTACAGTCACGCTTATCATAATATGATATTCGATATGAGAAAAGTCAGTGACACCAACCTAGGTATATCTGTTCACAGGTCTTCTCTGGGATTTTGCATTTGTAAATAGCGCCAGGATTGCTGGCTTGCTGATGAAACTTGGACGCAGCAACAGGAGCTCCCGCTATCACCCTAGAACAAGCAAAATTAAAATGAAGATCATCTAAGAAGACATTATAGCATGGGACACAAAAGAGTTCATTAATCGCCCCTCTCGTGGTTTTACTTCCATGGCCAGGCAATTGAATACTAAATGTTACTGATGTAAATGTGCTTTTCTGAAGCTGTCTCTAAATAAGCGCTTTGTGCTTCTGCAGATGGCAAATTAGTATGCCCAACATTTCAAGGCAATCTTCAAACTAACCCATGTGATTCAGTCGTCTGCTACAAACCAACGTTAAAAACAACTGCAGCGCTATTATGGACACATGTAGGTAAGTTTCGTACAGAGAATTTTATACTTACCATTTTCCATTGGCATTCTCGTGAAGCAGCACGGAATATCCAAAAAATGATCCGTTTGGACCAGAGATGGATAAGTAATTTTCTACATCCAAATTGTATGCGTCGGTGTAGTTCGGTACACAGCATAGGTATATGAAGGTTACATTCAGCACATTGATGCGTCGCAAAAGTTTCCCCGCCGTGTTTCGCTTCATTTCTATGAAATTAAAAGAAAAAAAATAAGGACGTTTTGAAAAACAATGAAGTAGATGAATGTGAGGTGTCCAACCACACCGGAAAGGATTGAAATTACAAACTTTCTCCGCTTTCCGCGTAACTTCTGGCAAGTTTAGCTGCAGAGCGGCGTAACTCCTGTTGCGCCTGTGGATGCTGCCAAGTCCCCAACTGACTGACTTCGGAGACCCATCAGGGGGAGCCTCTGCCTCCAGCGCGGTGCCACCCCTGCGCACTGCTCATTCTTACAATGTAAATACAGAAATACGTTATTCATGCAGAGTTGCCAACTTTGGTCAGCTGGCTGGACTGAGATTGTCTGCTTACACATTTACATGCATGTAAGTTTTATTACCTTGTAAATAGCCTGTAGGGTTTTACAAACTACCCCAACGCTTTTGATACAACTAATTTTAGGTTTATAATGGAATAATATAATTTGCCATAAGATCATGAGAATGTCAAAGTCTGAGTGTCATGCCAGATGTGTAAGAGTTGGCAACGCAGTACACAGGCCCACGTTCCCTCTTACTCTGTCTCACATGCATACACAGACAAGTACTTATCTTTGTGGGGTCCGCCCATTCAATTCTATGGGAAAAACCCTAATCCGAACAATGACAACCTTAACCCCTACCCAGCCCTAACCTTAAGTAGCCAGGCGAAATACAAGTCAATTTAGTTTTTTTTGCAGGCGGAGACTCGAACCCGGGTCCCAGAGGTGTGAGGCAACAGTGCACCACCATGCTGCCCCCATATATATATATATATATATATATTTTTTTTTTTTTCTTTTATTCCTCTATTGATTAAAATAACACCAAATCAGAATCCAGTTTGTAGCAAACACAATGTAAATCCACAGTGCTCTACTAAACAAACATAACTTGGTTACTTGACTACGATATATAAACACAAATATGTATTTTCTGTTAGTTCTGTTCTTCTGTAGTATAATGATAGTAGCTTAAGGATAGTATGTTCTAAGTATATCATGCTCACTACGCTTGATTCATGAACACCATTAATCTTCACGAACAGCAACCGTGGGGTCATGAAGTGCCTTCGTGTAATAAACCGAAAGTTAATGGCGTCGGATTACCTGCCGAGTGAGCTGCGAGTTATTTAATGCTTGTTATGTTTGTGCTAATCATTTCCTTAAGTGTGTGGTATTTTCATAGAGTAAATAATCAGGCGTCTAGCAGGAGAAAGATGTGATTCTCACGCTCTGTTTTTCTTTTCAGAAAAAGTGAACATCTCTTGGACTGAGTACTACTAGTAGATATCTGATACCTGACACAAGAGGAAGACAACCCAGTCTTTGGCCAGATCAATAGTTCATTGAGGCTGCTTAAGATAATAACAATAATCAAACAAATATACAGTAACAGTCATTCATTTATGCTACCATCAGATGTGCATAGAATTCATGCTAAACAGAACCAAATACCCCTTGTTGTTACCATTGAAGTTTTAAAGTGCAGTGCTGATGTTTGTACTTTCCACTCTGGGATTATTCATACGCCGCACACGTGTTTCCCTTTTAGGGTGCTGCTCCTCGGATGTGTGGAGGGCATTCTGCGAGGCTAGAGTCATGGGCCAGATGTCACGCTGCGACTCTGAGACCCTGCAGCTTACATGTGCTGTTACAGTATCCTGGACAATTTGAGGAAGTGACCAAAAAAGGCTTGTTGAATATGTACTGGGTTCCTTCTTTAGTGAACATGAAAGAGAGGATAGTTCGAAGAACTGCTGCGATGGTCTGTAACAGGCAGTGGTGGCCTAATGGTTAGGGATGCGTGCTTGTAATTGAAAGATTGCTAGTTTGAATCCCCGATCACTGGAGGCACTGCTCCCTGGGTGCTGAATTAGCTGCCCCCTGCTCTGTCCCCTGGGTGTCACGTATGGGTTAAATCAGATGCTTTTTCTTGTGGTATGTCAACACTGATCACCTAATTCTAACGGAGCAGCACCCGGGGCTCACCCTGGGACGTGGGACGCGTCTGAGGGACCGCAGATAGTGTCTGCAAAACGAGCAGAAAATTAAATCCTGGTTTTTCAGCTCTGCATGATCCCCCCTGCATTTATTGCATAAGTGCATTCTTTCTTCACAAATGCGTAGGTAGAGGTGTCAGCATTTGGTACTGGTAAGTATTTACAGAACGCATGAAGATACATGCATTTGCAGGAAATATATTAGGAATAATATAAATATACTAGGAAATGGGCTGCAAAGGTCACATGATTCACCATAACTATTCAGACTGATGACTACAGATCGGCATAGACTGACATGGTGAAACAGATAAGAATATATATATATATATATATATATATATATATGGACTGCAAGGGACAAAACATACTTTGCGAGAGCTACATGTAATTTTAGTCACAGCTACACTTCAGTGACGGTTAAAAATAATACACACATGACACTGCAATTAATTATTCTCTGGTCACGATTTCTGCCACTAAAAACCACAGGAGAAAATGAGTGACTCCTCCAATGGCCTTATTTCCGTGAATGCAGAAGGCCAGACAAACCAGGCCTATTCAACAACTGCCTGCCCCTCCTCTTCCCTCCATCTGTGGCCTCAATATGCAGCCCCTACAGTGATGTTGGACATAATTAATGGTTAATGGAGAGAGTTAAAAAAAAAGAGAGAAGAGAAAGCCCTTTAAGTCCTGGATCGGGCTGCTGATTCATGGCTTTTTAATCGGATGACACTGGTTCCCATGAGCCTCCTCCCAAAGACCTTCCCTGTCATGATATCCCAAACACAGCACTTTCTCCTTGCCTTGACCTGCCATGGAGTTCACGGTTTTCCTGTGATCTCCAGGTCTTCTTCATCCTGTTCGGCCACTTTCATTGACTTATCACGGGTATTATTACATTTATCTCTCATTTGGATATTCTAATAACTGGGAATATGAGAGGCAGCTCCATAAATGCCAGTTACACTATAGTACAGCTGATCCTGTTTTTTAACAAGAGTGTTGTTTTTAGAACAAAAGAATAAAAGTGAAAATTGCTAAAATAATGAAAAAATAAGCTAGCGTTCAAGCATTGCATATACAATCCATAATTGTGGTTTCGAAATAACATTTCCCTTTTTGCCAGGAAAAGACTACCCTCTACGCCTCATTCAGAGAGTAAACATTAAGAGGATCTGGCATAAATGCAAAACAGAAGGAATATGTTCAAACCCCAGCCCTCTGCCAAAACCCACATAAAAAATCGGCACAATCGGAATTTCTCACAAGCAGGTTTAGGTCCAAGAGCCCGGAGCTTCAGTTAAAGTGGGACACCGACAGGCTCCGTGTTTCATCCCACTTTATTCCCAGCATTTTTTAAAGGCATCATAAAAATATACCCCCTCTGGTGTCAGAGCGGAGAGGGCGCCCTCCAGCAGGGGGACATAGAATGGCTTGGAAATGTCGTAAATTTGAAATTGGGGGTCCAGCTGGGGGTGGAGTGTAATCAGATAATCATGTTTCTGAGGATAATACGAGGCAATTAGATTAACCTCTTACCTCTGTGTGCTATCGGATGTGCCCCCCCCCCCCCCCCTGCCCCGGTGGGCTGCCCTTCCCCCTCCTACTGCCCAGCTGAAGTGTTAATCGCTTACATATTAGAGTGGGTAAATTACAGGCTATTCTCCGTATAGAGCTTCATTCACCCAAATAAGGGAGTCTCCCATGGTGACGTTAGATAAGCACCCCCCCACCCCCACCCGGCTTTCGATGGCCAGGTTCCCTCGTGCCCAGCCGCTGCCAATGCCAAATGAAGCAGCTCCGCGTCTCCAAGCTTCAAGAGCAGCAAAAGTGATCATTGATGAAACGGCCATTGCCTTAAAGAAATGTAAAAAATTTGGAAAGGCAGCCGTGCCGAATTCCGGACGTTTGATTCGAACCACATGTGGTGACGGCCAGAAGTTTATTTTAAGGAAGATGACCCCCACCACACACACACACACACACACACACACACCCCTGCATCATGGTTAATGACTCCTGGGGAAAAAAATGGGAAATAAAACATGGATGATTTTAAATATATAAAAGCTGGCAGAAGTATCTGGACTTGCTTTATATGGGCGGGCGTGCTCATGTGTGCCGGAGCCAGGTCCTCCCTCTCAGAGGACCCTGTTGTCAGTAGCTTCTGAATGCTAATTGCACCCAGGGCCTCATCCCAAGGCCAAACCCAGCTGTGGCTTGGCTGTGGTGACCCATCAGCTGCCCCATAGGGTGCCTGCTCTAAATCTTCCTGGGGTAGGAGGTGTCATTCCAGCCCGACTGGCAGGGGCGAGCTTACCGCACTCCTGTTTTGGAACAGACATCCCCATATACTTTGATAATGAGCTAAATCCCATCTGGGGCCCAGATCGATTATTATTATTTTATTATTTTTGGCGTGTAAAAGGATACAAAGAAGCAAATGTAATAAAACAGGTGAAGCACAAAGGATATAACTAGATCTATGCTATATTTTTGCCGGAGGTGAGAATCGCGTCATTGGAAGATCATCTTTTGACGAGAGGCAGGTAGCTACATCAAAACGCACAAAAATTCTCAGCCTAAGCAGCCCGACACCACCAACGGACACGGAAGGAGACGGAAAACAAGAGAAATGGTGGAATATAAAGCAAAGTTGAATGCAAGAGGTACGGTGAAGGTGAAGATTTGCTCCAGGCTTGTTTTCCTGGATTTGGCGCGTGGCAGAAGCGGCACCCCCCACGGCAGAGTCGCACCGGCGCCGATGACATTACGTTGATCTCATTTCCACACCCGGCGGAAGCTTGGCGCGGCTTCTGGCTGCATCGCTGACATCTTCATCGTGGGGGCCACAGCGTAGGGCCACACAGACATCCTCCCCTTGTTTGAGAGCAGGAGTCTGCTTGCCCTTTTTCCGGAAGGTTTCCGGGCCCCCATCAGGGATTCTGGCGACACAATGGCGGTGGGGGTGTGCATTAGCCAGAGGAGCTCAGCTGCAGTAAAGTTTGGCACCGATGGGCCACCATACACCTGCACCATCTTGTGCAATTTAATTGGCATTCAGCGCCTTGATAAATGGATTGGCTTGATGGGACAATATACTTGACATATGCAGGACTCTCCTGAGAAATAGGATTCATCTTTTGTACTTCACACGTCGACAAGCCGCAGATACCAATGCAGGCCCCTCCAACAGCTGTGTCCCCACTAGGGATGACCCTCCTCCCCCCATTCCCTCCCACCAATCAGATCGCTGCCAGATACGCAGCAATGCTCCATGACTCCACAGCCCAGGGAGGCATGGAGATCAGATTCAGCACCATGTTCTCGTCATAAGCCCTCATAAATCCACATTATTGCTGCATAATACTACTCCAGATAGTGTGCTGCTCTACATAACTTTATTTCTGTTCTTTGGACAAGCTTACAGAAGGATTTCTGAAAAGCACAAGTATTGTACAAGTTGCTTCAGTTGTGGACTAATATTTCATTCTGTTGTTCATTGTAAATTTTTTAATGAATAGTTTTATTAATCTGGTGCTCTTTATATGAAGACAAATGAGCAGGATAAACACCAAGACGGACCTTGATGCCACTGCTGCATTTTGAATAACAATAAGCACAGATCAGCACATTTGCATATTCAGCGAATGTGAATCCGGTCACATCTGTGAGCGTGAGGCATCGCGGCAGTTTCAGAGCCACATCTCAGGGTCACTGTGATAATCACAGTCCCTGATGTAGGATAAACCAGGCATTATAATAAATTATATAAACCCGTGCGTGCCTGTGTGTGTGTGTTTGCGTTCCAATTCATTACAAACAACCTAAACTGTGTAAATCTTTCACAAATGGGACCGATTAATGGGCCGGCATTTTCTCGTCACACCATCGTGTAAATTAAAGAGATTCCAGAGGTTTATAGTCACGGGAGACATTTGGTCAGTCTCAGCGTGAGGTCTTTGAACGTCTTTGGGGTTGAAAGGTGATGGCTGGCTTTTGGCCTGCGGGGCATTCCGGAACAGCCTTCGTGAGCGACGTGTGAATAGCTGAGTACCGGGGCAGCCTAGGAAGTGTCGACATGTGGCTACAGAGACAACACTCTGCGATGGCGCCCCGGCCACGGTGTCCTGGCGAGGGGTAAATGAACGTGGGGCCCCAGATATCTTCCATTTGAGAGGCTCATGTGTAAAAAACAAACAACCCAGACAGGAAAGAGGGAGGGGGAGAGAGAGAAAGGGGGAAGAAATCAGTGGGAGAAAAGTCAGAGGGAAACAGTGTGTGACAGGTTCTAATTACTGCGTCAAAACAACATATGGAAGCTTCACTGTCCATTTCATCCCTCAAAGTCCATCAAGTTGCATCCCTTCAGTTCGGCCGGCTTTCTGTGAGGCGTCTGGGGGTCTGTGCTCGTTACAGTGTGTGGTAGTGCTGTGGGGGGTGGCTGATGGAATTTTTTACTCCAGCGTCAGTTACATCTTGTTAATTCTTCAGCAGGATTTCCTCCCAAAGTAGTACATAGCAAGCAAGAACAACACACAAGGGTCCATATTTATTTGTTAGAACGGCTTGTATTTATATGAATGTATACAGCTGACATCCAGGTAAGATGAAATTAGTTGTACTCATATTATATAACAAAGCACCACACCGCACATTTGCACAAAATCAAACACTGTTTTGTATGTTATTTATATTGGATTTATTGTGTTGTGTTGTGGATGTTATACATTAATCTATTGTATTTGTATTTATGCGTAGCACCATAAGGGACCCAAGGGAAATGGTATATCAATCCTGTATGTACATGAGTAGCTTTCAGTACATGGGGGAGCGTTTTTCCATCCCACTGTGTACTTGTATACAGATGGGACGACAATAAGGTTCACTTGACTTGACCACAGTTTTAGGACTTTTATTTTGTTTTACAAGGGACATAAATTGATTTATTTGCAGAATTCTCAATAATGTTAACTGAACAAGGCACAAACCCCATCTTCATGACTTTAACCTCACGCTGCACCTCCCCTCATCCCCCCCCAAATCACCCCTTCTGGCCACAGAAGCATTGTCAGCTAATGAATCAGAAAAGACACCGGTTAACAGATGTCCTTATTAACACGTGCAGCATCTCCAGCCAGGCATAGGAATGCATTCCATAACGAGGGGCAGGAAAGAGGAAGTGAAACACCAACACGCATAGAGGAAGTGGGAAGGAGCGTAATAACGGAGAGGACCGAGCCCGGGCCACGCCCGGCTTCCGGAACCATCAAGCGGTAGCATCTGAGACAGTCGGAGTTCAGCGATTTGATGTGGGGGCACCGGGGGTCAAGGGAGGATAAGAGGAGGATCATGAGGGACAAAAGAGATGGCAAAGTCAAGTGTCCCAATCACTACGTGAAGTCAGGGAAGAGTAATGTTTTTCAACAGAGGAAATAGGCAAGTCTGCTGTTAAAAAATGTGGAAAAAACATTTGTACTAACTAGTATCTGTCAATGCCCATGTGGCGCCCTGAACAACTTCAGTACCCAGTTTCACTTAGTCTCGGACAGTGCTCTTCTCCATGGGTGACACCCTAGGCAGCCACTTGTGCCGCCAGTTGGGTTGACTGGCACTGGTACCAATAGCAAAGACTGAAAGCTGAACTGATTAGAGCACTTTGGCACATGGTAGTGATGCAAAGTTTATGGGGACGTGGGAAGCCTTTCAATGCGGGGGGGTTCCCAATGTTTTTCATGCAAAGGCCCCTTAAGAGACTGAGGACCCCCACATATGACACACATGGCACATGACCTGTTAGCAGTTTGGTGCATGTAATACGAGGCACTTCATACAAATCAAACAGACATTTTACCATGCTAACAAAAGTATAGACTGCTCACCACAAAAACTAATAAAGCAATAACTGAAAGTATTGAGACTCCATACCTCAGAAGACAGCAGAAGGCTTTCACGTCACTGTCTGGGTTTAAAGGGACATGCTTTGATATTATTTACAAATTTCAAAAATGTCCTGACCTGCTGTCCTGCCCTGAATTTCTTTGCAGAATAAAATCTCCTCAACGAACTTTGCATCTCCACAAAATCTGACATAGATAATTAGCTCTGCTGTGTTAGTTTACACCCGTGCTCTCGTGTAACTGCAACGCAAACCAAGAGCTGTTTCTTGCCTGTTACAGTAACTGGTCTGTTACATCCACAGCACGGGCAGAACTACTGTATAGGCACTGCAGCCAGTGCAGCCGCACTGGGATCCGCAGAAACGAGGGGCCCCACGAGGGACAATGGGCTCCTTTGCATGGAGGATCAGGAAGCTATTTGTCTATTAGCTTAAATTACAGAAGCACGTTACATTACATTATAAGCCGCCAGAAACCAAACGGTATAAATGCCCTTAACCTGCCTGACAAATCTGTCTTGCTCATAGTGTCCAAACCTCATTTTTCCTTTTTACGACAAGGATATAAAAGTTCCCATTGCATACCTTATGGATATTTCACCAAGACACAAGGTAATAACATTTAACCGCTAAGGGTCAGATGCTTTGTTGGTCGTCCCTCAAATGTCTGATTTCAGTTTTATATAAAACATTTAAAAACATTGCTATGCAAGGAGCACCCCCCCCCCCCCAAAAAAAAGAGAATTGTGCACTAGAAGCTTAGGCCAGTTGTCTGACAGTAAGGGCAGCTTCCTCACCAAGCAGGTCTCCCCCACTGTCTGTGTTATCTTTGCCAGGCCAATGCGATTCGACAGCAAAAGAAAACACCTCAAATGTCCTATAGGAAAGCAACGCTTGCTATCCAAAAGTGCTCTGTTGTATCGCAGTACTGCTTATTAATAGGCATATTTGACAAGCACTCTAACAAAACAACATGATGATACAAATACAAAGTGTAGCTGACAATCGTGTTAGTATTTATAGCAAATTTTTTTAAATAATAAAACCAAGATTTCCTTTCAGTTTTTCCCATTTTACCGCAGGTCCCCTGTCATATCGCTGCGGAACCCCGGGGGGCCGTAGACTCCAGGTTGGGAATCACTGATTTAAGGTAACGGAGAGTGAGTGTGACAGGATCCACACAGCGTCAACGATAAACAACAAAGGGGACTCCGATCTGTCCATTTGCTGTTAGAGGGCTCATATAGGGCTGGTGTTGGGACCTCAGCCTGGGTCATGGGGAGGCAAAACCAAGCTGAGAGCACCCAGTAATTTAATCTGTTATCTCAGAGTAGGTGAGCTGAATTATTGCAGAAATTCGGTCAACCATCGCTTCCCCCTGTCGCTGTCCTCACCCCGGATCTCTGACGGCAGCCGGTCCGATTCATGCAAACATTTTGTTTTTTGTTTAAATCCTGAAGAACAGCTTGAGTCTATTGATGTGTTTCTGTCACGGAATCCGTGTTATGAAATATTCCTTCTGCTCCATTTAAATGCCGCCGCAGAGGTTGCATCACTGGAAAAGATTCCCCCAATCAAACATCAGACTTGTTGTTAAGACAAATCGCTGTCCTTCACAGGGAATGCGCTGCTGGCCCCTATCTGAGACCAGCTCGGGTCTGAGCGAAGCCACCTGCCTACTGATGCCTGGAGTTGAGTAAAGCCAGAGCATAGCTGGCCCGCTTCCACCAGGCTATAGCAGGGTAGAGGTCCTGGATGACTGGTGCATAAATACCTCGAATGGATGAACTGGTCAAATGCATTAAGGTCTTATGGTCTCATAAAGGTTACTCCAATTACACACCACTTACACGCATTAAAAGCACATAACTCTTTTTAATATGGCTAATTCTGCTCCGATTTGTAGAAAGACTACTTTTGACTGCTCGTTCACAGAAGAAGGCCTGCATTGTGTGACTACCAGGGGTGGGGTGGATTTTTAACCAAAATCTCTGTTATTTCCTTGCTGAAAATCTTCATTCTTAATAAGCATGCACTGCCTATATAATGTAAAAAAAATCCCTTGTGTATAAAAATGTATGACTACATTTATAATACATTACAATGCATTCATAAATATAACACTGTGCATCCATAATTCATTATAAACATATTTATAAAAAGGCACAACACAGTATTGGCATGTTTATTATGCATTATGAATGCTTTATGAAGGTCTCATCTATAATACACTATAGATACCTTCATAATGCAGTACAAAGCATCCTAAATTCTTATACCGACTATTATAATGCATTATCAAGGTATCTATAGTGTGTTATAGACGACAGCTTCAAGTAAAGTGTTACCAAAAATTCTTGCTAAATCACACTGTTGTCCAACAGACTCTTGGCTGAGTCAGTCTGAAGCACAAAACTCTTTTTTTAAAGAGTTTTAGTATAATTTTCCATTGTCTAATATCTATCTGGCAGGCAGATGTTGTTAGATCATATTTTATCTGATGAACACCTAAAAATGTGCTGATGAAGAGCGTGCAGTTTCCTGCATAACCCTCCATGTCTTCCCATGAATACTTGCTCTTCCTGTGGGCGTATAAGATGAGCCCGGCTGAACAGAGCATCCACCCATGTTGCTACGTGTGGAAAAAAAATTGCATGATATATCTTTATTTAACGTTTCTTCTGCAGCCGGTCCCCTCAGCTTAAATGACTCATTGATATTCTGGGGATTTTACGAATACAGCAGGACCAGAAGGAGCAAAGTCCCTGTCTCCCAAGGACAGGGCAGCCGGACTCTCCGGGGACGATACTTCTGCGCTGATAAAACATTCACCTTACATTACATTTATCATATCTGGAAGGGGGGCTCGCCCTCGGCGGACTATCCGCTTGGAGAACGCCCAAAATATTTCCGCTGGAGTTTCACACAAGGCCCCTATAACAAAAGCACTGCGCGGTTTCACCCCACTGTTGGCTTCCTGATTCGAGATTAAAATACAAGCTGCTGTTCCTACAGTTTCTGAGCCATAAATCCTGCAGGCTTGAATAACGCCAGAACACGTAGAAAGGAAACATAGATAAATACAGAGCAGTTTTTTTTATGACACTTGCCATTATAGCATATGAGAAACCTTTAGAAGAAGACTCCTTTGTAGCTAGAAATGGCATAGAAATTAATATCACTGCGCTGTTAAAAAGCACTGACAATTCCCTTTGCGTTTATTTCTGTGCAGAAAATTTACACATGCAGTGTGGTGGATTTGATTCCTGCCTGGGCTTGGTGTGGGTGGAGTCTGAGCGGGTTTCCTTTGAGTACTTCGGTATCCTGTCCCGGCTGTTCCCTGCCTCCTGAGCTGTGTAAATCGCTGCGAGCTCACCCTGACCCTAGAGTGGGCATTAAGTTGTGCTGATACTAAGTGTATTTATATTAGCAGAAAAGCGGTACAACTAACTGGGAACTAAAACCACCATCTTTTAACCACCATTCAAACCAGCTTAGCGACTGACCCGGTAACAGCTAAGCTGCTTTATTCAGCCTTAATAGAAAAAAAAAATCTACATTCTAGTGTTGGAGTCTTGACACATTTCCGTTTTCACATGGCAGAGCCTTCAGAAGAAGTAAGAAAGTAGGATTTACACCACAACTGCCCAGCCCTGCTCCAGGAGATGTACCACCCCGCAGAGCTTAGGTACACCTTTAATTTAACATACCTGATACAGATAAGTACTGGAGCCAGCTATGTTGAAGCTAAAGTGGCTCTAATACTGAGGAGCTACTGAAGGGCCTGATTACCTGTATCAGGTGTGTTATATTCCGGCTGCACCTAAGCCATGCAGAGGGGTAGATATCCGGGAGCAGGGCTGGGCAGCCCTGATTTACGTTATCTACAGTGAAGAACATAATTTTGAAGTCACACAGATGATCACACAAGACGCAACGCATTTGAGTGTCCTCCTCTGGAATGTTACGCCCGGTAAAGCAGACATTAATACTCCAGACAGGCAGCACCTGAAGCACAGCTGTTAAGTACAATTCGCTAATGAACACAACAGCAAAGACCACACCCTCTCACACCTCCTGCTGATTAATTTCAGCCCAGTGCACAAGGAATCGACACCGCGATCTCGGCCCGACAAGTCTTCCATAATTTATTTCAGAGGAGCGCAGTTCAAAATCGCTAAAGCATTATTCATTCGAGTGTTCATTAATTATGCAAATTAGTTGCAATTAACTAATCTGTTCCTAAGACGCCATTTGCATGTTAATGAATTATATGTCGGAGACATTAGTTAATAGGCTAGATTTGTGCATTAAAAGCAGAATGTGTGGGTGCACAGCCGGAAACTGATGATAAGTGAAAATATGTGCTTGGAAGTTATGCTGAAATTATTTGCAAAATGGGCATTTCAAATGCAAACTGCTGTCACTACAACCAGCCTAAGTGCTACAGTATTTTCAGCCTAACCCAAACCCTCCCAGAATATATTTTCTCAATAGGACACCGTACTATTAATTTGTTTTTAATATTTATACAATAGACTCATTTGTTCAAGGCAGCACACAATTGAGAAAGTAGGGTCACATGGTCCCTGTAGCCATTGGGGTTAAGGGTTTTGCTCAAGGGTCTAAAACTCAGTCGCTTTGCTAACCACAGGATTTGAACCAATGACCTTTCTGATCACGAGGCCTAACCCACAACGCTGCACAATACCCTGATATACTAGCCATGTAGCAGAGAATCTCACTTGTGAAATCCGTGGCCTGATAAATATAGCAACATCATTTATCAATATCATTTATAATTTCTTACAATATCCGCCCATATAATCATTCACAATTTCCTTCAGTTACACACAGAAAAAAATGAATATAATATCCTTTAGGCAATTTTGAGTGCTGTTGTTCTTTAAGAAGCTTCTGCAGATATGCGTCATTATCGTTCAGCGTTTGTGACCAGAGATTGCAAAGGAAGGAGTCCATCCATCGCTCCATCCGTCATCCATAACCTCCTTTTCCGGGCTGGGTCACCGTGAGCCTGGAACCTGTCCCAGGAAGCACATGGACACAGTGCAGGGACGCTTCGGACAGCAGACCATTCCATCACAGCTAATTGAATGAATTACGTATTTTAATTACATCATCGTAGAAATAACAGGGCTTCCCTTGCGTAGACCGTTCTTCTATGACCACCATAACGGGATACTGCCAGGGTGCAACACATAAATAAAAGACAAATACAGAGACAAATCATCTTAACCGATAGGAGACCAATAAAGCATTGCAGGCATCAATTTCGAAACATGGCCCAAGGTGGCAGGAAAATCCTCCACTTATACACACTGTATATGAAAAATGGCGAAAGATGACAAGCGAACCTTTAATCGTTGGAGTCCCGCAGCACCGGGCACGCTGACGACAGCCATGCCTTATCAGTAAACTCCATCTCGCCGGAGGACGCGCGACAGACCCCCTACCCCTGCTAATCTTATCACACACAGGAAACAAAGGAGATAGCCGGCCAGTGTTTCGGAGACTGGCTCGGCTCCAGCCCCCCTGAAGGTGATGGGTGGCTGGTCTTCACTCTCCCCCCCCCAGTCTCTTCCTTACCGGCCACCCCCTGTGTCTCCAGCGTGAGCCGACAGCTACGAAACGGAGACCAGCTGCGACAGGGTGGGGAGGGGGCGGTTGGCCGTGTAAGGTTTCCAGGATGTGAGAGATTCCCGACAGGAAGCGGGGGGGAAGCGCAGGACACAGCTGGGACCTCTGCAGAAAGGCGGACTGGCGCGACCACACAGGGGCGGCTAAAAGATGGCCCCCGCAGGACAGGAAGGTGTTTGATAGCGGTCTGGCACCACGGTGCAAGGACAAGGCCTCTCCATCTCAATCTCCCGACGGACTCGACGTGAAGGAAGCGGCTCTGCTTCAGGAGCAGGAGTTCACGACTCTGACGGTCTGTGGACGGGCCGAGATACAAGGTGGTCGGCAGCATTAATTGTTATAATTAAGACACGAGGTGCGTTGATCGGGGACGGGCGCCACGAAAAGGAGTACCGTCCCCCTGACCTACAAACCGCTCCTGTGCCCGAGCATGGCGAGGAGGAAGGTGCCTAATTGTGCTCTCGGCTCCCCTCAAGAAGCGGCTGCAATTAGCATGCCTCACGCCGAAGCAGTGCCAGCGATTTGGACGCCATCCAAATTGGGAGCCGTTAATGAAAAAGCAGAGCTGGGGAAGGGCAGCCTGACACGGGGAAAAAAAAAAACAAAAAAAACGCGAACTTCTTTGGGGCAAATGCGTTTGTGGGGGCTGGCTCGGTTTAAACGTGCACGATCAATTCCATGTGGAGCCAGAAGTCAGTAGATGAGCCGTGGGGATGGGGGTTTGGGGCTAAACTAAACAGATTTTAAGCCAGAAGGGCTTTTCTGTTAAAGTTTAATGAAAGCACACACATGAAGGGTACGGACGCAGACGCAGCGGCGAGAGACGCCGCTCGCGAAAAACAAATTAAAAACCTTTGTGTCAGATTAATTCCTGTTTGCTCCGTCGACTGCGTTTTTGCATACGCAATGAATAATTTGATTATGTTTGTGTAAATCAGTACGCCGCTCAGGATTTTCGGCGCAGCTGAATCACCCCGAATCGTCTCTGGTTGCGTTTTTTTAAATACTCCATCGTCATTATTATCCTTTAGCTCAGCGCAAACAAATCTATAACCGGCTTGTAATAGATTAATGCCATAAATGGAATTAGGCCCAAATAGCCAGTAATTCTTGATAATTTTGTCTCCCCATCCAGCACAAAATAACACATTATGACATCATCTGCATTTTTGCTTCCCTTTGACAATGATCTCAACAGCTGAGAATTTTAATGATGAGAATTTAGCAGAATTATTGTCTTCGATGAGCACGGACCTGGGGACAGAAGCTGCTTAATTTTTCATTGAAGACAAAGTACCATGCATGTGTGTGGTGGGGGGGGAGGCTGGGGGGTGCCTAAACACTTGACACTTTCATCCAAACTTATTAAAAATGCCTCCCCTTTAAAGGTACTGACTGCCCCTTCAATGTATGTGTCAAAGTCTTTGAGCACTTGCTCCTCAAAAAGTCTGCAAAATTTGAAATGAATCTCATTCTCCCTCATAGAAAGCTGAGCTGATGGGTTAGAGGTTGGAAGCTCAGTGCACTCTTTGAACCTGGGGATGGGGGAGTGGGTGGGGGGAAGAAACCCCCCCCCCCCCAGAATCACACGCTATGAAATCTCACTGACAGAGCGGCTTGCTAATGAAATGCTGTAAACATAACCAACGGCCCCTCCAATTTCCGCACCTCCCAATTAACACTCCCCAGTATGTAGCCCCGCATTGCCAGTAAACCAAGGAGGAAAAACAGGAGTCCTGATCCCCCCCAATGGCAAATAATTGAGTAACTAAGAGAATCTGATTGCTCTACAGTGAGATATGCAGTAGGTGTGTGAAGTAATGCTTCACTCGATCACCGAAAATGCCTGCAAAGATAATTAAATTGCCTTCCAGTGGATGACTGTTCATTAAGACTTCACTCTTTCCTCCGTGAGAAGCTGCCCCTCATCAGAAACATGCGATGACATCTTGCAGTTGGGGGGAGGGGGCAGAAGGCAATCAGCTGCTATGAAGATCACACACACCTGACAGTAGAGTCCGCTACTCGTGAGGGCCTGAACCCAATGCAAGTTGGCACCGGGTCAGAGCGTCATGGCTGACCGACCTGGAAATGTCTCCGCAAGGAGAACCATGAGCGGTGCCCTCCTTAACCTCTCCTAGGTCCTTATGATGACAGGGACACCGGCTGTTCACAGCAGAGCTTCTCGACAGGACAGGCTGACTGAAGAGGAATGAGGACATTTATAGGGCAAGGTGGCCAATAGGGGATTCGGCTCGTGGGATTTGTCAGCCAGTGTCACATGACTATGTAATCAAGTTTCTCTGTGGCATACAGCTGAAAATGTATCCCCAGCCACAATAAAACAAAAACTATAAAAATATTCTCCCCATGCCAGCCTTTAAAGACTGACTGGGGGGTTTAATGCTCTTAATTTGTCTCTCTTTACATATGCACGAAACTTCAGGAAAATACATTTTTGTTCACTGACATATTTACCTTCATTGTGTCTTGAAAAACCAATTCCCACACTATATTTGGGGGACCCAGAGCATGTGACTAACTCATGAATGTGAGCTGTGGGCGTTTGCCAGGTTAGACCGTACACCCAATTTCACACACAGCTAAGAATGTGAGGCCTGAGATTATACCTTAAAGGTGGTTTTCACCACCTGACGAGAACCATCAGTTGATTCACACCTTCGTCTAAAAAAAAAAAAAACAACAATGTTAAAACAATTTATAGGCAAAGTGTTTATATCGCTTGATCCCAAAATAGTTGCTTTTAACTGTTAAAAAAATACACTGTAGAAAAAAACATATTTGCCTTTATGAAATAATCTAGCTTCAAAACTGAATACATGATTAGCTCATTTGCTGCACTGATAAATGCAGTTAAACAGAAGCTTATTTAGAGATATGATTAAATTATTTAAGGCAAATAAATTAATTTTAAAAACACACGCTAATTAAAAATCGCTGAATTAAATGCTGTCACAGTTGCAGTCTTTTCCATTCTGACGTCACTGTCATCTCGGTCTTTGGAGTCAGTCAAAGTACATATGTTAATACGTCACCTTCTTCTGTTGTCACCATAAAAACATACACAACCATCTACAGTGTCTCCCCCTCCCAAATCGATTGTAGATGCCAGTAGCTGGTACTGCAGAACTCTGTGCTGTTAGTGTATTCAGCTATTTATCACTTATTCTATAGTGGATTCTATATGAGTCTAACAGCCATTGTCTAAGGTCAGTCTGACCACCTACGACAGATGTTCACTCACTGCAATATCACCTTCTGTTAATTTTCCCTCTTTTCTTACCACTTCCTCCATTAAATCTGAATCTGCCTGTCAACAGCTCTCTCCACCACCCTGTTACGGTGTCAGACAGCGCAGAGACACGGCTGTGAACACAATTCTCGAACCCTGTCAGGATTTTAAGCTGCCTGAGCACGCGACACGGAGGGCTCGACAATTTCAAACGGAGATGTTTAGCAGATGAGGAAGTGGTTGAAGGATAGAGGCCAAACATCTCAACGTAGGGTTCAATCTCCCTGGTAGCTTCCTGTTTTGCAATGACAGAGCTACACCACTTACAAAATAAAGTAATTTTACAGGGAAATTCAAACTTTCGTAGAGTTTTTTCCAGTCTGATGCATGGCGTTTTGGGTAATAATCAGGTAGAAAAAAATGTGACCTGTTGAAAATCTGCACATTTTCGAGATGAACCTCAGATATTAGGTATTCCATCCATCCATCCACTTTCCAAACCGCTTATCCTACTGGGTCGCGGGGGGTCCGGAGCCTATCCCGGAAGCAATGGGCACGAGGCAGGGAACAAACCAGGATGGGGGGTCAGCCCATCGCAGATATTAGATATTATATTCTGGAATTGCATAAGCGATTCTATCTTAGTTACACTATAGAAACAAACTTCTCCCATGATTTAAACTGTGACAAAGATCGTTGCTGGGGTTCTGTTTTAGTGACAACCTGTTGGAAGCACATCCAACCACAGTGAGAGGTTCCCACTCCAGTAAGATCCTCCATTTCCCAGCCACTTTAACAGCACTGGTACGACAACATGACAACCCCACCAGTTGCTCAGTAGAGGACCAGAAAGGAGCAAGGTAAAATTTAGGCAGGGGGCAGCTTTTAAGATCCCCTGCAACTTCCGAGGTATAAGATCCAGTTGGTCTGCAATATATGCCGTCACAGTTTCTGAGTTATGATTCTGCAATTTTTTTGTGAGCATTTAGTCCCTTTGGACTGTGAGTAGGAGGTCTGTTAGATTCTTTGAGGCCTGATGTTATGATATGTGAGTTTTCAAAGCAATATTCCACCTTTGTAGCTACTCGTACTTATAATTGTGATCTAGTTGCTTCACAGATAAAATTCCATTTCTTATGGTGTTTCCATCTTTTTGTTCACCCTCTCTATGGAAATCATCAGTATTTTTCTGTTTCTAAAGTAAACACCCACCGGGAGCCTTCATGGTCATCGTCCACCAACCCTTAAAATTAAAACATATAAACATTTTTGGATAAACAATTGATTTATAATAAGGTACTATAGTTGTATAAACAGAATTCCCAAGACACAAATGTAGCTATTGTTTGCAAAATTCTCCTTAAATTCTCTAAAGAGTGGTACAAACGGGAGTCTCTGTTTTGCTTTCAGGTCATCATCTCCTTTCCTCAAGTTAAACGGAACAAAGAACTAGAACAGTAATGGGAGTGGCGGTTTCTGGAAGTTTCTGACAGGTCAATCTTCAGTCGTATTGAAACCCTGAGGTCAGCATATAAACTGTCCGAAACCTTTAGCAATTATCCATCCATCCATCCATCGCTATAGCACTTATCCAGTCCAGGATTGCGGAAAGCCTGGAGCCTATCCCAGGAAGCACATTGCACAAGAGGCCGGATTATCCCAATAAGGGATGTCAGTGCATTGCTGGGCACACACACACACACATTCACACACAATCACACATAGCAGAAATTAGGGGAACCCAGAGGAAACCCACCTAAACACACAGAGGACCCTCAGCCAGGGAGGTGTTAGACGACTGCCCGTTGAGACCCCGCTGTATGTGTAAGGCTCGGTGGGTTAAGCCTCTGTATATGTAATCAGGAGGGTGTGGGTTCGAGCCTTGGACTTGGAAAAATAGTCATCATTCCATTGGATATTTGAGCACGGCCCTTAATATCACCCCCCCCCCCCCAAATGCTTGAGGGGTGACAATTATGCTTGGACCCCAAGCTTTATTTGCAGCACTGTGTGTATGTGTGTGTGTGTGTGTGTGTAACAAAAGAGAACAAATGTGATATGCAAAAAGAAGTACTTGCGCAAATTACATATAAAGGATCATTTTATCTAGTGAAGTCACTTTATTGTCATTTTACACACATGAATCAAAACTGAAGATTAAACAGCTAAAACGAGAACAGCTGAGGATAAAACACTGGACAAGAAATACTGGGAGGGACAGATAAAAAAAATAAAAGACAAAGAAAACATGGCAACTGACGCAGTGCAAGTAATACAAGCAAACAGGGCTGCAGAACAATGCAGACAGACAGTAGACTGAGCAAATAAGTGAAACACCGTAGTGCAAATGTGCATTATGTCATCGTTTGTGAAGCAGGTCACACTCCTCTGTCAGTGGAGGACGTACATGCACTGCTTCTTGGCCTGGGAGGTGACGCTGCTGGTCCACGTGAGGTCATCTGATATATGTAGTCCAAGGAACTTGGCGCCTTTCACCATTTACACTGTGCAGCCATTGATGGTCAGCGGAGCGTGTGCTATATTGGACTTCCTGCAGTCTATGATGATGGCCATCTCCACATTCAAGGCCAGCTTGTTATCTGCACACCACACGGCTATTTATTTAGTCTTTGAGTTGACTGGCTCCTGGGCTTATTATATACTACTGTTTGAACTGCCCCACACGACCCCCAGACAGTCCCAAGTTGATGTGGCTCTTGACTGAGTCATTCTCCTAAGGATACAACCACTCTGAGTCCTTTGTTGCACCCTCCAGAGGCTAGACATTACAGCAGCCATTATCTAAGCCGGGACGAGTGTCGTAAAACAGACAAAACACCCGAAGGAAGAAAACAGAGTCAACTCTTCAAAAGTCAGGAGAATTATTATAACACCTCTACAGCAAGCTAAAATGCATTTTGAACGAGGTTTTTCCACAAGTATGCACACAATCAGACATACAAAGAGTTATTTCGACTGATTCAGTAGAACAGCAGAAGGGCAGTTGCTCTGATGGCTGGGGCCTGATTATGTGCATTTGTCGTGACACTCGAGCCTCCTGAGGCACCACCAGCGGAATGAAGACCGGCCTCCTGCTTATCCAGCAGCATGTTTACTCTGGCTCAGCTTTATTGTAACAAACATTTATGTCTTTCCTGAAACAGCCTTTGAAAAATACTAGAACGATACACAGGCAGTTGCTCATTTTTGACAGGGAATTTCAATCTGACGAGGTCACATATGTCAACATTAAATAAGTGCATTGTTCCTCAATAAATTCTAACTGTAGCAGGCTCAACCAAGCATAGTTTGCCAACACATGGTAAAAGTATAATCATTTAAAACAACCCTAACAGAAGTTCTAGGAAATTCACACAAAAGGCTTCACAGCACATGGTCTGCATTTGTCTCTTGTACCCTTGGAATTACCAAAACATACGTATCAGCATCAATAATACCAGTTAAACTATTGTTTGTGTGTGTTTGTAGGGGGGAGAGGGGGGAGACGAATGAGAGTCTGATCTCCACATTTTCATTGAAGGCTGAGCAAAGACGAATTAACTCTCCAGTTCCGTAACCCTTAGAAGGAGGGTCAAGCCAACCACAGCCCCCATGGAAATAAGCCAGCTGGCTCCAAGGATTGCTTATGTGATGAAATGAAAGAGTATCATGAGGTTGTAGA
This sequence comes from Brienomyrus brachyistius, assembly GCF_023856365.1. Taxonomy (NCBI): domain Eukaryota; kingdom Metazoa; phylum Chordata; class Actinopteri; order Osteoglossiformes; family Mormyridae; genus Brienomyrus; species Brienomyrus brachyistius. The sequence continues at coordinate 11,758,131 of NC_064548.1, read as the reverse complement.
TGGATCCCATAGGATGGATCAGTGGTGTGAAGTTCTCAGTAAAAAGAATGTTGTTGACATTAGACATCATCACGTGAATTCCCAACAACAGAGCCAAACTCATTGCTACAGACACTTTCTGAGTCTTACCACAAACCAATTACATCAATTAAATAATTAATGTATCAATATCAAATAATGTTCTAAGATGTGTTGGCCCCCTATCCTGGGTTGTTCCTGACCGTGTGCCCTCTACTTCTGGGACTGGCTCCTGATCTCAGCTACCCTGCATAGGACAAGCAGGTATATAAAATGGATGGATGGATGGATATTAAATAATAACATCAATCAGTTTATTTTATTCAACTATAATGTTAGTAAGGTGTCATGTTAATCAGTGCTGGTTGATCATATATGGGTTTAGATCCAAAATATCCAATACTAGAAAATCACTTTTACAAACCCCTTGGGTTTCTCATTGGTAGATGGTTATCAAGAGTCTTGTTATTTAGCCTGCAATATTTCATAATCAGATATTTCAATGAATAATCATTGCCTCCCTAGTAAATATTTAATTAAAGTTTATGAGTTTAAGAATGATTATAGTTATCATTCGCATATTGAGAATCTGTTCGCATATTTATTCATCAATTTACCCTCAGCAACAGTCAAGTAGCAGAGCATTAAAGACTAAATGAAATTTAATATTAGAGACGATAACAGCTGACGAAAAATAACGAAAAAGGTCCCAAATTCCCACAGCAACATTCAAAAAAAGGAAGGACGTTATATCTGCTGGCTGTAACGAGGCGCAAAATCTCAGCACGGTGGCTGTGGCTGAAGGAGATGACCCAGGTAGCTAAAAATGGGCAGGAGCTGTCAATATGAAACGGCTGTTTACTTCAAAGTGGGTAAGGTGATGCTGCCAGTTGACCTTGTTTACTGTTCGAAAGGAACCACTGTCAGTCTTGGTAGAGCTGTGAACTTTGACATTTTCATGCTAATGCTAATCAGACACAAGAAGGCAATCAGAATGGAACGGTCATAATGATTATGAAAAAATACGGCTAAACTAGGCCTAAAGTCGTTTATTTCCAGGAACACAAAACACCAAAATGTTACTTAAATTGTTATTATGCTAATATATGTCTTAAAGATTCACTATACTTTTTCTGTTTTATAAAATCTAAAGGGTTCTTCTTTACCACAAAGACCAGCGCAAGACCAAAGTACATACCTTCTTCTACAAGAAAACTGTAGTCTCATTAATATTCTTCCAGCACCTTCTCCCTTGAACTCACCTTGACTCTGAGACACAGAAACAACAAGTCCCGCCTCTACGTGTGGTATTATCTTTGATATTAATTATGCATGTCAACAGATCTACTTTGGGGTCTTTATTAAGTTCATGCATATGAACACATGTATGGGAGTAACAGGAACAGCTTTAACACAGTCTTCAGAGGCCAGAGAACAAACTGATTATCTAGACAAATGCCCCATCACCTGTGCATGATGCTAACATATTTTCTACAGCATCTATCCATCCTGCTGCCCTCAATCTTCAGCCTTTAGGCCTAGACTCAGACTCTGCTTGTGGGAAGGCTTTCAGCAGCCTCGGTTCCAACCACAGATGTTATCGTTTGAGGAAAGGCTTTCAAGTGTGTCAATCTGCAGTTTTTCTGTTCATCATGGAGCCCATCAGTAAGATGAGGGGAGGGGCTAGTGTTCCCTGATACAGAAAGGTCATGCAATAAGCCCTTTTATTCACCAGTCCTCAGCTATTAATGCCACAAAACAGCCTCCTGTTTTCTCTTCCAGACCTAACCACATACCTGGCCCATATGTCCTGTTTTTTAAACTCAGCGCCTATACTGTTTACCCTGCCTCCCCCCATGCCCCCCCCCCCCTCCAAAGAAGCTGTGTGTTCGGTTCCCCATGCATCCCCCGTGTCACATTGAGCTGCTTGCCACCCCCACCAAAGCATATTGGACACCAGCTAAACATCCAAAATGGGACAAAGGCACTTCAAAATAAATTAGCTATGTGTTGTCTCTCTTTACCTCATAAGTAACGGTAGCTAGCAGATGTAAAACAAATTGACATCACCCGGATTTCTTTGCATACTATTCATCCAGCCAAGCGTACTGCAAGAGTTTTAAAGCAAAGAGTTACTAGTATCCAATGGATAAGTAAACAGTTGAGATAACAATCTCAAGCATGTCTGGCTTATCTCTTGCCAAGGCTGCTATGCAAGTTCCAACGTCGTCTTGAATACAACGAGAGGAAACCTTTTGTTCTAGAATGTAGCGTGAGGAGAAACAATTATGCGGAAACCCAGTACACCAGGGTAAGGCAGACGTCTCCTTCTGTTTGGTTTGATTTTTGTTTTTGGTTTGTATTCATTTCCTTTAAAGAGTGAAGAAAGATGAAATGCAGGCTGAGGACAAGGTTCACCACATTGTTACCCAAGAGACACTGAAATCCAAGGGGATGTGGACACTAACTACTGGTCCGTATGCCTACATTTTATATCACTGTTCTGTGGTGTCTCTGAGGTCAGTGCTCTGCACAAATCTCACGTCAGACTGGCAGATGTTAGAGGAACGGGCAAGGCTGGCGGCATTGTCTCAATCCCAAGCGAACAGCAAAATGAACTTCTCCAAACAGCTGTTCCATCCAAAGTTGAAAAATTGTGAGGATGTCAGAGGTAGATGCAGGGCTACTGCCACCCCCACAGCAGAAACAGGAGGCTTCCTGTTTAATTATAGCGGGAAGTGGGGGCATCCTGTGTGAGTAAACTGAAAGCTTCTTATCAAGGCCTTAAGACATTATAGAGACTACTGCTACTTGATGTGAGTGGTGAGGCTGGCCTTGTAATGAGTTAGAAATCATTCTCTTGGTTGAGGGCCTGAATTTGTCACCAAATGATTGGTGGATTTTGTTTTGGGAAGGTCCAGGCTGATTTTATTTATTTTTTTTTTAAAAACCACTTCAGAAAAAAAAGTTGAATAGTATATTCGTTATGCTTATCTGACTGTTTTTCAATTAGCTCACAATTTTGCTACAATGTAACACAAGGTCACATAGATAAAAACCCTTTATATGCAAGGTATAACCTCTAATGCAGTGTTTCCCAACCCAGTCCTCGGGGAACCTTGGACAGTCCACATTTCCGCTTCCTTTCAACTCTTAGCCAATAAGGAACACCGAATACCTGGTACAGGTGCACTGGAAGCTGAGAGGAAGCAAAAACATGGACTGTCCAGGGTTCCCTGAGGACTGGGTTGGGAAACACTGCTCAGATGAGTGGCCCTCTGAATGACAGCAGCTAAAAATTCCACTGCATTTCACAGTGTGCCTGATCTCCCCAGCTGTGCCTCTCTCAGGAAGAAAAGTCTCAGCATCTGGATTCACCCTTTATTCTGGAGCAGTGTTTCTCAATCTGGTCCTCAGGAACCCATAATGTTTTTTCTCCCTCCCAGCTCCCAGTAGGGAGCAAAAATGTGGGCTGTCTGGCAGGGAGCTTGGAGGGAGCAAAAACATGGACCGACTGTGGGTCCCCGAGGACCGGATTGGGAAACACTGATCTGGAGGATGTTGGAGCCGGTGACCCTTGATCTTCTGCAGAAGAATACAGACCATGCTATCCCAGCACAGCAAAAACAGGAGCCACTCAAAGTTCTCCGCATGCCCGCCACTGGCAAATGCTTTGGTTACTGGCCCGTGTTCCTCAGGAAAGGAGACGCAGCTCAGTGTCCCCCCACAAAAGTTTGCTGGGATACAATAAGGGGCGCCACACTTTGGAACGCCCTCTACTCTCAGTTACTTGGGTTATGGGGTTAACCAGACCAGGATGTGAACAGCAGACAGCCTGAAGACATACTCAGGAGTACTGCGCTACACAAAAACATTCAGCACACCTTAGTACATTCAGAAAAGGGCTGAAATGACAAGCGTCTCAGGATATGTGAACAATTTTGTATAGACTGTTAGCTTCGTGTTCTCAGAAAATGCTATGCTTAAACATATGCAAAGAATTTAAAGATGACCCTTCAAACAAGCCCACATACTAAATAAGGTTCCTTGTTTGTCCATCCACCCATTTTCCAAACCGCTTACCCTTCTGGGTCGCGGGGGGTCTGGAACCTATCCCAGAAGCAATGGGCACGAGGCAGGGAACAACCCAGGATGGGGGGCCAGCCCATCGCAGGGCACACACTCACACCATTTCACTCTCACACATGCATACCTATGCAACTCCAGTCATGCAAACTCAGCATGTTTTTGGACTGCGGGGGGAAACCAGAGTACCCGCAGGAAACCCCACGATGACATGGGGAAAACATGTAAACTCCACACACATGTGACCCAGGTGGAGACTCGAACCCGGGTCCCAGAGGTGAGAGGCAACAGTGCCAACCACTGCACCACCATGGCGCCCCTCCTTACTTAGAATTTCTCCTATTCAGTGATCTTTCAAGACCATGGAAAGAGACAATGGGCCACAAACTTGTGAGGACTGTTACGAAAACCACAGCAGGAAGTTGTAGTGCTATTTCGAACATGTGACACTGCCAAACACAGGGGAATAAACCTTAACTGTGAGAAACCCCAGTGAGAAGCACCTATGTCTGCCCTACCAAGATCTTTATCAGACTAGCTATAAGCAGAAGTCGATGGCACCAGTAGGCCAGAAGCAAACAAAATCAATCCAAAGCCATTTGTAACAGGACACTCTCAGTCCCATAAATGACAGCACCGTTATTACAGGGCAAAAGTGCCCATGAACACAGCAAACATCTTACATCACTGGCCTTGGTTCTAGTACCAGCTTTTATCAATTAATCTTTAACAAACTGTGACTCCTGTTTCCACTGCTTTGCACCTTTCCTTACCCTGAAAGAGGGAAGTTTGATGTGCATTTACATCATACATAAAGTACATTTCCCTCCATTGACCCTAAAAGTCAAACACGAGAAAGATTCATATTGTTGTCAAATACTGTACTTCAGTAACCTACCAATTTAAATATAAAGGTGTTGTAATGGGAAGTGTGAAATATGACCAGTATGAACACGTGTTACTGGTGATATCAGCAGCCATTTCAAAGAACATCCTGATAAATCATGTCATCAAAAATGGCTTAAAATTGTGGCCTGAGGGTCCAAAGTCAAATTAGGTGTATAAAAAAAACCTCAAAAAAAGATTAGATGGTCTTCATTGCAGATAGGGATTTTAAGCTATATCCGAAACACTATTTCAGCTTAATAAAATTGTATTCGGTATAGCGCATTTTCACAACATTGCATTGTCTCAAAGGACTTTACATTATTCCTGCCACTACCATGCAAAAATCAGAAATCAGCTAAAACTATTTTCATGTTCTGCACCACATCCATTGGCACTGGTGATGTAAAGATGCAGGGGCACACGTCTGTGATGAGTATACGCTGTGGTGTGTTTTATTAGAAGCAGGCATTCCCCTAAACGAGTCAATAAAAGTTAACAGATGGTGACCCCTCTGCCCCCCCCGATCCTCTCTAACTCCAGCCCCGTCCTTGGGTTGGATCCTGCCATTTCCAGCATTCCCAGCCCATCTCGGAGAGGCAGCCTAACAACATGACCCTACCAAAGGATACTGGGTCACGGTCATGCTCGCTGCACACAGTGGGGGGGGGGGGGGGGGGGGGGGGGGGGGGGGGGGTCCGAGGCCCAGATCCTCAATCACTTCCCGGTTTGACACACACACAAGGACATAAACATCCTGACGCAATATCTCCCCTCGTAATCACGCCCGGTTCTTTTGCTGTAATAGCTGCAATGCTGTTTCTGCTGCCACACCACAGAAAGGTCACCTTCAGAGTTGCCCATAAGATGCCCCCTTGACCTTTGGCTTCCACAAAGAAGCAAAATGCTAAGAGCCTTGGTTAGCCTCTGCACCCTAAGCACATCCTTCTGCTCTGGCAGTGCCTTCGTAAGTGTTTTTCTTGCAGTGTCAGACTTCCAATCTCACCATGCCGCTCCCCGGACACCCACGCTGTGCTCACGCCCTCATTGACAGTAAGAAGGGAAAGACTGCTGGCAGCTCAATAGAGGAACCATGATGGTTTAGGTCATCATATAGATACAGCACAGTGCAGTATAAAATCAATTTATTTAGTTGACGCTGTCATCCAAAGCAAATGACAGTCCAGGACTACAATTAATGTGTGCTTCTTGGGATCTGAACCCATAACCTTTGCATTGCTAGCACAATGCTCTACTTGATCCCCAGACAGAACCAAGCCCATACTGCAGTTCATTTGGACAGTAAATGTAACAACTTTTGCATTTAAAAAGGATTGCAAATTCTGGATTTTTAAGTTATGCAGTATAATTACATCCTTAAAATACATTTTAAACTCAGTAGAATTAATGAATCTTATCTCATTCAACCTACATTTCATTCTGCAATGATTTATATAGGTTAAGTAACTTGCTAGTGCACTGCAATATGGCTTCACATAAGAATTAAACTGACCTCATTAAAGTCGCCGGTCAGTATCTTTGACAGCAGGCCTCCCATCAATCCCCCAGCAATAGACTGCCAACATGCGGGACTACATGCGGGGACTACATGCGGGACTACATGCGGGACTACATCTGTATGTCGCAGTGCTGGTTGAGGCCCATGTTGAGGCAAACTTCCCTGTCAGTGCCCCCATCCCCCAATCTGAGACAAAGTGAAATCCGCTTGCTAGTCGGTGCCCCCTCAGAAGATGGCACCCTAGGCAGCTGACTATATCGCCTCATAGGTTGACCGGCATCTGCATAACATCTTCTTCATTCATAAAAGGACCAATTATGATGTCTAACTGCGCATTTCTTGTTATAGGTATGTTTTAGTGCCGGTGCAAAGCGAGGTCAGCCAGTGCCTTGGTAAGGGTGGTTTCCAGATCCTCCTGAAGGCACAGCCTGGATGAGGAACTGTGATCTAGCATTAGAGGCTCCGCCCAAAGCTGCATAACAGAGGACAGCGGAAGCAGCTTCTCTATGCGTGAAAAAGGGACCAAGACGCTGCCAGGCTGCCCCAGCACCGGCACCAGCACCAGCACCGGCACCGGCACCGGCACCAGCACCGGCACCGGCACCGGCACCGGCACCGGCACCGGCACCAGCACCAGCACCAGCACCAGCACAGCTCTCTTCCTCAGCTGTAGCTTCACTTTGTTTTGATGACAATCACATCCACGCATTGTTCATGGTGCACAGAGCCAGTTCCAGGCACAATTTTGCAGTGAGTCCCCTGTTTCACAATGCGGAGAATTGAGCAAGGGAAGTACAGGATGTTAGGGTTAGGATGCAGTGCTGTGCCTGTGATCAGAAGGTCATCGGTTCAAATCCCAGAGTCAGCAGAGTGATGTCACCGTTGAATCCTTGCGCAAGGCCCTTATCCTCAGAATATACCAGAGACTGGCTGACCCAGCTTTCTCTATAAATGGTCTTCGCTTTGGATAAATAAAATCTGTGGGACCGCTGTCTGAATTCCAGATCTTTCCAGGAAAGCAAATGGGTGCACTGACCGATCAGGGACATGGTTTACAGCTTGTGCTTTGCGCTTATAGATTTTTTCAGTAGCTGCTTCCCACGTCTGTCCTTTGACTGTTAGCTGAGGTGATGCCCCTGCTTGCTTGGCGCCAGCTGAGACGGGGAGAGGAGGGCAGCCCTGAATGAGAGTCGCATTAGGCCCCACCCCCGGCCGTGTGCAGCCTCCCCACCAACAGCTGGAGGCCGTAATCCCCCCCATCCCCCCGGCCACACATGAACTCCCATCATGGTCATCTGCTGGCTGAACAAAAGCCTGATGTTACTCATCAGAAAGGGGGGGGGGGGGGTGGAAGAGGGCAGTGAGACAGCCTGACCGAATAAAAACATCCCCCCCCCAGCTAATTTCTTTCTCTGATATCACATCTAGAGTGCAATGGACATCCTCCGTCCGTCAGTGCAGAAATGGTGCTCAATCAGCTTCTTGGACTCCCATTGCGCCCCCCCCCCCCCCCCCCCCCCCGCCTGGACTCCAGACATATATGATCAAAAGGCCATAGCCAGCGAGGTATGGTTCCAGCCCATGTTTGGGGACAGCCCCAGCCTTTCTGTGGGGGTCAGGGGACTGACCCGTGGTGAAGGACAGCTGGATTCCCTTGAGGTGAACAGGCACATAGACATCGCGCGCAGATCTCCAGCCATTACTGCCGTGAAAAGGAGCTCTTAACTAGCTGTGAAGAGACTTAGAGAGATTTAAGGGCACAAGACCAGAGGCCGCTGTTTATGCTGTAAATGATCTTAAAAGCAGTCACGCCGCATGCACTGAGAGCATCTGGTCTGAGATTTCCAGCAGTATTTCATGCTAATTTGACTTGCAGTCTAATAGTGGCAGAATACCATTGCCATTTACAGCAAAAGTGGAGTATTCTTTTTTTTACCGTAACCGTGGCAGTTCCCAAATGTTTGTGCATATTAGAATCCAACCAATGACAAAATAAGGTCTGAAATTCATCTCCAAAAAATGTCAAAATGTTAAAAAAAAATCTATGCCAAAAAAGGAGAGTCAAGCAGTTACATTTTCACAATCTTGCGCCTTTTCTGGTCCACTCCGGATCGCTATGTTTCACAACAACAACAAAAAATAGAAATTAACGGATCAAGGCGTAACCAAGAGACATTTGTCCGAATGACTTACGTGACTTCCTCGAGATCATTCTTTACATCTACATTTCCTGTTACTGTCCTTTGAACTCATCACTGTTACTCGAATCAGATGAATGGCAGGAACAACTGTATATTTTCAGAGGCAAGAGAGAAAATATTCTGAGCACTACTGTGTCCCTCTGTGTACAGCATCTTCAACATGTAATGGCAGTCACAGTTTCTAAGAAAGCAATATCATGTGTACGAAGTACAATGAAACTCTAACCTGAAATTCTGACTTGCCTACTTTCATAAGCAACACAATCCCAGTTTTTATAAATCTTGTTATAAAATTTGCAGAGAGTGGGGTTTACGTTTTGCTAGAATATTTGTATTGTTATAGGAAACTAAACTTAGCAAGCTGTGCAATTTTAATGACGACTGCTTTTAGGATTATCTGGTATACAACCGGGGGCAGCATGGTGGTGCAGTGGTTAGCACTGTTGCCTCACACTTCTGGGACGTGGGTTTGAGTCTTTGCCTGGGTTATATGTCGGTGGAGTTTGCACTTTTTCATGTCATCGTGGGTTTTCTCTGGGTTCCCCCCACACAGTTGTGCATATGTGAGTGATTGGTGTGTGACTGTGCCCAGTAATGGGCTGGCCCCCCATTCTGGGTTGTTCCCTGCCTTGTGCCCATAGCTTCCAGGATAGGCTCTGGACCCCCCATGACCCAGAAGGATAAGCGGTTTGGAAAATGGATGGATGGATTGTATACGACATATTTATCATTAGTTTAAAGTTTACCGCTGCTACTGTTGCATGAGCTTTGCATACGCTCTTCAAGCCATTCCTAATCATGTTCATCCTTGCTGTTTAAATCCCTCATAAACAGACGTGTTTGTGGGAAACTGATTTATTTTAAACTATTTTTTTCTTTATAATATATGGAGTGGTGGCTCTAAGGTTATTAATATAGACCAGCAACTAGAAGGCTACTGGTTCAAATTCCATGAATGCCCAGAGTGATTCTTGCCTTCAGCAAGACCCTTAGCCTCTAACTGCTTCATCCTGGGTATGATGTTAATGTACATCCAGCCCTATAAGGAGGTCCTCTAACTTACTGGGGAAAACTTGGGGGTTGGTGGCAGGATTGGCACTCCAGCCATCGGAAAAAAAAGTCACACTGGTCCATTTGGACTTGTGTGGTGCTGAGGCATCACCCGCCACGTGGCTGCACTCAGGTTCTCGGCCCTGAGGTGGTTTGTCATGTGGTGGGTGTGCCAAAGCTCTGTAATCAGTGCATAGTCCTCACCTCTTTCTTTATAACTACTGCAATACTTATTGCAGAAATAGATATCTTCCAGTGTCATGCAGCCTAATTACAAAATACTAACTACTACGAGATATCTAACAACATCCAATGCAATATGCAACATAGGGAAGTAAAGTGACATGTGGCAGAGCAAAGTACGATGTGGAGCAGCGGTTGGAATGTAGAGAGTGCTGCACCAGTATTAAAAAATTAGCAGCTTGATCGCTGTGGATGCAGTGAGTGTACATCATTTCATATCACAATCTCATACAAAACCAGTGGGACCAAAAAGGAGTTTTCTCGCACTGCCCCCTTGTGGACCTCCAAATAGACGTAAACTGCGTGTGTAAGTACAGTAACAAGTACAGTGCTTGTGTTGCGTATACGTCGCATTCCATGCGTGTTATGTACGCGTCGCCTCACATACGAGTCGCCTCCTGTGAAGTATATCGTGGCCCTAAGTGTCAGTTTTCAAACCATTCAACGCGTCACTCAAAGATTTCAATAGCTTTGAGTTTTGGACCAATGTCCAGCTGAACGGTGAATTTTGGCAGAAGGTCTCCCTTTTGCTTTCTGTTATCTCACGCCATACTCCGGTGCCGATACTTTGCATAGTTCCTATGGTAAGGAGATATTTGAAGTTTTTAGGCCAAAAACCGCAGTATGAAAGAAGAAAGAAGACTTGAATTTCCTTTATCTTTCCCTTGACTGGTCGGCATTCCATCCCCCCCCCCCCCCCCATGATAATGAATTCCTGTAGGTCCATGATAAAGATAAGCCCAGCAGTAGCATAATCTACCAGTGGAGGAGTCCTCAGCTGGACTGGTTCTCCTAACCTTTACCCCCATGGAGATCAGGCTCATATTCATGGCAGGGGGCAGGAAGACCTTGACATAGAGGATACCTGGAGAAAAAAACCAACAGTGTGGCATTTAACAAGGCTGGGGAACGGGGTTTGTGTGGAAGACGGTTTTGGAATCAAAAGTGTTAAACACAGAGTCAGTTCATTTTCAAACAGGCGTAAGATCTGACCTTAAACTTCAGCCGGTAGCATTAAAAAAAACCAAATCTTGAGAAATGGTGAAACAACATTTAATTTTCCTGACCGTTGTCCCTGCTTAGTACCAGTGGGACAAAAATAAAACAATGCAAGTTTACCTACTCAGCAAGCACAATATCGCATAAAAGAATAACAACTAATGTGTGATCCCCGTGAGACGCTGAAATAAAGACAACATTAATCAAAGCTCAGATGCATAAGCTGTCTCCCCATCGATAGCTACCTAGCTTAGCCACCTGTTTGGGAGCTCTGGTGTAACGTGTCAGCGTTGTTCAGGTTGAAGGTGCAGAGTATCCCACTTTATTAAACTGTTAACGTGCGACTGGACATGAGGTAGATGAGTCAGCTAAAACAGGCCGGATTTCAAACAGCCCCACAGATATAAAGAGGCCTAATTCAAAACAGTTGCTTGTGAGCCGGTACTGAAGTGCAATTCATCAATGGTGTGTGGGTGGAAAGCAGCAGTGCCGGGTGGAGTGGGGTAGTGGTGGTGGTGTCGGGGGGGGGGGGGGGGGGGGGGGGGGGGGGGGGGGTGCCTTTCTAGGGATTGGGGAGCCTTAGTGCTAATTGGTCCTGCTGAAAAGGCAGCTGGAGTATCACCACTGTGACAAGGCACTTGGTCGTCATTAAGTGCTGAACCAGGGCACACAGGTACATCTGCCTCCTTTGGTTCCCACGTACCATAAACGCACCGGAGGAGACAGTCGGTATATTTATTCCACCCCTTTATGCCCCTCCTGCTGTTTCACACTGTCCTGTATTTTGCACTTTAAATACTGTGAAAACCCTCCCCCCTTGTCACTTGCTATTTGTATGTTGCACTCTGGTCCTGTGGGAATGTTATTTCATGCCACTGTACACCTGTTTATTATGGCTGCCACGACAATACAACCATCTTGAATTGACTTGACTTGACTTGACAGGAGACTTCTCCTTGTGTATACAGCTCTGAAAAAAAATTAAGAGACCACAGCACAATTTTTGTTTCACTCATTTCTCGATATATGGGCGCTCATATATTTTTTTCTTGCAAACTGCAGCCTTTTTCTTCTCTGTTTCTCATTCATGAAGGGCTTCTTCCTTGCTTTATGTGACTTCAGTCCTGCTTCTAGGAGTCTGATAAGAACTGTCCAAGCAGTGTACATGACACCTGCACTGAACGTTTCCCATTTCTTTTGAAGGTCACTTGATGTCATTCAATGATTCATGAGAAACTGTCAGATAAGTTGACGGCCAACTCTGACAGTAGGAAGTCGCTTCTGCTCTCTACCCGGCTGGTTTTCGGTCATTCCCAGTGTCTTCCGTTTTACCTTGTTCTTGTGTACTGCGGCCTTACAAATTCTGAGCCTGGAAGCGACCTGCCTTGTAGCCTCCTGCCAACAGAAGCAGGATTAAACCAGGAACTAAAAATGCAAATAAAAAAATAATATAGTGTTCTCTTAATATTTTCCACAGCTGTATTTACTGAGTATTAAAAGAGACTCGTTAAATCTTTTGCAGAGCATATCAGGCTAAAAATGATAGAAAAAAACAGTTTGTAACAGATTGTTCGCTGTCAACAAAGACAGAAAATACTGTTTGTAACAGTTTATAAACTGACAACCAAGACAGGAAAAGGTGGTAACACAGGCATCGCTACTGTCCTCAGTATATGATATGAGCTCCATGCACAGGTATATTAGCAGTGCATCTTAATCTCATACTCTTTACCTATGACAGCCTGGGCTATCCTGGCCCACTCTTCCTGTAGTGCCTGTTTCAACATCTGTCTGTTAGTGGGACGTGGTTCCCCAGAGGCTATGTGTCGGCCTAGAACATCCTATAGCTGTTCAGTAGGATTCAGGTCCGGTGAGTGTGGTACTCAAGGCACTGCTCACTGCTGTTCTGCTATGGTTGTTCTTGTGTTGCTCCCTGCCTTCAGCCTGTCAGTTTCCTGGTTTGTTTTTTCTTGTGTTCTTTTAATTTAAATAAAGTTCCATTTTTGTGTGCCACAACATGGGCCATCCAACCATCACCCTGTTCATCCATCCATCCATCCATCCATCCATTTTCCAAACCGCTTATCCTATTGGGTCGCGGGGGGTCCGGAGCCTATCCCGGAAGCAATGGGCATGAGGCAGGGAACAACCCAGGATGGGGGGCCAGCCCATCGCAGGGCACACTCACACACCATTCACTCTCACACATGCACACCTATGGGCAATTTAGCAGGTCCAATTAGCCTCAGCATGTTTTTGAACTGTGGGGGGGGAAACCGGAGTACCTGGAGGAAACCCCACGACGACATGGGGAGAACATGCAAACTCTGCACACATGTGACCCAGGCGGAGACTCGAACTCGGGTCCCAGAGGTGTGAGGCAACAGTGCTAACCAATGCACCACCATGCCGCCCCCACCCTGTTCATAACACAGTATATTTATGCTTAAGCCTTAATTTGAGCTACATGGATGCTGTATATAATCACACACCCTTGTGTTGTTTCACACTAAACAATCTGCAACAAACAAACAACGGCCCCCAACATCTAATTAGATGTAACTTATATTCGTAATGATTCCCTTCTGATTAAAAGCAGATATTAATCTTTATAATTAAAAAAAATATTATTGTTTTTTAAATTTGTATATTGCTCTTATGAATACTCAGTTGCTAATTCCGAGTCAGTTGCTAATTCTGACAGAAACAGATTACGGGCCTCATCTTAAAAGCCAGAATTCTTGAGCGGTTTTCGGTCAGGTTTCCTCGGCTCTGCTACCTCGTGAAACATAAACTACACCACAGGTGCAAATGAACAGAGAAAAGGGTATGAAAATGACATTCCAAACCGTTTGTGGATATGAATCATTAGATACCTCACACCTATTACATTAACATGTAAAGTTCTGAAAAACATGGCCTTCTTCGCACTTTCATGATTGGTTATAATATTCATCACCGTGAGGTGTTAGTTAAAATATTCTTACAGAACTCAGCTAAGTAACACCAGCTAAAAATAGCTGATCTGATGGACTACAGTCATTTGGAATTTTATGAAGGTAATTAAAATACATTTATTCGGCTATATGCTGAGATACAGTCATTTCATTGGATATTTTATTATTGGCAGCGGTCTGCTGCTCACAGTCGAAGAAACAGGCCCACAAAAAAGTGGAGCTAACACAGCACAAGTTACATCGTGTACAATATAAAGTAACACTTCCTGTACCTGGCAATGATGGAACCAAGGCACTTCCAAGAATGTCACTCTTGAAAAACGCTGGATGATAACATCCATCCATCCATTTTCCAAACCGCTTATCCTACTGGGTCGCGGAGGGTCCGGAGCCTATCCCGGAAGCAATGGGCACAAGGCAGGGAACAACCCAGGATGGGGGGCCAGCCCATCACAGGGCACACTCACACACCATTCACTCACACACCTATGGGCAACTTAAGAGGTCCAATTAGCCTCAGCATGTTTTTGGACTGTGGGGGGAAACCGGAGTACCTGGAGGAAACCCCACGACGACATGGGGAGAACATGCAAACTCCGCACACATGTGACCCAGTCGGAGACTCAAACCCGGGTCCCAGAGGCGTGAGGCAACAGTGCTAACCACTTATTGTACTGTTCTTTTAAGTGGGATATTTTACCGAACAAAAGACATTTCACGGTAAACAATAGCAGACCAAGTGTAAAGACTACTAAAGCATGCGACTCCATAGGCATGCGCAGGAACTGACATTTGTACTGCGCAACGCCTTTCTTTGTTATTTCATTTTTTCAGTTGGTTTAGTGTAAATTTTTAATAGAACAGTGTATTACTTATTGCATTATTATGAATTTTTAATGTTTATACTGACATTTACAATTGTGCCAGTTACTTGAGCGCGCAGGTTATTTGAAAGGTGAATACAAGAGCTTTCACTGTACATTTTTCCACTGAATTTCACATGTAATATGAAAGTGAATAGGAAACAAATTATGAGAACCCAGTGGCGACAGGATCGGACACAGCAGGGACAGGAGGGCCCTGGCCTTGTTTAACGACGGGGGAAATTGGGGAAGTTTTCCCAGACCCAGGCAGAAAGGACGTTCCGACACACCAAATCCCAAGCCAAGGAGGTGTGGGAGTGGCACTGGAGACAGGGCCTAGTCACCGATCTCGGAGAGGAAGTGTGAGCCTTGTTCTGAGAGATGCTCACTGCGGCTGGACCTCTCAAAGATGTGTTCTCCACATGCAGGGCGGCTACTGGCAGATAACCACACTGGTGCTACTCTCCCGAGTACAACCAGTGCTAAAAATGGCTTCAACAGCTCAGTTCCTTTCAATGTTATTAACAAAACTTATGTCAGCCCACTAGTTCCAATCACCTGGTTATTTATGACAGCTCCATCCATCCATTTTCTGTACCTAGTTGCTCTACTTAGGGGCACAGGGGGGTCTAAAGCCTACACCAGAAGCAATGGGTGCAAGGCAGGGGACAATCACAGTGCCAAGCCATTATAGGGCAAACTCACACACCAATGGGCAATTTAGTAACTACAACTCATCTTAGCATGTTTTTGGATAGGGGGGAGGAGGTTAACTATAGTACCCAGAAGAAACCCCACACTGACAGAGAGAGAACATGCAAACTCTACACACAGAGCCAGGGTGGAGACCAGAACCCAAAACCCAAGGCTGTGTGTGTGGCAACAGAGCTAAGCACTAGACCACTGTACGACCCAGCCGACCGCTCATGCTACCAAATTACAGTTAAGAGCTCAACCTATCTTCTACAGCAGAGCAGAATGAAGACACAACGACACTGTAGAACAGCCTAATACAGATAAGCTATTAACCATAGATGATAAGAAGAAGAAAACCGTTGAGAGTACGCTGAATTTCCCAGCTTCTGCTCCTTATCTTAGAGTGCATTTATCAGAAACGTATCCCCACGCTAAAACATGACATTTTCAAGACACAGTGGTACTGATCAAGCTCCAACAGATAATCAAAGTTACCGCCTACACATGTTACACGGAAGAAAACTGCATATTTTAGTTCCTATCATACCGTCACTCATGGGGTTCCTATTTAGATTCGTGGAAAGAAAAGAGCAACATTTGTACTGCGCTCATTTTTGTTGCACTGTAGTACACCCGGTGTTAAGCATCCAGAACCACTTCTTCTGGGCTTCGCTGGATATGCCGTCTTCCCCACAAAACCTTCAAATGTTTAATTCAATTTAAATGTCAATATGTCTTAGGACATTGCCTTGGGGAACTCAAAAGCTGTCACATGGCTGTCGTGCTTGACTACACAGTAAAACACAGATATGACTTCCTCATTATCTCTGTATGAATAAACAATGTAATCCAGCCTGGATTCCACGCTGACTTTTTGCCCTAGAACACAAATAAATGCATTGAAGGCATATGCAGTGCAGACAGGGCTTTGGGAAGTGGCTTCCCTTATGCCTCATCATACATTCGCACATGCAAGGATTTCCTTGTTTCTGCTGCTCAGAACAGATGTCACCCATTATACAAGCAAACATATCCAGCATTCCAAGTGTCCCCTCGTGTGCCGTCTTGTTTTTTCTCTCATCGTACCATAATGACCTGTAGAGAAGGGAGTTTATTTATGAAACAGTGACACATCCAATAATTTCCTGTGATGAACAGGAAAATATCGGCGTTTGACATTCCTGTACATTGAAAACATTAGGATCCCTCGTATTTCCAACAGTCAGATTTTTTTCCAAAGTCTCCATTGCTGTTTGTTTTGTACCTTTTAGTTTACATAATTTGGAAAGCACATTTCGTTTATCTGTCTGACTGAACCCACCCATCTGAAGGGGGAAAGGATTTAAAGGCTTAGTTTGTGTCGGCCTGAACAAAGCTGAAAAACCTGCAGAATGACTAAACTATGAGAGAAAATATCCGGACTATTGTTCTCTCAGCACAGTTATTCGGTTCTGCTTGTTCAGACTGCCCTTGTGTGGGGGAGGGGTGCAGCATGCAGGATTTCTGGGAGCCTACGATGTCACCACTGTGGTGCAGCTGGCCCATGTGACCCCTGACTCCTGGGACTTCCTGTTGTGTTCAGCTTTGGCCACAGGAGGCAGAGCGCTGAAGAGCGACACGAGCCCCCCTAAGCCACAGACTGAATGCCAATCTGCAGAAAGGCTGGCAGCCTCATACCAAACCCACAAAACTATCCTTCAAAGAATCTGTTTCCATATCACCCTGTTTTTCAAATTTAATTTCCTGTACATCATCCAATTTCGCTTATGCTACTTTTAATTTTAATGACCATGTACAATCAAAATGGTGCATAAAGGCAAAAGATTTTTAACAGAGAAATGTTAAAAGCATCTTTCTATATTGTAACAGAAATATTTTATGAAGCAGATAATACAAGCACATCTATACAGATTAAGTCAATAAAATGATTTAAAATTCATTTCAAAGATTTAAAAATTAGCTGTTGAATTAGCTTTGGATGCAAGACCTAGGCAAGTCCTGTTTTTGTGCAGCTGATGAGGAGCAGTATTTACCGAGGCTGTTGTCACAGGGGTGAGTTTTCAGTTCTGTTCTAATCACTGAGGCTGAATCGTTGCAGCGTTTAGCAGCTCTCCATATCATCTGACAACCACTATTCCTCCTTGCCAATGTGCTTGGTTCACATATGCTGACATCATTTTTGGGACTGTTCCCCTTTGACACGTTAAATGATTTCACAATTGCTGTGTTAGATGCACCTGTAATTCACATGCCAACATTTTTTGCCCTTTTTGTTACTCCATTACACAGCACTATATACACACAGTATATAAACACACACAAACACATATAGTCTATAAATCAAACTTCCAAGTGGTTGGACAGTTTTTCCTAGCTTCTGTCAATAATACTGGGCTTATATGTTGACTACAAGGACTTACTGTACCTGCTCCATTTTGTATACAAGGCATATATAGGTGTGGAAGATGCTATCCTATACCTGCTTCTCAGAGCCTAATCACACCTGGGCAAATCAAGCAGCATCGCAAAGACTCCCTTGAGTCTTCAGTGCATTTGACACCTCCCCCCAGCCTTTCCTGCCGGACAAAAGCTCAAAGTGATGCAGGTAGAGGATGCCATGGTTGTCATGATCACACCAACCAGCCACAGACAGCTGCAACTGCATACATGATGTGGCAACGTCAGGGTCCCCCATGGGGCAGTACTCTTACCATTCATGTGTACTCTGCACCACAGAATTCAAACAGTACTCTGGATCATGCCGTCTTCAAAATATCTCTGATCACTCCACGATTGTGGTATGTAAGAGTGAAGGAAGAGAAGAGGAGTACAGAAGTCTAGAGTTTAGTTAGGTGACATGAGAAGAATCGCCTGTGGCTGTTAGAAAAATAAGGTAGCTTGTGGTGGACTTTAAACAGAACAAGAAGCCACTGACTGCTGTCATCATCCAAGAGGAGGATGTGGAAATTATACGATGCTATAAGTAACTTGGCATCTATATCAATGAGAAGCTATCCTGCCACAATACAGAGAGAGTCTGCAAGGAGGTGCAGAGCAGGCAGATTTTCTTGAAGAGACTTTGGTGTGTGCGGCAAACTGCTAAATATGTTTCACCATTCTGTCAAATGTTTTTTTGCTGCTGTTTAATGGGGTGGGGGGGGGGGCATGGCCTAGCAGGGTTGGGAACAAGTCATTCCTTGGTGAATCCAAGTCAAGTCTTGAGTCATTTGCCCTCAAGTCCAAGTCGAGTCCAAGTCTTTCAATCATTTTTGTTGTCAAGCTACAAATCACCAAATCTTTGACATGAGTCCAAGACGATTTATGAGTCATGTAACTTAAGTCTCTACCTGTGTCCATTTTTTTACCTTTAGTTATTAAAATTTGCTGCAGCAAAAACCCGCCACGGTACATTGTAGGATACATTCTTTATAGGCAGAGATAGGTTGAAAAGAGTGTGTCCATTCACGGTTGTCCTCACACAGTTTCTACAACTGTGTATATGCAGGGAGTAATTCATCTTTTCGACAAACTAACTCAGAAGACTTTGCATTCCGCTGATTAAAGATGCAGGCAGCGGAGACTTAATATATACTGAAATTATAAAGCTAATGTTATGGTATCCAGAGGGGGGCTATAGGCTCAAGTCTTCTCGAGTCATAGGGTCTAAGTTAGGTCCAAGTCTCAAGCCATTTGCCCCAAGTCCACGCTGAGTCCAAGTATTTCTGTCTGTTTTGCAGGGTCGAGTAAAAAGTCATCAAATTTGTGACTTGAGTCCATGTTGAGTCATGAGTCAGTGACTCGAATCTCCACCTCTGGGGTCTAGTTAGCTGAACCAAGTTCTGAGGAAAGCTAAGCTCTGTCTTATGACACAGAGCACTAGTACAGTATAAGAACATTTCCAGCCACAAGCTCATCTCCCCAAGATGGACATCTGAGAGCTTCACAAGCTTCTTTGCACCTATTTGCTATTTGTTTGCATGATGGTTCTAATCTTCCTGTGCCTAGATCCACCCTGCATGGAGGACATGAGGAGACTGTCTTTTGGCGCCTTTCCACTTTCACCAGGAACCGCGCTGTATCCGACCCCTTCTGCGAAATGACTGTATTCCATTGCAAAGTATGCAAGCCGTAGCCGACTTGTACCCCTACTGACACAGGTCAGCTAAGCAGGGCCCAAAGCCTGACCAAACCAAGCTGGTTGCGTCACCACCATCTGATTGGTTGAAAGCACAGAGATACCAGCCATCTGTGTTGATATGCATGGATTATCTGAAGGACAATATGGCAAATTCTGTATATTATTAATTATTTAAACCCATCAACGCCTTTACCAAGCCAACACTGAATGACAGTAGAAAAACGCCATCTTTATGGCTCCACCTACACCATATTTTGCATCATCCATGTTTCTACCTAACTTATACTATACACTTTCGGGTTATTTACATGTTATTAATTTATTTCTTTAAGGATGTGGGGGCATTTCTTTGCCTGGACAAAGCTACTTGACAACGAAAATCCCCCGCTGAGGAATCAATAAAGCTTTAACTTATTTATTTGATAGATATAAACTCTAGGTAATACAGCTGTCCAAATTATTTACCCTCCCCCCACACAAGACGCCTACTCTTCACCCACCATCTACTCTTCACCCAAAGTGACCACCATCTTCTGGCCTGAGCCTTCTCTGCCATCGGACACTGGAGATGGCTCCAGCCCAGATTTGTCTGCCTTTCATGCTTTTCATAATCTTTCATGTCTTCCTTTGGTTCACAGATACACAGTAGGGGGTGTATGTGTCTCTCTGCCTGTGATCAGAAGGTTGCAGGTTTGACTCCGGGTCTTAGCAGAGTAGCCATATCTCCCTTGAGCAAAGTCCTCAACCAGCTGCCCCCCCCCCAAAAAAAAATAAACAACACTAGGACACCAGTGTATGTGTACATGCTTTAAAGTAGGGCAAGATGCGATATGGAAAAACTAGACTTGTGCAAAAGGCAAATAAAGCTGAATTTCACACAGAATTTCCATATTTAACAAGCCCTGTTTCATAGTTAACAAGGTCTTTGACAAGAGTGATTTTCTTTTTAACATCTTAGCATACAACAGAAAATGACTAAATTAGGGCATATGGGGTAGGGAGGAGGCACATTTAAATTGCTAAAGATCAGAGTGTCTCTGTACCTTCAGTAGCCCCCCCACCCAAAAAAAAACACACGGTGCCATGGTTTGCACCTCATGTTGCCTTGACTGTTTCTGTTCAGGGACTCTGGCACTTCTACAGAAAACGCTGGAAAGCGACGCTTGGCTTTCTTATCACTTTATTTTCACGGGGAGGTGTCGAGGTTCCCGCCGCTACTTTGACATGGCTTTGCCATTAGCTCCGAGTCGGCACCGGGTGAAATCCAGCTGGAGGTGGTAATTAATGTACTGGTGCAGTTATTTATACTGTAATGTGGGGAGACGTGTTATTCGTCATTTATTGCACCCGGTTTGCCATTATGACAGACAGGAGCAGCACGACGCATTTCCATAAAAGGATTCCAATGGAAGACTCAATGCTTTTGTTAATTACTGGAAGGAACGTGTTACGAATGTGATTAATTCAGCTTTCTGCCTCCCCACTCCCAAGGGGTTAGCATTGAGTAGTGAGCTCAATATTGCATGCCTGTTTCTTAATTACTAGGCAAAGTTAATAGAATTATGTGCCTGCCTTAGATTGTCCTTTGTCCATCTGAGATAAAACAGTGAAAAAGCAGATGCAGGAGTGGTTTCACCAGCTGAAACATGGCCTCTGTTGATTGTCACTCCAAATTATCAGCTGTTTCTTGACATATGTGGGAGTTTCAGGGCAATTTTCATGTCAAGGTGAATGATTGCATGGTGACGGTCCACCTGATACGGACAGGCATAGCTACGTGTTTGATATTTTCCAGATGTTTGTTTATTTGGGCACAACCAACAAAAGTGGAGTTCTAAAATATTTTTGATTTGATACCTCTAGCACGATAGCTGCATGTGCACGCATGTCTATTTTAACCTAGTGCAGAGGTCTTGACAAGCAGACCTTTTACAGGTTTGTTCAGTTTTGTTAGTGTTATTCTCGTGCTTTTGTTTTGCAAAATCTTGTGTGCAGGTGTGTAGGGTGTGTAGGGTGTGGTACCCCCTCACACCGATGATACATCTGACCCAACCACATGGCCACAGTTCACACATCACAAGGCTGACATATTTCAGACAATGACTCAATTAAGAAGAGAAAACCCGATTCGAACAATTTCAGGAACCAGACTCACAAGATTATTGACACAGAGCAGTTGTAGAGTGTCAATCGACGCACAACAGCATTGGATATACATAGTCTTCAAAGACGCATCCCACCCTAGGTACTGCTTAT
Source organism: Brienomyrus brachyistius (assembly GCF_023856365.1). Lineage (NCBI taxonomy): Eukaryota > Metazoa > Chordata > Actinopteri > Osteoglossiformes > Mormyridae > Brienomyrus > Brienomyrus brachyistius. Next base: position 11,736,220 of record NC_064548.1, on the reverse strand, counting down.
TCTAAGTTTCAGCATCAGGCAATCAATCAGTACATTTACATGCACACTAAGAAAATCGAATTATTGTCTTAGTCTGACTGAAACCGGATTTTTGAAGTATATGTAAACATGCTAGTCCGACTGCAATCGTACTAAAGCGAATTTCTAATAGTTGGAATAAGACACCCAGATAATGTGAATGGGAGTTGATTTACTCCTGCATTTATATGTTCAGTTGGACTCAAACTGGCCTGGACACTCAGTGCATGATCCGCAGTTTCCCCCCCGGTTGTGACCCGGAAGTCACAGAAGAAGCCGGTACACAGAACAAGCTTGGAGCATAGCAGAGGATGTACAGCACAAACGACATGTACAGCGCTGTAAAGCTGTCCAATTCACCGCTCAACTAAAGGTCGCTTTTCCACCGCACCAGGTACCATACTTCTGGTACTTCAAGAAGGTACCAAAAGTATGGTACTTAAAGGTGCTGGTTTTCCACTAGTGTTATAGCTGGTGCCGAACATTTTCATTTTTTCATAGTTAACAAAACTTAGTAAGCATTGCAATTTTAACAATTGTTTCTTTTTAAGATTATCTTGTCTATGTTAACAGAAGCGGTTTAAAGTTTACTGCGACTGCTATTGCATGAGATCTGCATACACTTTCAGATGATTTTCATGCTTGCAGTTTTCGTACGCTTTTATACAGGTATGGTTAAAAACTCTCCACGTCACTACAATCGTATTTTGAGTGTAATTAATTTGCTAATCTCTGTGTATGACTACCAAGACATTATTATATTTGTTATAGCTGTCAGTAAAAGATACTTTGACCTTTAGACTTTTATTTTTTTATAGATGTGTACATTTAGTGCCCTTGTCTATGCATATTGTATATGCTGTGCTGCTGACTGGAGTGTGGCTGAATGACATTAAGGCACTCAATTTTTATCTTAGGGTGTATTCACACCTTTAGTCCAGTTTGAACAAACTCTGGTTTCGTTTCTCTCTTGGTGCAATGCATTTACGTAGGTGTGAACACAGTAATTGCACTCGGGCACACACCAAAATAACCACCTCAAGACCCTTGAGAGGAAGTGGCCAACCTTGGAGTGATTCGTATATGGTGGGAATGTGATCCAAACTCAATCTGACCAAGTTAGCATGTTGTACATGCTCAAGATTAGCTCCCTTTTCCTGCTCAGTTGTCAGCTGTTGCTCCACGTTAACCTGCATAGAAATATGCAATCGTGCATTTTGTTTTGCATGGATTTTTCCTAAAAAGAAAACACCTGACGTTAACAAACTCAGCAACAGATCTGGACCAGAGTAAACGAACTATAGGTTTGAAAATGCCCTAAGTTGTAGACAACTTTTAAAAGTGATATCTAAAGGTTTCTACAGAGGGCAGCGGAGACTGGGAAACTGAAATCTTTAAGCTCAAGAGCTGCACAACATTTCCGGACATATAAAGTCTTCAAGAAGGTGCTGGCTAGCTTCTTAAAAAAATGCTTGAGTGGAGAACAGTGCAGTCTTCGTGAAACTACAATCTCAGAGTGCTGCCTCGAGTCATTGCCAGAGCAAAGTGGGAATGAGTGGTCTTGTGATGAAATATACATTGACTATGAAAGTCATATGGAGAGAATCAGGGGTACATTAACCCCTTCATAGGAGAAAGGCTGGTCCTTAGTCTCTTTCATTTCCCCACCTTGGGTTAAAGCATGCCATTTATCAGACAAAAATACAGAGAAGCTGACAGAGCAAGGGCAGCCTTATCAACAAAATGTTCGATTTATAACAAAAAAGTAGGCCTTTATGTCATGAAGCAGGAAGAGCTGTTTCTTCCAGTACCCACAGTCATTCCTGTGTTCAGTTCTTATTTCACCGTAATTGCGGTGACATCATTTTGGTTACTCAGCTCCATGCATGCATAGCTTATGCACTAACTCTGCACTGCCCTTGTGCTATAAGAGTAGATAAACGCCTTATAGGAGAGACGGAGGCGCTGCAAGACCCAAAGCCCTTCCTCTTTAGATGCAGCCCAAGAGCTCAGTTCAGCTATTTCCTGTCAAACACTGGTCAGGGACACCAGCTCTAGTATGCGACGGCACAAGAGGCACAAACACTTTTTTCTTCTGAATATCGAGTGCTGCTTCTTAATAGACACAGAGCCTCCTTTTAATTGCCGTCTGACTCAATTTCCTCAGCGAGGTCAGACCATTTTAATGCTATTTAAGAGACTTGGTCCTCTGTCCTTTTTTTAAAAAAAAAAAAAAAAACATTTTGCTCACTATTTATAACTCATGGGTCAATGTAGTTGCAGCAGATCCTTCACTTTCATTATGTTCATTTATTACCACACCATGTCATATTAGGTTTTACACTGTAATCCTATAATCCATGGCAACGATTCGCACGTCTTTCAGTGGTATGTCATTAATTATAAATTCGATGTTTCACCTCAGACCACATGATTCAACTAATTATGAGCCTGAAACGTAGATTTAGGTTGACAGTAGAGTAGAACAAACCAATGAAGTAGAGTTGGGGCGGGGTCTTAAAGTTAGGGAGCCAATAAACTGCCACCTTTCACACCTGAATTGAATTCAAAGACCCAGATATTTCAGAAAAGAACTTTGCAATATGACACAAACCAATACGAGTTGATGATGGCAGCAACAGCATTTGGTTTATAGCATTTAGTTCTCATTTTTTCTTAGTAGGTGGGTTTTTTTGAGCAGTGACACAGGAATGACCCTCTAACCCAGTTGTTCCACCCTTTTGGCCAGGAGACCTATCCTGGCTTCAGTCAAAGCGGGGGTTTGTGAGAGAGCGGGATTGGCGAGTCAGAAGCGTCTGCTGGTTGTCAAAGTGCAGTCATAGGGCAGAGTTTGTTTTTTTCCTCATATATACACAAACTGTCCTCTTTGGCACTTAAATGTGGATGATTCGGAGTTACTAAACTCAGAGGCTGTCGAAACAGTTTACGTTCTTCAAATATCCAGTGCAAATAAAGCACTTAATGACCCGGCCGACAGATCAGTCACATCACTGGCGGGCCCCTGAGGGTGGCCCTTAACCCCGACTCCTCCAGGAACGCTGAATGTTGGCTGACCCCCCCCCCCCCTCGACTGCAGGGTTTTCGTCACTGGTATGTCTACAAAATAAATAAATGGGCTGCAATATTTCAGCCCCAGATGCATTTACAGAGCTATTTCCACACACTTGTCCCATTTCCAGGTGGGGGGGGCGGGGTGCACTTTCATCGGCAGCTTGTTGGATGGCAGTGGCAGGACAAGGTCAGTCCTGGCGTTGGTCAGGATCTGTGGAGACATGCACTGGACGAGAGATGAAAAAGGCCACTTGTATTATTGCTGCAGACTAATTTCTGAGTTTTATTCTTCCTAAATGCCAATTCCTGTCATTAGAGAGGATTTGAGTGAAAACATGACAGACTGGTGACTGGATCTGAGAACACGATTTTAGGCCAATTTAAAAGGACCCTTGCTTATTTGGGTTGAACGGTGAAGCTGAGAATCATACCAATTCTGGGTTTGGGGGCCTTGATTTGTACCATGGACTTTGTGCGTTTGTATCTTCTCCTCCATTTGACGGATTTTCATCCAGCAGTCCAATAACATGCAGTTGTTGAGTATCTAAATCGCCCCTAATGCATATGAATATCTGGCAACCCGTACAGGCTGCCCTTCTTTCTGCCTCTGCGTACTGGACGATTGATCATAGACACAATCATTTCCAGCACTCTCTGCACTACAGAATTCAGTTTCATGCTGCTAGATAATGTTGCTTGCGGGTTGGGTTTGCGTCACGCTATTAACATGAGGGAAACCCCACAGGGTTCACTTAAAGGCCGCTTCCTAAAAGGTTTAATCAGTTAAACCCATCTGTGCTCTAAGGACAGACAGAGCTGACTCACTAAGTAAGGCTGGGTCCCGATCAGGAAGAGATACGAGGCGGTCGTCTTTCTTTTCCCCAAGCCCAAACGATCGCGACGTTTGCTTTGAAGTGACGGAGACCAAGTTAGCACAAGCGCTTAAGCAGTGGAGGCTTAGCGAGGAAGCGGAGACCAAGAGGCTGGCGGGACGCCCAGCACAAGGAGGCTGCCGCATGTTTAAAACAGGACCGTTTACAGTTTTATCTTTCAAGTGATGCGTGGATAGCAGAAGCAATCTTTTTCCCATTTGCTGGAATGTGGGAGCGGCTGCTCCTACACTCACACTCACACACACAGCACATATATTTCTATCATTGTGGGGACTCTCCATTCGTTTCTAGGGCATAACCCTAACCCTAACTATGATGACCCTAACACCCACGCAGCCCTAACCTTAACCATAAGTAACCAAACAAAATATAAGACTTTTGGCTATTTTGATAGCATTCAGTTTTTTATAAAATTGAGATTTATATTGTGGGGACCGGAAAAATGCAACAAGATTTACCATATTGTGGGGAGAATTGGTGACCACATTGTGGTAAATACAGCCACACGTACGCGCACACACACACACACACACACACACACACACACTCCTTGCTCGCTCCCGCTTGCACTGGATGCATTGTTCACTGCAGGAGGGAAGCGGAAATGCTTCTCTGTGCCGCTGTGGTCTCCCACGGGCAAGAACCAGGGACCAGGCCCCGGCCTGGAAAGATGCATGGGGGGGGTATGTGAGATTTCCAATTGGCGTCTCACATGAACACACTAGCATGCATGGGTGCATGCATGCCAAAATATAAGGGTATTGATGAAAACTTTGTGAGAGTATAGGGGGGAGGAAAATGGTATAACCCACCCCTGCCCCGCCTTCCCAGGAGTGGAATAGTCTCAATTTTAGTTTCCCAGCCCTAACAAAGACACATTAATAAAAATTTCCCCAGTATTTTTCATTTAATATTGCTTTTTAATTATCCTCCTTTCTAAGCTTCACTTCAAGCCCTTTCATTGCAGAAAATAAATACGCTATAATTACACATGACTTGGCTGCTGTAGATCTACTACAGAATGACTGACCTCTTTTGTGTAGATGAATTTTCAGTGATTGGACAAGTGGAGACTGAATCCTGGGATATGACCACTGTGACTTATAAAGAACGCTTTGTTTTTAAAAAAAAAAAAAAACCCTCAAACGTTAGCACCATTCATTGAATGGTCAAAGCAAAATACGCATTTAAAATTCAAAGTATAATTAGGCCTGAGCATCAAAATGCCAGTTCTTTTCCTGGTCAGATTTCTTTTTAGATTTCAAAAAAGTCAATATATAACAACCCGCCAAACATGCGGTGATTGTTATCAAGGATTAAACATTGACCCAAGAGACAACAGGAACCATATTTTGTGTTTTGGTGGCAGATACACTCTCTAGAAAATTCCATGCAGCGTGCCATGCGCTTGGTGACGCCAAGGTTTCATCAAAAGACCATTTATGGATGGACCTCCTGCATGACGTATTTATGCAGGCTGGTCTGAATCTCCTTCACACCATTGGACAACACAGACCAATCCACACCAGGGGGCGGGGCTTCAGCAACGACCCACCAGGTTTCTCCACGGTGCCGGCTGCCAGCCATAGGCTCTCCGCTCACCGGCATGGCCACTGCAGAGAGCGACAGTGTGAGGACTGGGTGGAGCCACGGGGACTCATGAATATGCATGAGGATGTATCAGCCGTCACCTGCCTCTTGGCAGGAGAGGATTTGCTGCAGACAGCTGAGGTCCAGCACAGAATCAGAAAGAGCCAATAGACCGGCATTAATGGCATCGATAATCCTAGCAACAATAGGTGTCAGTGTCTGGCCGCACACGGGCCGTACGAACCCTTCGCCTCGGATAAACAGCCTTTCCTGCGCGGACAAACATCTCCCTCCCACGGCTTCCTGGTCACACAATGTATGCCAGTGTTTTTAATTCCACAAGCAGATCCCTTTAATTACACCTACTCTCCCTTTAACGACCAAATTTGGATACGAGAGCAAATCATTTGAAGCCATTTCTTCAAACAAACTGATTTTCCGATATGATGGTTTTATCTTGCTTCATTGTCATCTGGCTTTCTTTCATTCTTTCTTTGTCTTGCCTTTTCCGCCCCGATTCATGCGTTATTCTCTACAAATGATGCAATAATGTGTTACAACACACCCATAAAACGTGCCTTGGGGTAACTTTTGTGAAAAGCACTACATAAATATATATTGGATCGAAAAATTAACAGTTTGATTTGAAGTGTTAACTTGGAGGCATAATGAGGGTTTGAATAAACCGGCGGTTTAGAGGAAACACCAGTTCGTGCTGCAGAGGTTTATAAACTGGGCACAGTTGAAACAGGAAGAGACCGAATGGAGTAAAGGGACTATTTTGTTCATTCAAACCAGAACCGGCGCCTCTGTAAAACAAACCAGAAGATAATCCACCATGAGCTTTCAGAGGGGGACATCCTGAGGTCACTGAGGTTACCAGGAGGACCAGGAAATCTCCTACTTACAGCGATAGATGAGGAAGGGAGGAATGTCTGACCCAGAGCCAGACACTCCCCGTCTCCTCACCTCCCAGGGTTGTGGAGACGACTCGCCTCCTTCCTCGTTTGGGAGCGCAATTTGACGGTAAGATAATTAGGGGAGTCAGTCTGTCTGCCTGTTTGTTTGATGTGCAGATGAACCCTCTTAAGCTTCTTTTTCTTTTTTAAACAAAAGACTCTTTGTTCAACGCTCCCCAAGTCCACCAGCAACTAATTCAAACCATATACTCCCGCCCCCCCCAAATAAAAGCAATCGGAGTCACAGTGGGGCCGCTCTTCCCAACACGCCCAATGTTACAGTGCCGAGAGTCATTGCTTGGTTAACCGGCGCCGCTTGCTTACATAGATCACACACAGACACGTGAGCGGGGGCCTTCAAAGGACCCCGTTTAGTACAAACTTTTGTCCTCCCCTGAGCGATCACAGAGATTATCAGCAATAATCAGGCCCGGGCAGCCGGTCCGGCACGAGACCCGTGCCACGCTCGCAATAAGACCAAAACGCGCTCCAAAACGCAGCCCCTGTGTTTCTAGGGAGGGGCACACACCCGGGGCACAAATGTCATTAACGGCCTCGTGCTGCCAACGCCGGCCGCGACATAATTAGAGGCGATGCTGCAGTCGAGCAGAATCACCGCTGGCTGCAACCTCTGCCAAGAGCGGCGGAAATCCAGTCGGACGAGCGCAAATCCAATGTCTCCCCCCCCCAACCCCCACCACCTCAGCATGCGGCCCTTCTGTTGGGGAGGCTGCAGCGTGAATGGGGAGAGGGGCGGGCCTCGGGCCGGGCCATCCAGATGGCGCAGGGACGCGGCCGCGGGCGAGCCTGGTGGACAGGCTCCACGGCAAGGCGGCCGAAAAGCGCGGTAAAACGAGCAGGCGTGTGCCGGAGGAACGCGGGCGGCCCAGACAAGAGGCTCCCGACCAACTCACACTTAGGAGATGCCCGCCAAGTGCGGGAACAGGGAGCCTTTCCGGAATGAGTCATCGCTCCACATTTGTATGTGCATCAACAAAACATGCGACCAGCAGTACCTCTCGGGGGACACATGTCATGTCCAGCATCTCCCATTTCATAGGTGATTTAATGGAAACGGGGCACATAGGCGAGCGCCGAACCTCCTCCTGGCCTGAGGCCTAACAAAAAATCGTACTTGTTTTGAAAAGCTTGGCTCAGGGTGTAAACAGTCTACCCAAGATCCTCGTTTGCATGCTGACAGGGCAGATCTACACAAAGCATTGCATCTCGCTTAAGGTAAGTGCTCAAAATTAGTCGCCAAGCCCTATAATGAAGTGCTGGCCCCCCAGGAGCAATGCACACACCCCCCCCCCCACATACACTATATAAGTGAGAGACTTAAGAACGATAATCCAAGCAGCTGCCGTGCAGTGCAGAAGAATTTCATGTCAGTGCCCAACCGCTAACCTGCCATCACAATAAGATCCCAGAGGAAGAGCTTATTGGGTCATGAGCAGCCGTGCAGAGACAAAGCTGGACCCGTTTTTTTTTTTTTTTTTTTTTTTAAACTCAGTGCCTCCGACAAGAATACGACTGCAGCGCCATCTATTGTTCAAAAAAGCATACTGCTATCAGATATAAAAGGGAGGAAAAATTTACAACTTGCTTTGAAGCTGCAATAGGACAGGAAACATAAAATGGCACAAAAGAACAAGAAACTATTTATGAATAAACTTTGTATATTTTAAACTGGATAAAACGCAATTTATTTTATATCCAGTTCAATGACAAAAAAAAAAAAACAGAAAACAAGCATTGCCCTTAGAGAGTTAGAGCTGAATGCTGAATGGCGCACGGCAGACGGAGAGGTGCCGTTATTGAGAATCAAAGGCAGCAGGCGCCATCGTGGGGCCTCCCCCCGCTATTCAGGCTTGTGCCGCTCAAGGGCCATCACCGCGCCTGCCGAGGACAATCCACGGCTCACTTCATCTGAATGAAGCCATTGAGGCCTCCACTTAGAGCGACGGTGGCACCACGGGGAGCCGGGCGGCTCAGGCCTGCAGCGTGACACTGAGGAACACTTAAACCCGCCCCAGGGTCTTTGCCAAGAGACGACCGCTTAATTACAAGCCGTCATTCCCAAATAATAAAAAAAAAAAAAACAGCATCTCACACAACATAAAAAAAAATTCAATCAAACGTAAAAGGTCAGTGCGGCTATTATTTAAAAAATAAAAAGCTTTCGAACTCTCCATCAATGGGTCCCACGCATGCACAACCTCCGAGCTCCGGGCAAACACTGGGCCTTTGAACCAGAAGGATGCGAAAAACAGGGCAAGTGCATTAGCGCGAGGGAGCATTTCAAGGACCGCGAGACACGGACACGTTCCGACAAAACCGTCCCCAACGACGGCAGGAGGGAGAAGCGGGAAAAGGTTGAGGCGAGAATTGCGACCGACGCTGGAAAATGGCTGGGAAAACAGGTCCTTCGTTTTGGGCGCGTAACTCTCAGCTGCCTTCCAACAAGATGGGAATGTGCGCTGGAATGTAATTTTTCACTCTAACAGATCGTTCAGTAGTTCCCCTGTCAACATTAATCACAGGCTATATTATGAGCTCTCGGTAGGGGAACTTGCTGCGCGAGAGCAGAGGCTCGAGTCCAGGGGAGCGGCCTGCTTTTCGCTTGGCTCCCGCCCCATCGTACGGAGGAGCGAGTGCCCATTACTCATAGGCTTCTGTGGGCTTTTCTGACACGTGGGTCTCCTCATGCCTGCCTACGCGTCCCACCACCAGCTACAGAAGAGGTCTGACGCCAGCACTCCCAAATCCCAGGCTCTGCGTGGGACGCCCAACCCATCTCGACCTCACCACGGTGCAGAAAATTCTACGAGCTAAGCACTCTCTGCACCCAAGAACCCACACATCACACCTGAATTATCAAATGCGGCTGATACCCCCGAAAAAAAACTGCAGTCCTCGGGTTCTGAAAAGCAGCTGCAACCAACAATCGATCGTTTCGGACAATTATTGCCCACAGGAAATGAAATGATCACTTTCAATTCCAAATAAGTTGGGGGTAGAATCCTCAACGACTGTTGAATTCTAGTTTTTCTGGCATTAAAGTCCATCAATTGTAAACTAGGTAAACAAAGCTGCTGAATGAAGGCCCCAAAACTTGTACCAGACACAGCAAAGGCTCTTTTTATTCCACTCATGGTTCTGGACTGTGCATAAACAGGTTGTCACCCTTCACCAGCAGGCTGGAATAACTTTAGAGCCGTAATTTAAGTGACCAGGGGACACACCAAAAACGCAAGTTGACGATTCCCAAAAATACACTACACACACTGTTACCGTGGCAATAAAACGATAGGACATCATCTCGCATCTGATTGGCTCCCCTTCCAACAAAGACGTCAAGCTGTTAGTGCCAGGCTGACATTCCTTCCTGAATGTGTAGCACTAGAGTGGCATCTATGGATAACAGGGGAAACAGCAGCTTCTTCAAAGAGAAGGAAATTTAAAAAAAAAAAAAAAAAAAACACAAATGAAAGAATTAGAGAGAGAGATGATGATCAGAGATAGATGATTGCTTAGTACCGCTTTTTCAGTCTGGAAAAGACACTAGATTGGGGCTCTACTTTAATTTGAGGCACATTAGTAAGGTCAGGATCAATTAAAAAAAAAAAAAAAAACTAATCAAGAATTCAATAGGGTCGTTATTTGCCATTTGCCCCTCTGCAAGTACATTATAACCAAGAGTCGCATTAGTCCAACAGCAAGCGGTAATAAAAGGATAAAAGTAATCAATGGCAGAAACCCCAGAGAGGACGCTGCAGATGGCCCTTCAAGCTGGATGTCTGGTCTGAATCTAGATGGCAATTACTCTGGTGTACAGCCTGCTGTATCACGGAGTACTTTAAGTAAGGTACTACAAGAAAGTCAATTACCAGTGCGATTAAACACCTCAGCTAATCCAGCCCGTATGTAAATACACCACTTTGCTAATCTCTCCCCCACACCAACGACACCATGTGACACAAACGTAATCCAACATATGGCCGCAACTCACTCACAAAAAAAAAACAAAGACTCTGTTCATATGTATGTAAAAAGTAATGAAATCCACTACTCAAGGGATATGTAGCACAGAAGCAATGTTAATAAAAGGATTCCATTACACCATTTGACAGAACCAAACCCGGAGAGCATTTGTGATTATTAATGGTGCTAAAAGCTCCCTCGAGGAGCAAGGCCTGGAAAGTCACATGGAGAGCCCCAGTAACAGAGAGCGAAGGCTCTCAGTCTCGCAGTGGGCTACGTCTGAAAAGCAGGCCGCCTCAAGGCTCGGCGGAATCCTTCACGGGGAGCTGCATGCCCGCGAGACCTCTCTCCGCGTCGACGGCATCTCCGTCTGCAACGCTGGCCTCACGAGCAGCTCCGGAGCGTGGCAGGTGAAGGACACCTGTCCTAATAAAAGGCAGTCACTGCATGTTTTGGTGCGCGTGGAATGAGAGGATTAGAACAGCTTGAAGATGCGAGCAAGCAAGGAAGAGCTGCCATCACTTTTGGAGGAAAAAAACCCCGGAAGTTTGAGTCTTGGAGGTTTTTATCTCAGAACTCCTCAGTACAGCAAACTTGTATATAGATAAAATATATATGTGCGTGTGTGTGTGTATATATATAAAAATGACTCGAGACGATATAGTTCCACACACGGCTCAGCGGAAGCTAAATGTTTTGAGGCAGCACATGAGTACAGAGACAGGTAGAACAGAAACTAAACTGCAGATGTCTGGATCTGAAACACAAAACCTTCGAGACCGTAAATAACCACTGATGTTTAAAAACTGAAAGCGGATCATTATTTTTCTAGGTCATTAAGCATAGACTTTGAGGCAATACAAGTATTTAGCAAGATGACTGACTGCAAGACACACCCTAGACTGTGTCATCTGGTCATTTAAGCACATTAACTATCCCTCTACAACGAATCATTAAAAGTTTACCTGCTACAGCTTTTCAAAGGGGAAGAAGAGATGATGTGCTATGATAATATGCTGATATGTTAATGCAACATTTGTTCCGGTCACGGTGTTCCTCATTTCGGCGCTGGGTGCATGTCCTGCCACCAGGTGGCAGCATGAATTCTCCAAACAAAAGGTCCCATTTCATTCAAATTTCAATCCGTCTGAAGAATTCTAATGCAATGTAAGAAATCAGACAGAGGTGACGATGACATTTGACAGTGAGCATGCGGACAGGCTTGGAGAAAAGACACATGACTCAGACTCATCTGTTGGGTTAATTTTGGGGGGCAGGGGCACCATCATTTCAGGCCATCTGAAAATGAAAGTTACTAAAACACAGCGCATGCCCCCCCCCCCCCACCTGATCCTGGTCTCAGGACGCGACCTGTTGAGTCGACACAGCACACGTGTCACCTTGGGGAACAAGTTTATTGTGTTTGGTGATGTTACAGTGACGGTTCACCTTCGCTGAACTACAAAAGGTTCGATGAAATCTCTTCGTTACAAACTGACAAAGGTAAAACAGAGTTCACAATAGCATGTACCACACAACTGGAAATGGATCTGGGTTTCATATAAATGACATAATTCCTAATCATCTACAGCTAGTTTTTTTTTTTTTGTGTTTTTTTTTTATTTTCTCCTTAACTTCATACAGATAATGGATTAGGCTAAAATGCACCATAATATTTGGTTGACTTTAGGAACAGTTTCCCTTATTACATCACAAAATACATTTTTATATCCCAAAAGAAGCAAGACTTGCAAGTAGGCATTTAAACATAACTAAATCTACAGCTACAAAATTCTACTCGAGTAGCATTTACCTGCGAGGCGCTCCCGTCTCAGTCTTCATGAGGTAAAAGCACAGAGCAGAACCAGTATAACATGTACACAGAAGTCCGTATTGTAAAGGCTATAAAGATTTGCTGCACGCGGTGAAGTCGCCTCCAGGCTCTTCACGCGAGGGGCCGGCTGTTGGCGGGGCCCCTGGGGGCCTATGTGGCGTATCGTTTGGTCCACTGCCGAGCTATCCTGTCATGCTCCGCTCTGTTGGTCAGGTACTGTGTGGCTATGCTACCCACCAGGGGGTCCGCTGGAGAAGGCGGGGACAATAATGAAACGTGAGTGTGAGAGGGGGGGGAAGGGGGGGTCCTCAGAGCATCATATTCAAGACCTCTAGTCCAGTGTTTCTCCGGGACCGTCCCACCCCCCAGATCTGTCCACGTTTTTGCTCTCTCTACCAATTCCCTGGGAGCTGGGGGGGAGCAGAAATGCGGACCCACTGGGGGTTCCCGAGGACTGGTCTGAGGAACACGGCTCTAATCAACCCCTCACTTCAATTCAATAACAACCCAAGGAACCCAGCTGTATTTGGTACTTTACTGTCAGCCGTTACTTCAAGACAGACATTAAAGATATGGATACTCGATAGGCAGACTCCGGTCCACATCCGGAAAGAAATACTGCACCAGGAACAAAAATGTTTTCTGCAGCCTCATTCTGAACAGCACCCCCCCCCCCCCCACCCACCACCACCACCAACACCACCACCACCAAATTTCATTGGGGGCGGTGGCTGACAGAATTTGGTCATCCAGGGAAAAATAATTGGGAAGCCGTGCATTAATAGGATGCTGACGGAGTCACGCATGTTTTCATACATTTCGGAGCTAAAACATTCAGCTGCACCATGAACCCCCATATCTAAGCTTCGTTTGGCCGTTCACTCCAGGTAACACTGGCCTCTTTTGGCAAAAGCAAAGCAGTGTCCGACAGCCCTAGTCCAAAAACAATCACGACTGCATCTAAGTATGCACGCATACATTTAAATCTGCATTGGAAAACATCCTGCTTTCCCCACAGACCGAGTCGCGCCGACCTTAACGCCCGCATTGGGCTTCCCAAATTAATAGCGAGCATGAATACAGAAATTCTGCAAAGGTAAATACAAGAGGAGCGTAAGCCAGAGGACATGTGAGAGCCAGCCATTAGGCAGACAAGCATTTCCTGTTATTTACTTGGGAAGGCCCATTAGCTTGGTTAAAGCACTGCTGCTGCTCTTCCTCCCTCTCGTCCCCAATAAACTCTGCCAGTTATTGGCTGCTATCTGTTACCACTCAAGGTGATTGATAGGTGTTAGACCCTACCCACTTACCAGGATTGCAGTCTGTCAGGAGGGAACAGATGGACAGCAGGACCTTGGAGATGGTGAGGGCGGGGCTCCAATTGTCCTTCAGGATGTCCAGGCAGATGACGCCCTGACTGTTGATGTTGCAGTGATAGATCCTGGTGCGGAACGTGACCTGCGGGCGAAATGTGTCACTGGGGATCGACTCGCCAGCCTGAGAAACCCAGCGGAAAGGCTACGTCCGCTAACCACTCCGCAACACAAATACACCCCCGCTCAGACACACCGATACAAAGGGCACTTTTCTTCACAAGCTTACAAATTTGTACCTGTCCAAATCGCTTGTTTATGTTCAAACATGTAAAGTATTTATAAATGATTCCTTTAGCCTTGAAACAACAACAACAGAGCTGGCAGTAAAAATGGGGACTTGGAGACATTGGAGTCGGTAATAACTCGCCAGTTTATCATTGCACAGAAGAGTCAATAACAGGCTAAGGTGGCTAAGTCAACACGCCCCGCTATCTTCTCTCCAGGCCGGCGCGGCCATTGTGCAGCCCCGAGGAAACAATTAGCATAGCGAACAAAACACGAGCTGCCAACAGCTTTGCGCCACGGGGGACAACAACAGCAGGGTCAGAGGTCACCGAGGTCAGGGAGAAGATAGCGCACGGGGACAGACACCAACGCTGTGAGCACGCAGGCCATTGTGTCCCTGAGGCCGGACAGCAAACAGCCCGGCTCTGATGGTCATGTGACGAGGCGGGCGTGGGGAGGCGCGTACAATAGTTTAATTATGCTGAAAGCATGAGCATGCAGAGCTGGGGCTGCATGGGTGGGGTCAGAACCCATCTGGCTCAGCTCAAGCTCCGCCCCCCACCCTGCTTTCAGGTCCAGGCATAACGGGAGGGGGCACCCCGTCCCAACCCCCACAGCTCCGGGCCTCCAGACCACAGAAGCGGCCGTCCTGCCAATCCATAACAGCATGGCACATCATAAAATGCAGCCTTGTCACTTTGTATGGAAGATTCTTGGTGTTAACCGTCCTGCTCCCACCGCACCTGCCGCTAAACGAGTAGGAGACCCCAAATAATATCTTCTGGATTAGTCCAATGGTGACATTCAATAATAATAATAATAATAATAATAATAAAAAAACAAACAAAAACAGAGGCCAGCTTTTTCTTCATCAACTGAATAAATATATACTTTAAAGATGACAGCGGCGGGTGGCATGGTGACGGGAGGGGACCAGTGGGGAGCAGAGGGGTGGGGGCGTGCGTCTGTCCAGATGGAACAGGCCGCTGAGATTCTAATTAAGCGGGAACAACGCACCCGGCACTTCCCCTTATTGTCAGAGCCGTAAACACGCCCGGCATCGTTAACGGTCCCGGCTGCACATTCCGCTAATTGCTTTCCTCTGCCGTTCGATCGGTTAAGCTGTCCACGCAAGGGGGCTGGTTAGGGCCGAGCACCGCAGTGCGGTCTGTGGCATCCACCAGGGGTGCCAGTGAGTCTCATGCCTCTTCACTGGATTAAAGGGCTCATCTTTGACATGACACCACAGAATTGTTCAGTTAATTCTGTCGATTTCTGTCATGTTTTCCCTCATCCCGGCCGCTAGCACAGGGGACGCACCAAGTGTGTCGCTTTGGGGATGGGGCGGGGGGGGGGGGGGGGGGTCATACCTTTGGTGGTTTGAAGGGGTAGTCTGAAGAGAAGGTGATGTCCAGGAAGAAGACGCCGCCCTCGTACACAGAGCCGGGGGGGCCCAGGATAGTGGACCTCCATTCATAAATGTTGTCTCCTTTGGGCCCAGCACTGCAGACACAGAAGCAGAAATGCCACAAGAGCTTGTCACATGACCGCAGCCTACGGCATATATATTGGGGTGGGTACACAGAGGCACTAACACCTAGCTGAAAGCCGATTGGTGGCCGGAGTGCCCCCTCAGATAACTCATATCACTGGCTAATGATAAGATTGGCCCCTCTTATGCCCCCACCACCACCACCACAAACTATCCTAGAAATTGTCCCTGGCTGTGGCCCAGGGTGCCACTCCTCCACCCTGCAGATGGCTGGGATCCCCATCCAGCAAACCTGCCCAGGGATCTCGCCAATTTCCCAGCAATAAAGCTATCATCAGCCGGCAAAGGGGAGTTTGGCCCAGCTGCTGCCTTGCCTGTACTTGGGGAAGGACAAACATCAACAGAGTCACGATCTCGGAAAGCCACGGCCGGGGTAAGCTTTAGCTGGAGGAATGCCGAAACAACGCGGAACGGGAAAGGCCTGGTGGGTAAACGACTGAAACTCTAGCTCACTCCCAGTAAACGCAACTTCTCAGACTACGTAAAGGTCATTTGCTCGCTCAGGACCTCCCCACCCCCATCTTTCCTGAATGACTCCGATGTTGCCGAGGCGACCGCAGATTGCATTTTTCCGCCACCCGGCAGCCATGACAGACAGGGAGGCTGGCGATCCCACACGCCGCCGCGAGCTGGCGTCTGTCCGCCACGTCCAGATCATGGTAATCATGAGATTAAGACTCTGCCTCTGCGGCTCATCAGACACCAGAGGGGGCCCCCCCCTTCCGAAGCCAGCATCCACAGAAGATCTTCCTCCTGCAGACTCTAAGGCAGCCTTTTTAAATATGTGCATAAGAAAATCTCTGTCTTCCTTTCTAACGACAATTTGCTCATAGCTTCATTATGGGAAGGATAACAAAAATAAAAGGCCACAAATGGGCGATAAAACTTGCAGAACTGCGGAATAATGGCTTTTGAAAGATCGCTCCTAGCTAACTGCAGAGCAGTGGCGGCTATTCTGCACGTGGCAAAAACTTTTATATGCCGTGAAATGCAGTCGCTTCCCCAGCACAGTATCCCCGCATCAGGGGCATCCTTTTCGTTGAACCGCCGCCAGCAGCGTGACTAAACAGAGATTCACAAGTTTGTATATCCCGCCTTATCGTGCCGCTCAGCTCTCGTTCAAAGACCGGTAGCTATATTCCGATAAACATTTTCTGCAATAAATCATGTGTGGGAGACAAAAGAAAAAGTACTTCAAGCTCCAGGTAAACGGGAGACGACTTCCCACCTACACGCGTCGCACCAAAATGCCAGCATGGACACTCAGGCCCAGCCGCCTCTCGTCCCACAGAGCTTAATAAAGAACACAAAATGGTGCATTTTAGAGACACGGAATGCTAACTCGAGGTACACCCCAGTTTTATAATATATCCAAGCTGGAGACCTGGGGGTTTTGGGGACCGGGCAGGACTGTCTTTAAATCGCTGTTTTAAAAAGCTGAAGAGATGGAGACTGTTATAAATCTCTCAGCGCTGACTCTGGGGCTGGACACAGGCTACCGGGGCAGGATGCACAGCTCAGCGTTTCTTTTGGAATAGGTATACAGAGCTTGCCGGGCATCTTGTCAAAAGGAAGGGAGCTCCCACCGGCCTCACTGACTGGGGGTCGGGGGGGGGGGTTCTCAACTCAAACCCTCCCAGTTCTGCAACTCCCACACATCCCCATGCACACTCAGCCAATCGGTGGCCCTCCAAGACCACATGGAGCAACACTGCCTACCCAAAACGTGCCCCCACCACCAACAAAAACACCCCTTTCTTCCAACAAATGAGGCAACCAAGTCAAGGAAACAAAATGGCTTCCCATAAACACCATCAAAACGCCGCCCACTTCCACATGCAATTACATCATTCCTTCTGACGAGCATACTGACTGGGTCTTTTTAAGATGCATATTTTTCTGCTATCCCTGTAAAACTTTTCACCGAAATGGACATAAGTAGAAACCAAATTCTGTCACATGGTGCTTTTTCCCAGCCTGGCACAAAAATGTAACACCAAAAGAGGTTATTTCATTTGCTGTAGTATCACAAATGAATTAATGAGCTTTCTTGCATTGCAATATATCTCACAAAGCAGCGCGACATACTAACAAACAGCAGCTGAAATCCCAGAACCCCGGGCCAGTAGGAGTGGGCTGAGCCATAGGATCACTGGTGTTTACAGTGAGTGTGCACATCGCGCACACGGCTGTGAGGTTTAAGTCACTGCTGTGCGTGTTGGGAATGCGCGTGCGTGTATGCGTCAGCGAGAGAGACCGACATCGCTGCTATCAATACGTTGCCAGAGCAGCTGACGGCTTCCGCCGTTCAGCCGCATCAAATTTCGCATACAAACACACCTCAATTCAGGAAAATTCTGCCTCACAGCCGACCAATTCTTCCGTTAAAATGGAGATAAACGCACACCCGCAGTCCCTCACAAGCTCTCAAGGCAAAGGACATAAAACATTCCCAGCGCTGCCTCATCAAATGCGAGTCGGACAAATTATGCTCGTCAGAATGATCATTTTCCAACCGACACAAACAGTACCATAATAGCTATTTCTTATATACAGTGCTCCTTTGAACAACAACAATGTCCGTTAATTACCCAGAAAAGTTTTTAAATTCTCCTCCATCTCTCTTCTTGGTTTTCTTCCTCTGCTGGATGGCATCCAGACATTTGCGCTTAATCAAACAAAATAAAATTAGATCACAGTAGTGCAGCGGTCCACACTGGGAGCGTCTGCTTCTGGGAGCCATTTCTCCAGGAACAAAATTAAAAGGCTTGGGGGGCAACTGGGAACATACCAGAGGAAGGCATAGCTTTAATTCATTAACTTGCTTATTTACTCATGCTAATCTCACCTTCCTTAGATGCTACATTTTTGCTCCCTCTCTGCACACCTAAACCGAACAATCGCGAACACCTAATACCAGGTAGAAATGTGTTGGGAAAAATTTGGACTGTCTGAGGATCCATGAGAACTGGGCAAAGGCCCTCAAGGAAAATGTTAAGGAAGTATCATTTACACGCTTGTCCTGTTATTCCAGTTCGCAGCAGAAACAGGAACGCGTGCTGCTGAAATTCCTCTCTGGCTCCTGCACGTGAAGGGATGGGCTACCTGCCACGTTATTAGCCAACACCTGGCCAGCTGTCCTCCGCTTCCGCCAGAGCTTGGGGGGGGGGGGGGGGGAGGGGGGGGGTAGTTAGCACTAAACTGTGCTCTGAAATTACACACAAAAACAGTTTTAGCCTCCAGAACCCTGACCGGGCCAAGATGTTACTTGGTCTTCGACACCCAGAAATCATGTCTGGCGTCACTGGTCGACCAAAACGAAGTGAGAGCGTATAAGTGAACGTTTAGGTGGACTCGTCAGGACCGGAGAAACTCACTGCTGTACACAAAAGGAGACTTCCAAGGATGGGGGCCGTTACAGCTGCACTTCAATAAAAACCATTACCATTCCCCAGAAAACAAGCCATGGGAGACTCTTAAAGGAATGGAGGACCAGAATAAATAATAAAATAAATAACCTGGAATAAATCAGACTGAAAAGTAAGCGCTACGCAGCATTTGCACTATATTCTTCAGTGGAATATGAAGGACGTAACACTTTTGAGTGCTGTGAAATTCCTAGTATTAAAGACTGTTCAGAATCATATTTTCATAAAGTGGGCAGAATTATGCCCTGCGAGGGGGGGGGGGGGGGGTTGACCTTGGACCCCCAGAGGTTTTTTTTTCTTCCATCTTTGGGGGTTCTTTGTTTCCTCTCTTCCTTCCCCTGTTTTTTGTATTACTCTCTCTTAACAATGTTGTAATGTATCACAACACACCCACGTAAAGCACCTTGGGGTGACTTGGGGTGAAAGGCGCTATATAAAATATTGAAATGAATTGAAGTTGAATTGAATAAAAAATGTTTTTTGCATTCACTTGAAAATGTTAGTTTTATTTTTTCACATAAAAATGGAACCATGATGGGTTGGTCCCCCGTTCTTGGGTTGTTCCTTGTGCCTGTGGATGAGCAGTTACAGAAAATATATAGATGGATGGATGGAACCTCAATCTGCAATGCACAGCACACTGTGGACCTCACTGAAGTAACAGTGCAGGCTGGAGATCCTTCAGTCTCCCAGCCCCCTAAGCTGTAAATTAAAGACAAGGTAGAAACCATCATTACTGCATGCCCTGATAAATTAGTAAAAGCACAGATGTTTAAAACCCCCCTTTAACTGGATTCAGTCTTACTCAGCCCAAAAAAATCTATTATTCGTTATCTATGAATGCATTATCTATTATACATGACATTAGCGCGCGCTCTGAATTTACCGAATAAATCTTTGATTCGGGGAAAAGACGCGCTCCAGAATCCCCAAAGGCGAACGCCGATATGGCTCCACTATCGATTTCCCGTCCTTTTTCATAAAACAGCTTCAATCACCAATTCATGCTTAAGCATGTCCCCCGACAGCATAAACTACGGATCGATGTATCAAAGTTTGCGTGGTCTGCTTTGTTAAAGATAATTAGTTATCAGATAATATACCGCCAGGCGCTGGGATATCCTACCGGTGCTTCGCGATCCGCGGTCCCCTTATTCCAGAGGAGAAGCCGGGCCGCTGCTCCCGCCAGCCGCGTCTTTTACGAGCCCTTTCACATCCCCTTGTAAACGTTATTACATCCCACCCGAGAAATAATGGCAGTGCAACGACACATCGCATGAATTAACACTTAATTCCACCCCCAGCGCCAGCCCTCTTAACTGCTTGTGTTTTAAAAACCCATCAAGGTATTTTCCAGCTACAAACCAGCAAATCCTAAAAACTATGCAAATTTTACTCTGAATATTATTCCCGTCTTCGATGCCTGCACGTAAGCTTTAATTATTCATGCGTTACTAATGTGTGGGCGTATAAGAGACACAGTCAAACACGCTAAAATGCACGGGGAAATTCAAAACGGCTCTGCTATACATTTGTGCATTATGCAAATGTCCGAGTTGCTGGGTTTGTGTGCCCAGTTTGTTTTCCACGGATTAGATTCAACAGATTTGAATAAGAGGCATTACATTAAGAGTTAAATAAACACCCCACACGGCATCCTTTGGAGCAGACCCAAAAACCTGAAACAGCGGACCTGATGTTACCCTAAGGTGCTGGTGTAGATTCAGTCTGTACCTTGGCTTAGCACACCTCTGTGTGCGGACAGAGGGGCATTTCTATACGTAGAGACGCCGCGATCAATGGGAATTATTCATGCAAAGCAAGCATTTTCAGGCCTGTTCAACAGGGGCCTGAAAAACAGTTTAAAAACCTCCCAGCCCCGTCTGCCAGGCCAGTTTTGTAGAGGCGCGCCTGCCTCCGTGAGCGCCTTCGACCCGTCCCGGCGCCCGCCTCCGTGAGCGCCTTTGACCCTCCCCGGCGCCCGCCTCCGTGAGCGCCTTTGACCCTCCCCGGCGCCCGCCTCCGTGAGCGCCTTTGACCCACCCCGGCGCCCGCCTCCGTGAGCGCCTTTGACCCTCCCCGGCGCCCGCCTCCGTGAGCGCCTTTGACCCGCCCCGGCGCCCGCCTCCGTGAGCGCCTTTGACCCTCCCCGGCGCCCGCCTCCGTGAGCGCCTTTGACCCGCCCCGGCGCCCGCCTCCGTGAGCGCCTTTGACCCTCCCCGGCGCCCGCCTCCGTGAGCGCCTTTGACCCTCCCCGGCGCCCGCCTCCGTGAGCGCCTTTGACCCTCCCCGGCGCCCGCCTCCGTGAGCGCCTTTGACCCGCCCCGGCGCCCGCCTCCGTGAGCGCCTTTGACCCTCCCCGGCGCCCGCCTCCGTGAGCGCCTTTGCCCCCCCCCGGCGCCCGCCTCCGTGAGCGCCTTTGCCCCCCCCCGGCGCCCGCCTCCGTGAGCGTCTTTGACCCGCCCCGGCGCCCGCCTCCGTGAGCGTCTTTGACCCGCCCCGGCGCCCGCCTCCGTGAGCGCCTTTGACCCTCCCCGGCGCCCGCCTCCGTGAGCGCCTTTGACCCTCCCCGGCGCCCGCCTCCGTGAGCGTCTTTGACCCACCCCGGCGCCCGCCTCCGTGAGCGTCTTTGACCCATCCCGGCTCCCGCCTCCGTGAGCGCGTTTGACCCGCCCCGGCGCCCGCCTCCGTGAGCGTCTTTGACCCACCCCGGCGCCCGCCTCCGTGAGCGCGTTTGACCCGCCCCGGCGCCCGCCTCCGTGAGCGCCTCTGACCCACCCCGGCGCCCGCCTCCGTGAGCGCCTTTGACCCGCCCCCGGCGCCCGCTTCCGTGAGCGCCTCTGACCCACCCCGGCGCCCGCCTCCGTGAGCGCCTTTGACCCACCCCAGCGCCTGCCTCCGTGAGCGCCTTTGACCCTCCCCGGCGCCCGCCTCCGTGAGCGCCTTTGACCCTCCCCGGCGCCCGCCTCCGTGAGCGCCTTTGACCCTCCCCGGCGCCCGCCTCCGTGAGCGCCTTTGACCCTCCCCGGCGCCCGCCTCCGTGAGCGCCTTTGACCCATCCCGGCGCCCGCCTCCGTGAGCGCCTTTAACCCATCCCCGTCACTTAACTCTTGGGTGCATGCCGCTCTCATACAAATCAATCATTAAAGCAAGTGCATTGAAAGGCTGTGTATCATAAGGATCCGGCCCAGTAGTTACAGCGCTGAGCGGCTCAGAGGAGACCGGCCACAGAAGTCCTCTACATACATCACACTTGTAAATCAAACGGATTTTGTTTATTCCGATATACATAACATTTCAGCGCAGCGATCCTCCAGCCGAAACTGGGGGGCGCGACTAAAGCCAAGTATAATAATAATGTTCTCTGTTACCAAACAAATGGGAAATGACAGACTTCAAATGAGGCATTTCCTAAGAGGTGCCGCAGAATCCCTTTCAATGACTCGCAGTGGTTTGAAGCATCCACTGGTATGGAAAGAATTCCTTGTGGGTTCCAGTTCAGCTCTTTATCATCACTCTCACAGGAGTCATGGATCAGTATTGCTGAGATATTATCAAAGGGAAGAAATCAGTCTTTACATTGACTTTATAGATACGAGCGTGGTTTATATATCACGACACCCGGAAAGTGAAGAACATGCAGAAAACAGTAACGGGAGCATGGAACCTAAAGCACCCCCCTACCTACCTAACTGAGCCCGCACGCACGCACACACATACACACACACACACACACCAAAAAATACATATTATACCAAATCAAGCCATTTCATTAGCATTTGAAAATCGAAACAGCGGTAGTGAGGCTCTGGGGGTGAAGGGCAGAAAAACCGTGAAGATATTCACTAACCGTAAACAATGCAGTATGAGCTCACCCCCGTAACGGGGGGGTGGACCAGACCACCACAGAGGAGCCGTGTCATCTACTGGCCTGAGCCACAGGGCAGCACTTCTGGTGTCACTGGCCTACCAGCCCCCAGGGAGGGGGGAAATAAAGCAAGAAAACATTTGACACAAAAGCACAGAGTAATATTCCCCCGTACTCCCCTTCCCCCCAATAAAAGGGTTACACCACTTCAGTCAACTGGCAAGAAACCAGCCTATGAATCAGACCTCATGGGTATCAAAAGTCCACTCCGCAGTGGGTCCGAAATCAGGGTCTGAGGTAGCGTGCTGCCCTCCCCGTGCTGATTTATACTGCAAAGCTTACAGTAAGACGCAGCGTGAAGCAAAAGAAAAAAAAAAAAAAAAAAAACCTTTTCACTCTGCCCTCAATGGGTAAGGCCTCAGCACTCTGTATAAACCCCACCTGTGGTTTGTGGTACGTGCAGGCCAGGCCGAGGGAAAAAGGTGGCAGAGGAAGCGTTTGTGTGCTACATCGCGACATCAGGCTTCACCACAACCACTCAGAATACTGTTTTGCACCACTAACGGAATCATCATCTCAATATGATGCCAGGAAAACCACACTGACCTTCATGTTTAATAAATATAGCTTTTTAAACGGTAAGAGCAGGCATGGCACCCGGCCAGCGACCCCCGTGATGGGGTCAGGTGCAGCCATCCCGCTGGTCTGACCGCGGCCCGCTCGCATCACAAGCGTTCGCCGGATCGTTAGCTAGTGACGTGCTTACGACGTCGGGTCAGGCTACGATCACGTCAACACCCCCCCCCCCCCAACCACATAGCCAGGAAACAAGCTAATGCCCAATGCCATGGAGTTCCAGCGATAACAGCTCCTCACTTTTTTGTAACACTAATAAAGTAATAAAATACAAAATAAAAACATTAAGAGAGTCAGATCTGTGATGCTGCAGTCTGATATGCAAATAAAAACAAAAAAACAAGCCCACTCTCGACCCACCCACGAAGCTGCACTCTGCCCTTTCACATTACACCCGGAAAATCCCACCACGGGTTGACCTGCCATGGCTACACCGCATGCACCTTCACCACAATCTGTCTCTTGCAGCCATCGCTGGGACGACGGGTTTTAAAAAAAAAAAAAAAAAAAAAAAAAAAAAAAAAAAAGGGGGGGGGGGGGGGGGGGGGGTAGGGTCTATAAATACCCCGCGGGCGTTTGAACCAGGTGCCCCTGCTCATCAGTGGGGCTAAAAGGTCCCCTATATATTAACACACCGGTGTGTTGAGGGCAGTTATAGTGTGTCTGTACCGCAAAACCAGCTTCGACGTCAATATTGGATAAATAGTCATACTGCGTAATGGACACGCACACACAGACACACAGGATGAACCACATGTGCTTTCAGTTAGGTTATTCCCCTCAGTGAATTAACTACTTAGTGAGGAATCAAGCCCCGCCCCCAGCCACCCACTCAGCTACAACGTGAACCCTGGGCAGTTCTAGGGACATGTGTGACACAGTAAAGCTCTGAGAGTACACCTCAGCCTGGCGGAGATGTGAGGATTCACGGCAAGCACTTCAGCTACAACGAAATCCTGAAGGCGTCAAGTTAGGCAGGTGAATTTACATAATGAAAAGCAAAACAATCGCTGGTTAAATCAAATCAGGCACGATTCGCTCCGCTTTGACTGCTGGCTGCCGTGACGCAAGGACCTTCGCAGTGGTTTTCGCTGTGAGGTTGCGGTTTTTGAAACTGATCGAGGCAAGCAAACCGGTGAGGCCTTACAGTCAAAACGGCACAAAAGAAAAAGATTTAAAAAATCACACCATACAGTCAAAATGAAGCCCTTCCCCAGATATGATCCGGCAGTTACACCCTTCATAAAGCTACCAATTGGTTCCACAGCATTTTGGCTGAATGTGACCCTTTCAGTTCCGGTGAACAACCGTCCCCCCCCCCCCCCCACCAACTCTCCAATGGCCACTACCCCCACGGAGGACAGACTCCAATGTCACATTCATGGCTTTTCCAGGGGGGCTGTCCAGAGAGGGGCCAGCAAACGTGACTCAGTCACCCACAGACCCTCCGAGAACAGCCCATAGGAAAACAAATAAGAACCTCACACATGCAGGGGGGCAGGACACAAAACCAGAACTGCGTGGGGCACCTACAGCTGGTTCTTCCACAAGAAATAAGGAAAGAAGCCGGATATCTCTAACAGATATATTTTTTTTAACTTTAATATGAAACATAAATCACAACACGAAAGTCTTTTACAAGGCCCTGGAAGGGAAAAGGAATGGCTTTGTTACTTCGAAGTAGCTAAATATGAGATGACACACTCCAGCATAACAAACTGGGTGCTGGAAAAGAAAGAGGGGAGGGGGGCATGTTTCCATAGAGTAGGCCCCAGGAGAGCCTGAGGAATCCGCAGATAACATCGCAGGTGAGAAGTGAATCACTGTCTAATTATTGCCATCACGTTCGACGGGCTGCTTTGCCGAGACTTGTTGCTATGGGATCTGTCAAGACATTTATCCCGGGACTGTGATGTGGTAGACATCCGTAAAAGAGGCCTTTCACAGGCCCCGCCATCTGAATGGAAAAGAAAGTTTCCCCAAGCCAGCGCTCGGCAGTCTGGGGCGGACAGGAAACAGACGGATCGGAGGGAGCGGCTCCAATGACGGGAGAAGATCACTGCACGTTTTTAAACGCTTTTCCATGGACACATTTAGTCAATATTCAATTCTCATAGCAAGGTGAGGTTTTGTCTCCTAGGCTAGGTGTGCATCCTGTGAAAAATTCACAAACCGTTAAAATTTGTCAAACAGTGGGGGGGGGGAGTGTCAGTCGGAGGTGCCACATTTCATTTCAAGTTTAACGTTTCCTTTTCAGATGCGACCAGAATCTACAATGGTCAGGGGTCATGCAACATTGATCATTTTGGGAAATTAACCAATGCCACTGGCCCAGGGCTTCAGAAACCCTGCTCTGGGCTGAGACACACTATGGATCCCTGGTCACCTCTGCTGTCAAAATCCCCATTTAAAAACCCTACAGCAACCAGAAACCAGCAGCCAAATGAACAGAGAATACGACAACCCCAGCCCACGTGATGGGGACCATCAACAGCTGAAATTAAAGGCAGGCCTTTAACGCAGGAGAATTGAATTATGCCTAATTCAAGGAGGCCTGAATTTCAGGCGACTTTCGCTCTTTACATCCTGCTGGTTGGGGCCTCCTAAACAGTGCAATGGAGAGAGCCCTATACTCCGGAAGTACGGCCCGTCGGAAGGGTAATGGTCATCCTGATACATCAGTCAGAAAGGAAAGGGAGAAAAAAAAGGAATCCCGAAATGTAGACTGATATTTTGAGCATGCTGATTTGTTGGATATGTGTTTGACTGACCGCCCATGTGACAGGAAGTGATGCTGAGATAAGAGGACAGGTACCTGGGGGGACTTTCTAGGAACCAGACGGTCTCCATCCTGTGACAGTGTTTGAGACCCTTCCTGTCGTCACATTTGTATATTGAGGCGTATAATAGAAGTTTTTTCAATACTGCCAGCCACAATAGGCCAACGAACTGTGATAGGAAGTGTGGTCCCTGTAGAAAGCTAGCAGGGCCTTGCTCCTTTGTCTAATTCAAGGTTTTACCGTGGTAAACTGGTACTCAACTGGGTACCCACTTGCCAAAATCTCAAAGCAGGGGTGGGAACATCAGCATCCATTGAGAGCAGCACATAAAAGGTAGGAGATTTTATAAAGTGTTGTTTAAAAAGATGGCATCCAAACCAATTCAGTGGAAACCACAGAAGTACCTGCAGTTATTGCGGGAGTGCCAGAGCTTACAAGTGAACTGGTTCAAGTCTTGACTTAAAGACCCAAAGGGGGATGAAAGGAAAACAGTTCAAAAGAAAATGGCTCCATTGCACAACCAGGCCCAATTCATCGCGAAATGAGGAAACATTTACAGGCACACAGGCTGATTAGGCTGGGCCATTATCAGAGCAAAATGAGCAAACTGGAGCGTTTCGGTAATGAAATTTCATGACAAACAAGGCAGAACGAGACGGATGCCGTCAGCGATAGCCCTGCAGCCCCCAAAACCACAAGCGCAGCTCCATCACACTGGATCAGCCAGCTGATCCGCATGTGGCACATACCGACATTTACAGTCAGTCCTCCAGCTGCCATTTGTGTCCAAACAGACGCACGATGTCACAGGAGCATGGCGGGAACAGCAGGAACGCCAGCAGCTGCAGTAGGCCCAATCGGTCAGCACCCCTCACATCCCACCGACACGCCTCATCTGAGACAGTAGCTCCCAAAACTTGTCGGGGGAAATGCTGGAGTCCCTGCCATCCCGCGGCGCAGTGTAATACTCGCTACGAATCAGCACCAGCTGTTATCATCCAAGTGTCCTACGGATATTGGGGCCTGAATTTCAATGCTCCACCATGCCCGTGGACCATAACTCTGGCAGTTTCTTCACGCCGGCTTACATAGCGCCAGAATTTCCCATGCGAGTGCGTCAGCGTGCAGTCTCCCTTCGATCAGCTAGTGCTCGGCAAGATTCCCTGGCATTCAGCACAGTGCAGCACTGCGTGTGTTAGACGGTAAGGACGGAAGCTCGACCCACAAACTTGACAAGGACCGCTGGAGAAAAAAAAAGGCATGCTTCTGAAAGAGTACCTCCCTCAGGAAAAAAAAAACAACTAATCCTTAAGAATGAACTACAAATACATAATAAAAACACATAACGTGGACATAAATGACTGATAAGACGACTGAGGCACACAAGTCACTCAAGAAAGCCCAACTGTCAATGAGGTATGAGCTGCCTGCCTCACGACCATCGTGAGGTTCACCAGAAGGTGTCAGCGTTGGCGTTAATTGGGCGCTCAAAAGCCCCCCCTCCCCCCATGACACGGCGCGTAAAACAAAGCGACAGGCAGAGCCTGCTGGGGGAGCCGGGTCGGCTCAAATCGAGGGCACGCTGGCGACAATCTGCCGACGAGACTGGTAGGATGCTTAAAGGAACAACAAGCCAGCCAGCCCATTCAGGTCCCACTAAACCTACGGCAGCCATGACTCCTGTCTCAGGTGGCTGATGGAGGGAGCCGCACAAGCCGTCTAAATAAAGGCCCATCGAAACACAGCAAAAAATCACCAACGCACATCCTTGGAAGGCAGATACCACTGCATACTACTGGACACACACATCGGGCTCAGATTTGGGATGCATTATACGAGCTGAATTATATGCCCTTCTGTTATTATTATTATTTATTATTATTGACTGAAATACGTGCTGCAATTTCAAGTGGGAACTCCTGATTCCTGCATGACAGAATACCACAAAAATGAGACTGGAAAAAACATCCATATACCTACATTTATGTTTAACATCCAATAACGAGTAGCATTAACTAGCAGTTTTCCAACCCAGAATTTTCTTTCCCGTTTAGACGCCATACCGGGAGGGCAGCCTTCCTAGCGGCTGTAAGGCTCAGGGAGGCCGGCACCTGCCCAACGCATGACAGAATAAAACCTTGTTCAGATTTCCCCACCGGTCCTCGGCCCCAGAGCCCAGAGGCAGAAGCAAAGTCACGGGGGCCACTGCCACACGCTGGGGAACGGGAACCGTCACTATTAAATAACATCCCTCCCCCACTGCTGCACTCGCACACAGACACACACAAACATGCACACATACACAGATAAATGCCAGCCAAGGCCCACGTCACACTCAGACCGGAGAAGGAGACCGCTGGGACGCAAGGTCGCGGCCCGGTCCGGTCCGACTACAGAGCCTCACAGGCATCTCACGCGGGTCCCATTACAGAACGACTGGAAAATAAACAGTACTCATCTAGTAGGGGAGTCATACCCGACAGGGAGGGGGTGTGACAGAGAGGGAGAGAACGGGGGGGGGAGAGAAAGAACGAGAGAGAGAGATGGGAAGAGAGGGAGGGGCGAAGAGAGAAACAGGGAGAGAGAGAAAGGGAGAGAAAGAGTAAGAGAGAGAAAAAGAGACTTAACCTCCTCTCCCTCCGGTGGGGGTGGGGGGATCACTAAGAAAAGCCAAATAGTGGAGTGCTTGTGTTCTGTTCCCACACCCTTCAGAAATAAACGGACAGCAGGGCCTCCCCTCCCCCGCCGGCTGCAGGAGCCAGACGCAGGGGCCTGGCACGGATTTCCGGAGACTTCCTGGAAGGTCAAACTTTAATCTGCAACACGATCCTGCACACCTGGGACGGGCCGGCCTTAATTAACGAGCAAATTAATGAATCAGAGAGACGGCCAGGCCTCCCTCACAGTGGCTGCGGGAAAACACGGCATGTTAATCACCCACCCCAGCCACGCGCACCCCCCCTCCCCCAACACTGTCGCATGCGGGACCCCCTGACATCAATAACGGGGACGAGCCAGGGACACTTCAATAAGTTAACAAAGCGCATCATATAATCTCTACCTGACTGGCGATCGATAACTTCCTGGCAGTACTAGTCTGGGAAAGCCGCTCGGCGTGCCAGGGGCCCCCCTAGATGGCTGAAGTACAGACATGCCTAGATAGAGACACGTCCGTGTGACAAACAGATGAGAGCTAAAGGCTACAGGTGTCAAGAGCAGAGCCTTGTGGTAAAAGATGTCACTGCCCTGTATAATATATATACACAAATACACATACACACACACACACACTCCTCACAGAAGAAGCCGGCTCCTGGCTGAATCCCACAGAGCAGGGCAGATCTCTTGGGAAAGGGGGGGAGGTAATACCCTCCCACCTCGACACATGAACATCGCGATCCCTCCGGCGCCAAAACACTAAATTGCTGATCATGGTCACAAAGACGCCTGACTCACCATTGTACCAGGTCACAGAAATAACCTGACCAAGCAATGAAGACTGCAGGCTTTTCGGGTCTCCCACAGGCCGGTTCTCTAGGCCAGCGTTTCCTAATCCAGTCCTCGGGGACCCACAGACAGTCCATGTTTTTGCTCCCTCCCAGGTGCTGTGGAATGTCTGGCAGGGAGCAAAAACCTTGGGGCCCAGCAGACGGTCCACGACGGGACTGTGAAACACTGCTCTACGGATACGACTGGGGACCACCCCCACCCCCACCCCCACACACACCTCTTCCTGCATGACGGCAGCGCTGCTTTAACGGCCCGCAATAAGCCAGGCGTAAAACTGCTGCACTTCTGTATGTAGGCCAGCGATTTACTGCGAAAACAATCCGACAGGAAGACATAAAAGCTAATTCACTCACATTCTTATTTACGGCAGGAAATCGCCATTGTTACTATGCACAGCAAAAAAATATTATGCATAATAATATAATAATGCATACATATATAAATGGATTACTGCATGCTCCACTTCAGACAAGATAACATATTTGTCAATGTATTTCACTTAAATCCAGTAATTTATGCTTTGTATTTAGTGCTTAATATACATTTGCTTTTTCCCCCCTTTTTTTTTTAATTCATTCACATCTGAAATCATTTCGAGGTAATTTGCCAAACGGCACGAACATCGGGGTCCTCCTCGTGTGCCGAGAGGATGCTCTCACAATCCAGGAGATGCTCTGCTAATATTTGCTGTTAACGGCCACATTTCCTGCGGGTGGGAAAATGTTCGGCCATCAGGAGGTTCCTCAAGACCTGGAAGAGCAGGCAGGCTCCCAGGAAGGGAGCAGCCGGCTTATTAATAGACGCGCGGGTTCTAGTGACGGGGTTCCGTTAGCTACTTTTATTAATATGGTCCTAAGAGCAGACATCTGCAGAAGAAATTAAAATGCAGGCAATAAAAATAACCCTGGTCGAGCGAAATCAACACGGCAGGCATTCTGAGCTGACGTGCGGGAATCAGGCTGCACTGAGGCGCTGCATGTGTCCCGGATTAGATGGGAAGATTTTCCCAGTCCTGCGTGGGAATTCAGTACATGCTTCAGTTCCAGGGCTCTTCCCCTCACCGTCCCCTGGGCCTAAACGCTTTCAGACCACTCTGATGAGAGTGCTAATATCTGTTCAAAAACCTTGTATTATTTATCTATAAAGCCTGGGGCGATTCTAGAATTTTTTTTTTTAAGGTGTAAAGCATAAGAGGGGACCTAATGCATACAGAGGGGTCAACCTTTTTGAGTGACAGGGGAGAGGGCATTCTCAGGGCCAATCAGCTTTCAGCTGGGGTGTGTGCCCCTGTGGCCCACTATATAAAGCCCCACAGCACAAAGACCAAGCACCTCCCCCTATGCCCCAACTAAATAATCAAACACAAAAAAAATTTCACCCTCCACTCGGAGCCTGGGGTTTAAATCTGGCCCTTGGGGAGAGGGGGGTGCATGCAGGGTTCACCACGAGGCACATCGGCAAGGTAGGCATGGAGACACCCGCAAGGCAAAACTCGAAAAGGTGCAAGAATGGGCGGCGCTAATGCCAGCCAAGCACACACTACACAGAGCCACAGCAAACCAGACCAGGGGTATCGTGCCGATACGACCGGCCCAATCAACCTGTGAATGCCTCTGGGTAAATAATGGAGCGCTCCTTTAATTATGCAATCCTGGGGCGCGCAGGCACACACACACACACACACACACACACACACACACAAAAAGAACGCAGCCGTAAAATTACACAAACCACAAGCCAGAAAAGGCACCCAGAGTGCCTAAACCGCGAGTTACCATGCTCATGACAGACATTCTGTTCACCCGGCTCTGCAATTCAGAGAACTCATGCTGCGACTCGCAGCAAATGAGGACGCCAGCCTGCATTACAGGTCCCAGTAGGATTTCGGCCCCACCTCCGAAACCCGGACGTCGCACCCCAGAATGGGACCGGGTCCCACGCAGCTCCTGGATACCCGTCATACTCGCCTCATCCAGCCCTTTCTCATCTCTGGCTACCCCGTGAGGCGCTACACAGACGACAAGGGGCCCGGCTATTTCAGGCCACGGACGGCAATGCCGTCGTCTGGAGCAACACGTGACGAGCGATGGTTTCCAGTGGCAACCACAGCTTAGCTAACCTCTAAAGGGATAAAACCCAAAACACCAGGCAGAGTGACACCCGATGTTTGGTCAGCGGCTCCTCCCTAAATTGTAACCTGCGGCGGTAAACGGAGCCAAAGAAAATCTCGCTTCAGAAACCGTGACGACCAGGCGGTGGCATGCATTACTCTGACAGGCAGCCTGGAGTCGTCAGCCGACACGTGAGATGCAGATTCTTGTTTCATTTTCTCTCCAAAAAAACAAAAAAGAAACAAGCAAAAAAAAAATAAAATCTGCTAGAGCATGTGTTCAAGCAGAATTAAGAAAATCAGACATTACAGCTCAGAAAAACGATACAAAGAAACTAAAGGAACTGGGACACAATATGGGTTCGTGCAGGGCCTGAGGGGGTGGGTGGGGGGAAGGGGGAGGTGGTCGCACAGAGCTGTAATCGCAGACACAGCGGCCCCCCTGTTTGAAGATGTCAAGGGTTAATGAGCACGGAGTTACAGTCAAACGCCTGGAGAAAGGAGAGCAATTACACAACGAGGAGCGTATCTGACGAGCGCCGTGGTCCGGCATCGGACGCCCGCACAGCCGCTGTCAGGCCGTCGCCGAGTGTGCGCCTCGCATTTGTGGATTTCACAGGTTTAAAAGGCACTGGGGGCCTGACTTGGCTGTCGAAACAGGAGCCCCCTTTGCCTAGGAGACAGGCCCGACCCGAGCCCGGTGGGCACAGCGGGTTTGTTTAACAGGAAATAATTAATGTGAACTGCAGGACGGAGCGACTAAGAATGCAGGCCTTGCAGGCCTGCCAGCCGTGGGTCAGGAAAACCAAACAGAAACCACATGTGCTGGGCCTCACTGATAAATCTCAACTTTAGAAAAAGGGCAAAAAAAACATTTCAGGCTAGATGCACTGAAAACCAAATGCTATAAGTGTGTTCCTGCACAAACAAATAAATTACAAAAGTTACAGGCTACAGATTATTATAGGAAAATAAACTTAAAAAAAAAATTAAAAATCCAACAGCAGTACGTTCATAGGCCTTGCTGCACTTGGCTTACAAATGACATAGTCAAGTACGCCGAAAAAAAATTACCAAATTAGCAAACGTATAAATCTTTCGCATCTGCATCACCAGCGACACGCTAATTAAGACACGTGGGCAGATATCTGGCCACAGTACATCCATCCATCCATCCATTTTCCAAACCGCTTATCCTATTGGGTCGCGGGGGGTCCGGAGCCTATCCCGGAATCAATGGGCACGAGGCAGGGAACAACCCAGGATGGGGGGCCAGCCCATCGCAGGGCACACTCACACACCATTCACTCACACATGCACACCTATGGGCAATTCAGCAACTCCAATTAGCCTCAGCATGTTTTTGGACTGTGGGGGGAAACCGGAGTACCCGGAGGAAACCCCACGACGACACGGGGAGAACATGCAAACTCCGCACACATGTGACCCAGGCGGAGACTCGAACCCGGGTCCCAGAGGTGTGAGGCGACAGTGCTAACCACTGCACCACCATGCCGCCCCCGGCCACAGTACAGTTCTCCTAAATTAATCATGCTGTGAAAAGTAGCTTGGAAGTCCAGCCGAGGTCCGGTGAGATGACACTTTCAGCATTCTGACATACTGCAGCAAACCATCCAATATTTAAAGAAAAATCCCCCCCCCCATTTATGTGCCAAGACCTCCCAAATCCCTCTAGCAAAAATCAAATTAACTAGCAATGACAATGACTTTCATTTTATTAAAATATAGAGACCTCACAAAATAAGGGATTACTACAAATGTCGCTGCTTCTATCATGCACGGATTTTAAATTTGAAGGTATTCTGTCACAATGGATATTCAATGAGAGCTTCAAGTTGGCAATTAAATGCAGATATTAAATTAAAAAACTAACAGCTCTCACAATCATCTTTTACGGAGCCAGACCGTGCAAGATCAAACCGTAAACATGCCTATTACAATAACTTTTAAAAATGTATTTAGCAAAGACACACAAAGTGACATTTTCAGTAAGCAAGATCAGACACTCCTCAAAGCAGTTGGGAGTTAGAGGCGCGTCTCAGGGGCCCAATAGTGACATCATTCTGCTAAGTCTGGGATTTGAACTGGCAACCATCTGATCACAGATTCACCATCCCAACCCACTGAGCCACACACCATCCCCAATAGGTTACTACTAGACCAGCAGAAGTAGTACCAACAGTAAGTAAAAGCCAAAAAGAAAATAACTCCCCAAAAAGATCACTCAAATCTATTGAATTTCTTTTTAAATATAATAAATATACATATACAGAGCTGAGACTTAACACTTGGCTCAGAGGCAGCCAGTGCTGTAAAGCATCTGTTGCACCGTTCAGAAACAACTCGCCGCCTAAAGCGCGGCAAACACAAATTATCCAAACACCAACAGTCAGCAGCACCCGGGATCTCCAGAGCCTAATGCTGACGAGCGCTTCCCCACACCGCCTCGCGCAAAACATAAACTGCGCTTTAGAAGTGCAAGAACACCCTTCTGCAAGAGCAGGTGCATCAGCCGTGGATAAAGATCTTGCAGTCAAATCAGGCTAGTGGTGAGTGTAAGCAGAGGAAAGGGGGGGGGGGGGAGGGGGAGGGCTCTTCCATACCTGCAGTTGGGTGGAGGATCCAGAGTAATTTCAGCTAGCTCCTTCTGAATTCTGCCAAGGGAAAGGGGAGGAAAAAAAAACTGGAGTGAGAATTTCAAGCGGCGAGGAAATACACTGCCCTCTACCACCACAGTGATAAATGCAGGGCTGCCTCTCCCCCCTCACTTCAGCTAACATGGCTGCTGCCTCTTTGTTCTCAGAGGCATAACCCGAATCCCAGAACAGGAAAACTTTGCAGCCCTCATTTCTCCCCTCCTCCTCGCTCGACCGAGCTGCCGTCCGGCACGGCGCACAGCCGGCTGCCCTGAGCACCCACCCTGGCCCTCTTCTCAGGGTTCCAGTCACTTCTACCACAGGAGATTTTCTTTTAAAGCTTATATGCAAATGAGGCACAGGCGGGGGGGGGGTAGCCCAGGCATATTTGACAAGAGCTTTAAACTGGAGCTCTAGAGGTCTTCCTAGAGCATCGTCTGAGCTGCACAGGCTTGTTTCTCACCACTTTTTTCGACTGAAGATTTTAGGGCAGATCTGCCGATTGTGTATTTTAAACCTGCCATATATCAGACGCGTTGTGCGCCAATGAATTACTTTTTAAAACACGGACCTTCCCTCTAATCCAGCCAAAAATGCTCTTCTTGTCCCCAATTTCTCTTTCAGGTTTGCAAAACCTAAGACAGCCACTAAATTCCCAAAGATTCTGGATTTTTTTTTTGTTACTGAACCCATTGTAGATTTAGCTATAAAAATGTGTGACTGCTAAAATCTGTTAGGTTCTAATAACAACTTAAGACACAGTTCTGTGTTTGAATCTGTAATTAAAAGGTCTTACAGGAGTTCATTTCCTCAACAACAGATTTTGCACTGTGTGGACATACTGACACTTACCAATCATAAATTCATCCATACTCATGGAATCACCTATTGCCATGTCTAATGTAGTCTTAAATATATGCAACAGGAACATGAAGAAACAATTGCTTAATATGTAACAAAAAAAGTATATAATAATAATAACAAAACACTAACAATTATTTTTGGACATATACATATGACACAACGACCTTCAGCAGTAAACTAGTAGCAAATGAATACAAGGCTCCAGTTAAAGTGATACACATATACACACTAAAGAAAAAAATCATGTGTTGATCTCAACATCTCACATTGATGGCATGGTGTTTTCAGTTTACGCGTTCAGTCTCTCTCCCTGAACCGAACAACCCGCGCTCACGTGAGAAGCGTTTACCTTTTAGCACTTGTGGACAGTTTAGCAGTGGTTTTGCTGGACAGCTTCGTGTTCTTTTTCTGTTGCTGAGTGGCGGAGGGCGGCTTTCGCTCTTCGTGCTCCTCGGGTTCGGGTGCCGGCGGGTCCCGCTGATCTGCGTCCGAACTGCCGCTGCTGGTGCTCGGACTTTCGTCGTCCGATCGTTGCCTGTCGCTCGACATGATCCTCCTTGAAGAACAAATAGCAGAACGTTTTGGGGTGTCACCGCATTGCACTTATACTAGAACAACTTCTTAAATCTCCGCGCACGGATGATCGCCGAAAGACTTAACTGCAATATCGGGCAAACAGCTGTTTTGTTGCAACTATTTAATACAGACAGCCTAGATGTGCTTGTTTGATGCCAAAGCTGTCCGCCACCGGCAGATCCGACGAACGGGGGTCTTTAGACAGTCATTGATGAAACTTAATTATGCATTAATGCGAGCGGGAGTTGCATGTGTGTGTTTGCTGGATTGAATGCGAATCGAAACTCCGAGGATCTACAGCAGGACAAAAGGAAGGATCAGAGCCACCCGACACCCGCCGAGGTAAAGGTAAGGCACCAGGCACCCCCGATGTATCCGTATTTTTGCCCAAACTGTTGTCATTCAGAAGGACGCGCGATGCACATGCTCGCCTCGGATTTTAATCCAACACTTGACCAGCAGTCCGCAAGCGTCAACAAGCTGCCCGGCGATCAATAAATAATTCAAGCCTTATATTATCGTCTGGCTTAAAAAAAATCAACACTCGGTATACCTTCTGCAAATATTTGGCCGGAGACAGAAGCTCTGTGCGAATTTGCATCGCTGACATGAAGTGCCTTGCAGAAAAACAGCTAGCTAGCCTGCTAATTCTCTCCCCAATCATGCTGTTGTTAGCTGACCAGATATAGTATGAGTTTTTTTAAGCGCCAGCTAAGCTATGAAAAGCTCGGCGTTATCAGAATACGGCGTAGAGGAAATAAAAGAAATAAATAAATAACCACGAGGCTATTTACATGGCCAGCAGTGCACAGATATTGGTGAGATCCGAGAGCTGCAAGGAAAGCATAATTTGCACCTTCTCTCACAGTGAGGAGGAGGAGGAGGGGGGTGTATCTTAAAACCATTTATATTTCGCTCACTTTAAAGAAGAGGACGAGGCACCACCGACGGACGAGGGGACGTGCGCGCGACCGGAGCGGAGTTTTTAAGGGAAAAAGCGCGAGCCGAGGCGCCGCTTTAAAGCCTTTTGTAGGTTTGTTATGGTGGGAGGCACTCCAGTATCAGCATGGTGTACGAACTGATGCGTGAAGTCAGTTTCCAGCTCCCCCCTTCTTTAGCGACAGCCGCTAAAAAAACGGCGAGAACGAACGACGTTTTACCCCCCGCCCCAGCCCGGGCTCTCCCCGTTCCCGAAAGCTTCGCTTTTACCTTCAACGCGGTCCCGCGCGGATCCTGGGGCGGTCGGGAGTGTTTAAAAACCCGTCGGAAATGAAGCTTGGAGGACGACAGGCTCCGGCCGAGCTGTGAACATTGGAGAATCGGAAGGAGGAAAAAAAAGAAAAAAAGAGAGAGAGAAAGAGCCACAGTTACGAGCTGCCGCCGGCAGGTGGCGCTGAGTGGCGAACGAGTCTCGGGACATAGAGCCGCGAGGCATGGGAGTGGCTTTTCCAGCTCCCTCCCTCCTTGGGGCAGTGCAATGGGCAAGGCGACGAGCTGCCGTCGTGCACTAGAAAGAGTTTGTCGAGAGACATTCTGAGTGCTCGGGACCTCTCCAAATGGTATGCTGATCGGTGGCTTTCAAAGCCAGAGGAGCGACAGAAGTCTGCGGAGTGGAGGAAAAAAAAGTTTTGCTTGAACAGCTGAAGAGAAGTGCATCGGATGACTTGCTTCTGGGCGCACATGGGCAAAGCAAACGCTTGAATGTGATCGATCATTGAAATAATGGGAGCTTTAAAAGCGCATCAAATACCAATTTGTTTCGCGTGTCACATTTTTTTTGTTGGAGATATGGGAGTTGGACAGTGTTGCAATACAAGAACCAAACTAACTAAAGGATGCGAAAAGAAGATAAATGTTTCTCACCAATTTTAAGCTTATGTAAAAGATTTTTAAACTCCGCTCTGGGGTTTTGCCGATTGGGCTCCTGAAAAAAATCGAGGCACCTTTTCGTTTTAAGGGTCGGATGTGTGCAGTAAATGTGGCATCAAATATAATTTTACGGACGAAATTAATGGGATCATCTAATGTGAGATAGTCTCTGGCTTTTCGGATATGCCAGACATCAAATGCAATGTCAGGAGCCTCCAGTACTGGACGAAACATTCTGCCATCAAGTACATTATTTAAAACTGTTGTCTGCAAAATCATTGCAAATAGGATAAACGAGTTTGGTCTCGACCTTAATATCGATTCTAAGAGTTTTTAAATAATAGTTATCCTTGTAAGAATAAGCAATTAATGATTTTCATTTATTAAATTAGCCATTAAAAACAACCAGTGTCCGTTTTTTAAATGGTTCTTGGACTACCCGTATTTGTTCTGCTGATCTGTTATATAATAGTCCAGCTCCTTTATGAAATTATGCTGGAATGGACCTTTTCCCTTGCATTCTTGAGCTGTCAGGATAATTTTATTTTACTGTGTGTGTGTTTGTGTGCGTGTAAATTTGCTTTACAATCCTACAAATGTCAAGTGTCCTCTTAAAATGTCAAGTATTAAATATTCCTATAGGTCTCGCACTATCAAGCAATAACCTCCTTCATTTCATTACGCATTCCTTCCCTGTAGCTTGGTAGCAAATGATAATAGCCACACTGCCCCTCCCCAAAGGCCATTAAGGGTATATTAAATGCTTTTATTTCATACAATAACAGTAATGTAGAAGTTAGGCTCTGGGCACACATTGTCTACTGTACTAGTATCCCCTACTTGATTTTTATTTTTTTCTTGGTGTGGGAATCTGACAGCTTATCTTACGTTTGCTTTTATTTATGTAGTAAGTTGCCTATGTCGAAAGCAACATGCAAGTGAGGAAAGCTTGGGGAGAGCCAGCGTCCTGGGAGCAGATGGGGTTCGGGGCCTTGCTCAAGGGCTGCACTTTGATGTGATTACTCTGCTGGTCACAGGATTGAAACCTGCGATCATCCAGACATGGCTAGAGATTTTTAACCCGCGGAGCCACTCAGCGCACCTGGAAAAGGCCTTAGCAGTTACGGTTTGTTGTCTCCTACTCTGGAAACTTGAGCATCATCCACTTCGGAGAGCTGGGGGCTCTTGCCTGAATCGGGAAGCCTGGAGTGCCTGAAGGAACCCCTGGTGCAGAGCCTTAATCACTAGACGCTTCCATGAGGACGCAACTGAAGACCTTTACCCCCACCCCCCATCTGAGTTTGAGACCCAGTCAACTGAGAATCCCTGATCCTCTTTTATATTGTAGGCAGGGTGCTTTGTTTTATGTACCGCAATTAAGAGGATGGGGATGTGTCTTGCACTTAAAGTGCATGCTTAGCGAGGTTTGCTCCAACACGTCAGTGAGCAGAGTATCATTAACTCTGACAAGCAAAGCTGACCTTCAGCGCCAAGGCCTGGACTAAACAGGGCGTTTATAATTCCTGGCATGGCGTGGGGATATCGCTGCGGTTATTCAATAGGCTGCATTGGGGAGGTCAGATTGGAGATACTGTAGTGCTGGAAAATCGCCTCCTGAAGAACACCGTCCTTGAACACGGAGATGGGCGCCTGAATACACTTTGCTCCAGTTCACAGCTTTCATCTGGCATCAGTGCTGAAATTGCCGCCC
Organism: Brienomyrus brachyistius; assembly: GCF_023856365.1. Classification (NCBI taxonomy): domain Eukaryota; kingdom Metazoa; phylum Chordata; class Actinopteri; order Osteoglossiformes; family Mormyridae; genus Brienomyrus; species Brienomyrus brachyistius. The sequence continues at coordinate 11,696,708 of NC_064548.1, read as the reverse complement.
CCCGCCCCTCCTCCCCACCAGCGAACTGCAGAGAGTCTTGTGCAGTGCAGGAGATCGAATGCAATTTGTGACTTGGGACGAAGAGAGGAGGGTATAGTGCGGAGCGCTTTCTCACCTCACGGAGGGAAGGTTGAAACATGCCCAGGGCCCCTCTCACTTTGCCCAGGGCCCCTCTCACTTTGCCCAGGGCCCCTCTCACTTTGCCCAGGGGTGACCCTCACCGTATCCTACTGAAAGACGCACCACGCTTTCCATTTAACTGACAAAGTTTCGGATTGGGCTTGCAGTGCCATGAAGTGTGCTAGCTTTCGCACTGGTCCATAAAACGGAGCAAATCTGTTCTGCGTTAACGGGGCGAATTCCTTTTACTGGCAGGTTGGGTCGGAACGACACAGATGCAGGGAATTTGAAAGATGTTAATGTTAATGTGCCTCTGCTACTTTTTAAAATAAATGCATAAGCCTAGGGTGTGTTGATAGTGGAGATGGTGGGAATCATGGATTGTAAGTGGGTTACACTAAACCCAAATATACTGAGTAAAAAAAAAACATTGTACTCACTCCTTTGATTAGATTATAAATTTGTAGGAGGGCATCCTTTAAAGATGTGTTTAATCTACAGAAATAAGGTTGATTTCCCACTGTTTCCCGCTGAACACATGCTGGAGTTGACAGTGTCCCTACCTTGAAATTGTTTGCCAGCTCAGTGAAGATAACAGGTGATGAGATTAGGAGCGTGACCACTGCTAGCATAACTTCCCCCATCCCAGTTTTGCTGTAATTTGCTCGACTGCCTTGTTGATTTTACCCCAACCTTTGTTTACCCATAGTGTTACAAGGAATGGGAACTTTTATAAATTCTTCTGCTCACTTCTCTGTGACGGACAATTTGAATGCTTTCATAGCAACATTCTAGCAGTTCCTGTTAATTTGTTTACGTACAGGACACGCAAACTTAACATGACAACCAAAACTTAACATTTGCATACGTATACATCAGGGTGTTTATTAAGGAAACGGGTCCAACAGCAAGGTTGTCCTGGGATTTCGAGCTGCGGGTCCAATTCCTTCACTACAATCCCAACCTGCATGCTCGACTCCCTTTGTTTACAAGTGGATCTGGCCATTTAAATGGCTGCCACTGACTTCAGCCTCTTGAACCGTGTGTGCGAAGGGTCCTGGCAGATAAGCGTAACGTCACAGACTCTGCCGTGGAGCAGCGTCAGTCGCCTCTTGGCAAATCGGATTTGTTTGCTGGCTGCTCCAGTGCTTGTCTGAGGCTGTACATTCCGGCTGGTGGGGGGTGGGGGGTACCAGTTCAGGTGTGATGACACCAGAATGACAGGGAAATGTGCATTTCCCATCAGGTGTCATAAGAATGATGTATATGATCTCCATTCGCCCCATGGTGTGAGAGGGACTCCAAGGAGATAGATGAAGTGCTTCAGCAGACAGGCAGCGACTAGAGGAGGCATCTTACCTTAGCTAAACTTCAGGGTTTCAAGAGGAGAAGCGAATCAACAAGTTATCTCATCCAAGGTGTTTTTTTACTGATTGTTTGCCTCTTCAGAGAGGCCGTGGGTTTGGCAAGGACAATTTTCCTGCCTAGTTACACTTTCATAGGGTGTCAGAAAATAAACAAACACCTGAACCCAAACACTGTTTAGACAGTCGCATCCATTCTGAATTGGAGCAATTATCTGTTAATGCGGCTGACATTTAGATTTAAACACAAGAATATTTCTCTGTAACTAAGAAGGCTTGCGAGGAACATCAGGAGGAATTTTGAGCCCCATTTAAACCTTGAGTTTGGACTTTTAATGCAATTCCCGATATCGATTAAAAAAATAGCAAATTAAATTCAGCGGCTTTAACTTGTACCTCTAGTCATACATAGGGTTCACAGCTGTAGGGGTGATTGTGTTTAATTACACCAGCTGTTAAAATAGAGAGCACATTAATGTCTGATGAATTAAATGTGTGACTTAGGAGCAAAATGCAGTGCAGCTAAGTGCAGTTAAATGAAGTCGTTAGGAATCATTACCCTAGATGACACAACGATGCACCGTAGGAGGAATGACTGCTCTCTGTGTCAAGGCCGTCTTGTGGACATCGCCTGCAGGGTGATGAGACATCATCAGTTAAATATACCACACGTTAGTCACGGGCAAATAGTCATCTGCGTGGCTGGTCATGTGACACGAGTGGTGGCACGTGATCATGTGATGCGAGCGTGTTAGATGGTTTTATTGATTTGTTTTTCTTCTTCATGATGGCAAAGGGAAACTTTTCAGATTACTTACGATATCGACCCCCATTTCAACCCCACATGATGTCTGTCAGAAAAGTCCTGGGCCTCATCGTGTAGCCAGACAAAAGAAAACCACAACAGACAAAGAGCTTCCTGTCCCATCTCAGCGGACATGAGCGGGGATCGGGGGAGCGCCCGAGTCTTGCTGTTCATCCACGTCTCCCTAACATCTCGGAGAAACAATTCGCATATTGTCTTTGAAAAGCGTGAGCAGGAGCGAATACAAATGTTGAAATTGCCAGTGCCGGGGATGGTGACGTGATCAAATATTAATGAACTCGCTAATTAGCCCATTGGCGTATAGCAGCGGAAAGGGTCATTAATATTTCATGATACAGCTGGAGATAGAGCTCCTTCCCCCCACAGAGCTTTACAGATACTTTATAAACCCGCCCTCTGCCTTGTCACATATCGAATGTGTTCATTATTGTACCTGTTAGCTGTTTTGCTTGTCATTTAGGCTTTAACATCCAAGATGTCAAACTGTAGCTGGCCTTAAAATTAAATATAGTCTGTCTGTCTATCTAACTATCTAAAATACTACAGCTCCCGCGTCTTACGTGGTTTTTGTATCACATAATGGTTTCCTGGCTATAGAAATGCAATGCTGGGTTGTGAATCTCAGTGGTGGAACAGAAGCCTATAATTGCAGGATCTATTGCACCTTGCCGTTCTGCCCACACCTGCACCTGACAGGTCAGGAATTAGAGCTGCCTCAGGGTGCGGTGCATGCTGGGAGGCGCATGGCCTGCTTTTCCTTGTGCCCACACGCAATCTGGAGCAACGCTTACCTCACACACGACTCTTCTCCTGGGGAACGTTTCAAGCTGCTGAGTAGCGTGATTATCGCCGGTCCTCCAGGGTGGGGGGACCTTTCGGAAGGTGTCCCTGGAGCTCCAGCTGTGTCACAGCCGACACGATTTATCTGAAGTTCCTGTTCGGTGATTTCATCTTAATTATTTGTGAAGTGAGGCATTGTGTGTGGCTCACGGGCGTGATAAATACAAATGCATTTTAAAGGCATGCATTTTAATCGGTTAGCTGAAATTTACCACTATTGTTTTACATTTAACAAAATATCAGGTTCCGGCCACCACTGATAGAGACTTATGCACTGTTATGGATGCTTGTAATGTATTTTAATATGCAAAGTATAACTTTGGGATGCCTTTAATGAAACGTTGCATTGAATAAAATTGTCAGTCCAGAGCAAATATTTTCCTTTGAACTCTGTGAAGGTGGAATACAGTCAAACCCATAATTAATGTCTTGTTTCCCTGATGTTCTCTTAGGCAGCCCTTTGAATGGCTTGCCCTCGTGAATGGTGATTACTGATTACTTATTTCAATTAGCATTCCTGGAGAACTGCCAAAAAAAATGAATGAAAAGGAAAAGCCTTCTTTGACTGGCAGTATGCCTCTTAAAAATGAGCCTACTGTGTTTCTCGTGAGATGTGAGCGAAGTCTGTGGGCATAGCTTTCCCGCATCCGTTTTCACGCTTCCCTCTTTGTCTTGACTGTGGCCCTATAGAACAATACGCACTCCTAGTGTGTGGGATGGCCATTTGGATTGATCTGGCTCCTCTGTGACATCCTGCAGATGTGGACGAGTGCATTTTTGCAGCAGCTAGCCAGAGACACGGCTCGGGAGTCCACGAGGGAGCAAGGGCAATTCTGTTTTTTTTTTTTTAAAGGTGGAGGGCAGGAGAGGGGCTGTGATTCGTACAGAGGGAACGGACCGGATGTACCTGTTGGAGGTCTTGGATACCTATGGCTGGTGGAGCGTTGAGTGCGGTGAAGCATTACTGCCCAATTCAGAAGAACAAGCAGGGATGTTCTGGACACTCTGGGCGGAGCTGAGATGCTCAGCACGTCATACGATTACGCACTTGAGTGGCATCGAGCGGCCACACAGCCAGAGCGTCGGCAGTGGATGGTGAACAGGAAGGCCATCTTCCAGACCGCTGCTCTTCTCACCCATCGCTGCTCCTGCCATTATCATTCCCTGAGCTACCGGTGAGATGAGACGAGCCCCAGATCGAAGACAGCCGCCCCTCCTGAGGCTCTTTCCCTCTGGCTCCTTCCCTCTCTTTGCCTAGATCGTCAATGTAGAACATCTTGTTCCCGCTGACAGACTCGTGGCGTGGAGTGAACGGTGCTTTTCGCGGCCGCTTGTGTCCGTTTAACCATCAGCCAGCAATCCGACGGCAGAAGAACTCTGTGAGACAAGGCTGCCAGATAGCCAGACAGGCGGGATTGCGTCAGGAACAGCGCCTAGAAGAGAGTGTCCTCATAAATCCCGCGGGTAACCCGGTGCTCGGCTCTGAGAGCGAGGTCGGAGAAACTCCTCTCGTATAGATGCTGATGTATGACTATGGTTCTCTGTAACGGAGGACGAGAGATGCCATGGCGTGAGAGCATGGCAACGCAGCCTATCACCCAGCAGGCCTGCGGGTAGAAGGAGAAGCAGCCCTGGGGGCACCAGGAGAGGAAACGGGTGGTTTTAACCGAAGGAGAGCACATATATCACACGGATGTCAAATGCTTGTCACTGGGTTCAGTGATAGATGGCAGGAATAGCAAGTATCCTGGACGCAAGGTTGTCGTAACTATGAGAGAATGGTGTCCTGAGATCTGTAGCGACAACAATCTATGTGTCATCGTTACCATGTGGGGGTGGGGAGGGGAACTTTGTGTAAGAGTCCATGCAGAGACCCTTTGTGTTTGTCCACCCTGATTGCTCCAGTCTGGCCTGCTGCTGCACAGCAAATATCTTCATTGCCGATGAGTATGGAAGCCTATGTGGGGAAAAAAAGACTTCACAAGAATCGATTCATGATTCCCGCTTTATTCCTGTTGACAATGCAACGCTTTTGTGTTCTAAAATAATTATTTTGCATGTAATTACCTTCGCAATCAGTTTGGGAAGCCCTATGCTGTTTCACCATGATGTTTGTGTACATGAGAGAGGGAGGGAGAGAAAAAAAACAGCTGTAGAGAGGGAGGTGAAAGAGGGGCTTTGTTGTCTTTGGAGTGTCAAGGGATATTACTTCCAGTTTCTGATACCGGAGCCTGCGGCACTGAAAGGGATTATGGGATACACAATAGGAGTGGATTGTATGTATCATCTCTGCTTCCTGTTTTGATCCTTTTTTTTGTCCCTCCTTTGTGTTTTAGGTCTGTCCTGCGCAACTTATCATATCTAACGCAACACGAATAACAGTCGCGTGCGCCGCCAAAGGATGTCTTTCCGGAAAAGTCAGTTAAACAAGGCAAACAGTCATCTTAAGGAAGTCGCCTCTCTATGTTACCCGTCTTTCACTCCTTTCTGTTGCATTCCAGATGCGCGCATTTAAAGGAGACGGACATGAAAAGAGCGATTTCCTTTAGCCGGTATTACAGAGCTCAGCCGCTGGCACCTGACACGTCTCGTTCAGCTGTTGTTGTCCACAAGAGGATGAGACGACTTGATGATATAACGCACGTTTGGTGGTACTTGCTGGGTATGATTTTTCCAAACATTTTCCTGCTGAATTAGCACTTCTGTCCCGTGAATTATTCAGAACACGTTTTGCTTACAGCTTCTAACACAGGCTGATCAGCAGTGGCTGATCTTTAATAGAACCTGAGCCCCCCCCCCCCCCCCCCCCCAACAACCAATGGATGTTGATCTCCTTCTTTTCCCATTTCTTGTATACTGAGGTCTCTTTCGTCTTGTCGGCGTTATGCAGCATGCTGAGTACTCTGCCAGTGCCACACGGTTATCTGGGAGACCACTAAAGCAGTAAATTTAACAATCCCACCAAAAAGAAACAAGCTTGTGTATCTGTTGAACCCTCAGGGAACTCGGCAAGACCAGCACGGCCGGATGCTCTCTGTCGATTTTGCATACAAGCAGTCTTGTCAGCTGGACTTTTTAACCTCGGAGATGTGTACCTGGCTGGTGCTCTTAAATCCCCCCCCCCACTCAGCTGACCTCCAGCAGCTATAACCAGAGAGGGACCTCGAGGAGGCTGAGCTGCTTGTAGCTGTTTGAGGACATCCGATAGTGGGCCTGAGTGCGAAGTTTCACAGGGTGCACTGTGCCTTTGTGTCCACTGTCATCAATGGGAGTGTGTAACCTGAGCAATGCCACTTGACTCTCTGTGGCATTTTAAAGTAGAACAACTGCACTTTCAGTTTGATTCATGGCGCAAAAAAAAGCGAACTAATGCCCACGTGTCTGTAAACCACTGCCACTCTTTATCTGACTTTGGATCACTTCTGCTGAGACAGAATTTCTTCTTTACATCCCATTACACCCCTGTTAGCCACATGGGGTACACCAGCTGGAATTATTCAATTAATCCAAACTTGCATGTTCTGGAAGGTTGCTGGTTCAAATCCCGTGAATGCCCAAAATCTTCAGCAAGGCTCTTAACTTGCAATCGCTTCGTCCTGGGTATCACGTTATTCTGCATCCGGCCCTGTAAGTAGGTCCTCCAACTTAAAGGTTTGGGGACTGGTGACAGGATTGACACTCCAGCCACCAGAAAAAAACTCGCACGGCTCCATTCGGGTTAGTGTGGTGTTGAGGCATCACCTGCCACATGGCTGCACTCAGGTTCTCAACCCTTAGGTTGGTGGGTGCAGCAGCAGACTGTAATCAGTGCATGCTCCGTACCTCTGTCTCTTTGATCCCATACAGTTCTGGGGAACAGTGTGTGGCTTAGCAGGTTAGATCCCTGTGCCTATAATTGGAAGGTCACTGGTTTGAATCGCATGCTCGGCAGAGTACCTACATCCCCGTTGGGTCTATGTGCAAAGTCCTTAACCCCACTGAAAAATGCTTCTGAGGCACCAGATAAACCATTAACCCTGTGCTCGGAATCCAGGTTTCAGTCTCACCTGTATGTATGTGTGGATGTCTTGGAAAGGAGAGTGAGATGGGATTTGTGAGGACTAACACATTCCAATGATCTTGTTCTTGTACAAATGGCAAATAAAACTTCATCTCAACTCATGTTCCCAACAGATGTCAGTGAAGGAGTAGGTTGAGACAAAATCAAATACGACTATGAGTCAAATTGGTCAAATCTAATGGACATTTATTTCTACACATTTTACACTTGAGCAAATGTAAATGCACATTAGTACATACTAGGCCGGCATAAGCGTGAAAGAAATTAAAGATCTGAAAGATGACTAGGCCTGCTACTTCATGTGGTGAATTATATGTTGTTGCTTTCCTCTGCCCCACATCTGTGCCAGATTTCATTTTTAGCTGTTTGTATTTCAAGTTTCAAAATCTATCTAAGTTTATTTAGGGCTCCCATTTGTCAGCCTTAAGGATGTGTGTCACCTTAGGGCCTTATAAATAGTTGATCGAACCGCTCCCTGCAGCCTTGCTCAGGAATTACATAAGGAGACAGAGGTTATATTCAGTCCCCAAAGGCTTAGAGCATATACTCTACGCAAGGTTACCATCTCGCCACAAAACTCTGATTAATATACGCGACGGGACTCATTAAAAAAATCGATGGCTTGAAGTTGTCAAAATCTGTGCCGTAAGTACGAATCAATATTCATATTATATGTTCGGCATGTACACAGATTTGTGCAAAAGTCAAATTACTACAGAAGGGTGCGATCCATTGACGCATAAACGCATCTGATACCTTATGTCATCTGGTCGATGTGTACGGCAAAGCCGATGTTTGTAAAATGGCTATTCTAGCTGCGGTTAAAAACAATGATTGTTGTTTATGTAGATGTTTTTTTCTTCTTCTTCAGGGAAGGTGAGCGTTTTGCCAGTTCTGTGTTATTTATTCTTTTGTGCCGTGTGGAAAATGATTGAAGGAAATTCAACCTTTACAACGGAATCTGTTCTGGTTCATGGAATGTATGATGTTTATCAATGAAGCAGACCTCTCCCTGGGTGAGTAAGCGAAGAAGCATGTGTTCAGGGTGCTTGTCGCCGGCGAGCAGCGATCAGCCTTCCATTGAGCGCTCCGTCACATCTCTCCTTTGGGGATTAAGTAAGATGGCTCAAGTTACCGCCTCCTTGTTTGAACAAACGTTGGCAGGCGACACGCCACGCAAACTCTTTCGAGTCAAGAGGTCCAAGGTTAATTTGATCATTATTCGAGAAGCTGAGATACGGATCTGAAATATGCTATATTTCTGTTTAACTTTGTCAGTGATGTTTGATGCTTTTGTGTTGAATGGAGAATCACGCTCAATTTATTTTGAAATGTGGCCTCTAAGTCAAAATCCAGCACAGGTCGGAATAGTTAGAAATCGCTGTATTTGAGACTTTTTTTTATCCTCAGATTGCACTTTAAATGAACTTTTATTCTGTCATTTAAAGCCCTGCATGGCAATATCTATGGTGTCATGGATATTGCCTTAAAATCACCGTGAAGGAAATTCTTTTGCAGTGGGATTTTTTTCTACAATACAATTTTAAATCGTATTCAAGAAAATGTGACTAAAGGAGGCTTTTTCGGTGTTTGAATGCTTCTTCATTCGGGTGGGGCCGTGGTTAACGTGGTTGCTTCGCACCTCTGGGACCAGGGTTCGAGTCTCTGCTCTGGCTGTGTGTGTGTGTGTGTGTGTGTGTGTGTGTGTGTGTGTGTGTGGAGTTTGCTTGTTCTCCCCATGTCATCATGGGGTTTCCTCCAGGTGCTCTAATTTCTCCCCACAGTCCAAAAGCATGCAGAGGTTAATTAGAGTTACCAAATTACCAATAGGTATGCATGCGTGTCTGATTGGTGTGTGAGTGTGCCCTATGATGGGTTGGCTCCCCAGCCTGGGATATTCCCTACCTTGTGCCTGTAGTTTCTGGGATAGACTCTGGACCCCCGTATAGGAGAAGTGGGAGTGGTGAATGGATGACACAAAAAAATACATTTTTAAATATGTACCCGTAAGATAATGTTATCATGGTACGACTATTATTAAGTATACTTATAATTTGTGATGTAATATTACACCAGAATTGCCACAGTGGGTGGTGCTGTTCAGGGTTGGGTCCATTCTGGAATACATTCATCAATTCCAGTGCAAATCAGGAAATTGAACTGGAGTTGGAATTTAAGTCCCCCAGAAATTTGCATTCAGTTCCAGTTCTGTTCCCCATAGTTTTTTTTTTATGATCCTTACTCCAGTTCCATTTCCTGTTTTGGACTGGAATTGATGAATGCATTCCGGTATGGCCTTTGCATCCTGCCTCTAAGGCTGGGGGTTCCATTTCTGCCTCCTTGATTTCTGGAGTTTGTTTGTTGCCTCCGTTTCACACTAGTTGCCTTCTATAGTTCAACAATGTTCATTCAGCCTAACTGGCAATTGAGCATAGTATGTGAATTTATAGCTTCCCTCCCAGGGTGCACCCCTACCCTGTGCTGCCTGGGATAGGCTCCAGGCTCCCCCTCCATTACCCAGACCAGTATCAGACGTTAGTCCATCAGCCCTAGGATTTAAACCCATGACATAACGAGCACAGACAACTCCCTTAACTGCACCCATGTCCAGCTGTATGGCAGTGACTCACAGGTAAACCTTCTCGATGCAGGCAGTCAGCTGTGGCCCTTCAAAGACATGGCCCTTTATTCCCTGACATAGTTCACTTCATATTGCTCAGTGTTTTCCTTGATGTGAAATTCCACTGGCCACTGCAACTGCAGGAAATAAAATCCTTTATTGGTCGGACGTCTTTGTCTCTGTTTGGCCGCGACTTTTCCCTTTTTTCTTGCAGTGTTCATCAAAAGGCCCCTCATCTGGTTTCCCTGCGCAACATCTAAATTTATCCTTTATTGGCTGTTTGATATTAAATACCGCAGTCTGGTCCTACTTTGAGCTCGTTAGCTAGGTGCTATTTTCTTTAGCTGGCGTGTTGATTTATGGTAGGTTTTGGTTAGTCATAAATAACCCATTTTCGTTTTTTGTTTTTTTTTTACACAAATTAGATTCCACACTGCATGATTGTTTTTTGGGTTAGCAGAATGATGAAATTGGGCTTCATCTTCACTCAGGCTTGATAAAACATTTCCAGGGACCATTCTGTGGATGCTGTACAGACACTTTTGCTGCTAAACTTTGCGCCTGCCATTCATCCTCCAGGTTTCTTAGTTCTTATACAGTTTTAAGAGGTTGCAGTAGAAATATCTTTGCATACATCCAATTTTCCATTGATAAACAGTTTTTTTTCTGCTATATCAGTCTTGCAAGCTCTCCATGGAATTCCACAGCATTTCCTTCCTTCCATCCATCCATCCATCCATTTGGTGTAATTGCTTATCCTGTTTAGGGTCACAGGGGTCCGGAGTCTATCCCAGAGGCTACGGGCGCAAGGCAGCGAACAACCCAGGATGGGGTGCCAACCCATCGCAGTGCACACTCACACACCATGCACTCACACACACTCACACACACATCTATGGGCAATTTCGTAACTCCAGTTAACCTCAGCATGTCTTTGGACTGTGGGGGGAAACTGGAATACCCGAAGGAAATGCTGGAATTCTACAGCATTTCACGTGAGCATTTAATTTTGTAATGGTAACTTTAGTTATATTGCCTGTACTACAGAAAATATGATCATATTAATATAAGCATAAAACCAAAAATCCCCTCTTTTTCTGTGCATATTTAACTTAGTGTGTACAGCATAATGAAAGTAACGTATTACAACCTCATTTCCAAAAACGTTGAGTTACTATGTAAAATGTAAATGAAAACAGATTGCAATAACAACGTTTGGGGACTGAGGAGACCTGTTGCTGGAGTTCTGAAAGTGAAATGTTGTCCCATTCTTGCCTGATATAGGATTTTAACTGCTGAACAGCTTGTGGTCTCCTTAGTCGTATTTTTCGTTTCATGATGTACGTTTTCAATGGGTGGCAGGTCTGGACTACAGGCAGGCCAGTCTTGCACCCGGACTCTTCTATTATGGAGCCATGCTGCTGTAATTTGTGCAGAAGGTGGTTTGGCATTGTCTGGCTGAAATATTCACGGCCTTCTCTGAAAAAGACACTGTCCGGATGTATATCAGCATATATTGCTCCAAAACCTGTATACAGTATATCATTCAGCATCATGGATGCTGGCTTTTGAACTGTCCTTTGATAACAAGCTGAATGGTCCTTTTCCTCTTTAGCCCAGAGAACACGCATCCAAGATTTCCAAAAAGATTTCTAAATTTTGATTCGTCAGACCACAGGACCCCATCCATCCATCCATCCATCCATCCATCCATCATCTTCTGCTTAATCTGAGGTCGGGTCGTGGGGGCAGCAGTCTCAGCAGGGAGGCCCAGACTTCCCTCTCCCCCGCCACTTCATCCAGCTCCTCTAGGGGGATCCCGAGGTGTTCCCAGGCCAGCCGAGAGACATAGTCCCTCCAGCATGTCCTGGGTCTTCCCCGGGGCCTCCTCCCAGTGGGACATGCCCGGAACACCTCACCAGGGAGGCGTCCAGGAGGCATCCTAATCAGATGCCCGAGCCACCTCATGTGGCTCCTCTCAACAGGACAATTTTCTATTTTGGCTCAGCCCAACTTAAATGAGCTACGGCCCAGAGTATTCAGCAGCGTTTCTCAATCATGTGTAGATATGGTTTCATCCTGCATTTGTGGATGTGGCAAACTGTATTCACAGACAACGGTTTTCAGAAGTGTTCCTGAGCCCATGTAGTGATTTCCACTATGCAATCATGTCTGTTTTAATGCGGTGCCACTTGAGAACCTGAAGATCATGACTATCCAATATTTGATCTTCAGCCTTGTTCCTTGTGTACAGAGATTTCTCCAGATTCTCAGAGATTTCTTCTGGATAACTTTTAATGATATGATATGATATGATATGATATGATATAATATGATATGATATGATAGTGAAATTTCCAAATTCTTTGGGGAAAAAATTTTTGGACCATTGAGGAACATTATTCTTCAATGGTTGCACTATTTGCCCACAGTCTTTCACAGAATCTTCATTGCACAAAGACTCTGCCTCTCTGGGGGGGGGACTCTTTTTAGTGACCTGTTGCTAATTAACCTAGTTAGTTGTGAGATATTCAACCAGGTGTTCTGTTTTAGCATTTTCCGGTCTTTTGTTGGCAATGGGTGGATGGATGATTTGTAAATTATTGCATTCTTTTTTTATTTACATTCTACACAGCATCCCAACTTTTTGTACTTGACTGAGGTTTGATTCTGTCAGAGCTTCTCCAGTGGAGATATACGTGTAACATGGCTTGGGGACCTAGAGGTGAGAAGCAATTTATTTCCATGTCTTTTCGTCTTGGGGAAAACTGAGGACAGAGCAGGGCTGGGCCAAATGGGACAAAAATGTAAACATAAAGCACAGGATCTGATTTGATACAAACACAAGTAAACAGATTCACCACTGATATCTTTTGGGGCTGAGTGTGGAGATTATGGGTCTTGGGATTGTTGTCAACACTCTGGTGTCAGGTTACTGGGGCCAAATAAATCAGAAAACTCCAGCGTTCACAAATAGCAGCGAAAGAGGTCTAGGCTGAACGAATACGAACAAAGAGAATGTGTGATTCTTGAGGTTCTTCTTTTGATTCACCACCAAGGAAACAGTTATTTTCTACCCCCATCGGGTATTCTGAGAACAAACCAAAAGTTGTAGCGTGCAGAATCCACCACAAGCTGGATGTGTTGATTCAAGGTTTTTTGAGTGAAACGCTGTAATATTGTGCTTTAGAGTAAACATTTACTGCTGGCTTTAATGTGAAAAAGACACAATGCTGAGGAAAGACGACAAACTGATCGCTGTTTTCAACTTCCATTCCCCACACGGCTTACTGGGGCCTTTGCAAATGCACTGTGTTGAAAAATGCATTCAGTTTAAAATTGGCATCAGCGGCCGCTGTTTTCAGATTGCAGGCCAGGGTGAGCCCCCCCCCCGGCAGAGCTTTCACTCTGCCTGCCTGCCGTCTCCCCCACCCCCATCTGAATGAGATGGATGTCCTTTGGTGTCACACGCCGCTGACTGTAAACGGACCTGCAGGACAGTGTTGTGTGTACGCCAGGCTTGAGCCAAGCCCAAGATCAAAACAGCCCAGTCTGACATGCGGGGAAACCTCAGTGGCTACATGAACCTATTTGACGTTTTGAATAATGTTTTTTTCATACAATTTTCAGTCGCTGGTCGTTTGTGGAGGGCGTGTTTGTTTGATATTCAGAATCTTATCTTTAGTAAATTAATTGAGTAATTATCACCAAATGAGTGCAACTAATTAGTTAATAAATCACTCTTAATCCTATTTGTTGTGGGTAATTGGGAATATTGGGGTACTCCATTAAATGCGGTGTTGTTGTTGTAGAATTTTGGTCCTTATAAAAAGACCAAATTGAAATGTTCTTTCTGTTTTCTGCCTTGTGATAGGAGTTATACACTCCTCTCTCTGAATTTTCATAATTAATTTGAAGTCAAGGGGAAAAAAGGCGGGTAAGACCTAATTATCTAATTTCTTTAGATATATCCTAATTACCCACAAATATGAATGAAAACAGCCTACAGGCTTGTTTTGGCTCTGCAGTACTGCAGTAGCTTTGAGAGGACTCTATTTACTCGCTATTTGATCTGTCTCCTTCTGTCCTCTCTCTGGGGCACTGTAAAAATGATGTAAGACCGCCGCTCCGAATTCCATCTACTGGATGAAAATGTATGGGTTCTGTAGTAAATACTACATCTTCCCAACATTTCAACGTCTTTTGTTCACGAGTGAAAAGACTTCGACGGGCCCGTATGACAGCACAGTATACATTATTAGATTGTGCCGAACGGTTCCTGCAGCTTGTCTTGGCGTGAAACACCCAGACATCCTACCTCTCCCAGAAGTTCCGGGAGTCTCTCGCAAACTGACAGCATCTCCCTGACACCCGCGAATGATGGACAACTTCCCGGAAATTGTCGTTCCGCTATTCAGCAAGAAGTTTTACCACCACAAACCCAGCCAGCAGACACGGAGTGGGACTAATTTTCAGCCTGGAGTTTTATCCCCCAAGATCAGCCTATTCTGTCTTCGTTTTGGGGAAACTTTGATAAATTATGCCACACTTCAAGTCACTATTATCCCGATAAATTTACCGACATTTCAAGAAGAAAACAAATAATAAATATCTTATTGAACAGTTCAAGCTATCTGACTTATTCGGCCCCGTTCAGGCTCTTTGTAACATCCATCATTTGAGAAACTTCCAGTGATTAGCAATAGCGAGGGATTAGCTGAGGCACCTCTGCAACCACACACTGCTTGACTCCGCTGACTCATGTCAAGTGATCAAACTGATTGTGCCACGTATTTACGATTTTCTCTATGTAGAGCAAATGTGGTCTTTTGCACATGAGAAAAGTCGCTGGTTAACATTCAAATTATTTTGTTATTTTGTTGACAAAAGCTAAATTCTGAATTCTCCTGAGTCTCCTGATTGGCCAGTCAGGGCCTGCCAGCTAGCAATAGGCTTGGTAAGTATCTAATCGTACCATCATGCCATCAAGACATTATACCGTGCCATACCGTATTTTGGCAGCATTTCAAAAGGCACTGATATTCCAGCATATTCTGGGAAAATTTGCCCCCAGGGGGGTATTTTATTGAAAATAACGTGGTGCCCGCCCAAGCCTAGCCAGCACCCCCCCCCCCCCCACACACACACACACACACACACACACACCCTGATTATCCCTCTGATGTCAGCATGCCTAAGATAGGATGTCTGTACAAGTACCCCGTGAAATTCTGAGCAATGTTTGCAGACAGTGAAATTCAATAGTAAAACAGACTGAAGAGGCATTGTTTATTATTCTGAATTAATTTCTTTATGCGGTTAAGACTCTCGGTAAACATTGTGAGCGTTTCTCCTAGCACTAGTAGTAACTTTGCTAATACAGATTAGTCTTGTGCTAAATAGCTTGCTTCCAGTTCTTGCGCCTCGTCGTCCAACTTTGACAGTGTGCACGTGATTAACCTTGATAATGTGACACATAATTAGCCTCAGCAATGTGGCTCTTGCACTCATTAGTTGCCTGGGACTGCCTTTAATCTTGTAGCTCCATTCTTTTTTTTGGAAAGATGCTGCTTTTGTTGCTATTAATGATCTGGTTCGGTCAGTATATTCTGGTTTTTAATGGTAATGGGGTCTAGCGCTTTTGTTCGGTGATGTCTTAATTGTTCATTTTAAGTAATAAAATGTTGAAGGATGAAGCCTCTCTTCCATTTATTTCCAATTACCCAAAAATGAGGGATATAAGCTATAAACTTGCAGGAGTGTAATTTTCCAATCGTATTAGTTTCGGAGGTTTGAAGGGACCTAATTTCATTCAGCCTGAATGCTGGAACCAAACCAAGATCTAGAGGACTCAGGTGTTTTGTGAGGGAGAGCCAGCAGTGAGTCCCAGGCACTGTCTGAGCGTCAGCGTGGAGGCTAACTGGGCCTGGGTCCGATGTGGTGAGACTCTGGCCTGTCAAGAGGTGGATTAGCAGGCGAGCTTCCCCAGCGTAGCTCTGGGGAGGAGACAGGAGGCTCCGCAGCCAAGATGGCCGCCCCTGCATTGTTCTCACTGGAACCAGCGCCCGTAAGGGGATTTCCCCTCATTGGCAAGTCAAGTGTCCCCACATTCCATCTGCTGCGGATGGGGCCACTAGGCACAGAGGAACCCCCCCCCCCCCCCACTTATACACACACACACACAAAAATAGAAGCAGAGCAAGGAAACCAGCCACGCGGCTCATTACACTCTATGACGGCATGGAAGATGTGCGATCAACCCTGGCTGGGGGGGGGGGGTAAGCAGGCTGAGAGGTCAAGGGCAGATCCGTGCCCCGACGGCACATCGGGAGATGTAATCACGTGCGGCATGATTGAATGGTGGGTTGCACGCAGACCAGCTGTGGCTACCCCCCCCCGCGCAACATCAGAATGAGGGTGGGGACTCACTGTCAGGCCCAGCGGCGGGTCCATCTTTTAACCGAGGAGTTCATCCATAGGAATGAAGGCGGCAGATCACTAGGCTCCTTTAAATAGCCTTCTGAGGGTAGGAGACCCCGAGATGGATGGAAGAGTTCAGATCATGATCTTTCCCATAATGCCAGGGCCACACCCCTTTCTTTAGTGGTGCGTGTTGTGTGTCATTTTCAGGGTCACGTGGTTACCCATTACGTAGCTAGTTGCTCTGTTTATTCTCCATTAAATTCTTCCGTTAAGCACTAGTTTAAACACCCTTCATGGCTACATGAACATGCAGCTTTGCTATCCTTCATGATGATCGGGATTAAGATTCTAGAACGGCTGAACTGCGAGTCCCCGATGCCACATGCAGATGCTGTGAGGCATATGGTCCCCCCCCTCCCGTCCCGAACACCTTCATTTGCATGTGTGGTGTTTCACATGCCGGCTTTTGCTGAATCCCCTCCACAGCTAAGGAGGCCGCAGCACTCGATTTCCGTTCCCCACCTGGCATGCATGGCACGCGAGCGGAAGTACTGGTATAAAATGGGGAGAAAAACAGATCAATTATCTCTTTAAGTTTCCATAAGGAAACTGCAGTCCCCCAGTGGGTCAGTGGACCCAATGCTCTCAATTACTCTTTGCCTTCTGGAATGTCATGTACGAAAGTATATATTTCAAATTAATCCAGATTTACTCAGGTTTAAAATAACTGGTACCGCCACTGTGCTTGAATGGAAATGACTCGGTGGAAAAGACGAGGAACAGGTTCAGCTGCATGCATAGGAGATGGAAGAGGCAGTATTGTTGAATTATTGTGTATTTGTTGACATGTCTGCTGGATTAGGGTTCCCTGCTGCTGGGCAGCTTTTGGTGGGGGTGGCAAAGCATAGAGAGAAAGCCTTACTCATCTGCTGTGAACACCTGAGCTCTCGGTTATCCGTCTGCTGTGGCCTGCGATTCGTATTCAGGAGCAGTGGATCCACTGGGGAGAGGTACACTCATGAATCACTGATGAAATGTGCTAGGCTGGGGGTTGGGGGGAAACTCCTTGTTCATTTTTTATCTCTCTGCCCATTACCTTTGGAGTGGACAGCTGTATGTGGTGGTCTTTATACTCTAGCAAAATATCGCAGGTCTGCTCTTACTTGGCCTTGAGAGATGGACAGATAGATAGGCAGACAGACAGACGGATACTTTATTAATCCTGAAAGAAAGTACTGGCTTACAGGAGCACAATACAGACATTTAAACAGTAAAAGACAATTGGACAGTAATAGACAGTAAAAATAAATAATAGACAACAGTACACAGTAACAGTGCACAGAATGTCAGGGGAAGTATTGCATGGAATTCCGTGGTAACAGCACAGGAGTGAATAGTATTGGAAAGTGTGTTATACATTGAACAATTCAATGTTCTGTCAGTGTTCCTACTGTAAGTGGATCTGGTTCACTCCTAAGTTGGTTATCGTCCCCTGCTATTGGGTGACTTATTGTGGAGTGTAATGACTGACGGTATGAAGATGCACCTGTGAACGATTCTTGTGAAAGTGCTCCTTTATCCCCACAGCAGCCCGGTGTCCGTCCGTACGTCAGTCAGCCGAACCGCAGCCCCCACTTCGCAGAAAGGTCACTCCTTAATCCTACAAGGAGCTGTCATGCCCCGGCTGCCGGCAAGGAACAGAAGAGCGTAGCACGTTCTTTCTTGTTTTCACTGCACCGCGGTCGGCCTTGAGATTCCTGCGGGAGAGAAGAGATTTAAAAATTTCTTTCTTGTTATGAGAGAAACAAAGCCCAAGTTTTGAAGCTGCTGTACAGTAAGTGAGAAGTGTGATATTGTGTGGGCACTCTCTGTGCCACCGCGCCGCACGGAGAGCTGGCAGCTCTGCTCCACAGTCCATCACGCATGAGCACGCCGCATTCGCGCCCAGGCAACCAACCTGTACACCGCCGCAAAATCATCTTACTGCAAATTGTTCAGTTTACGGACCTATCTCTTTGTTTGAATATTAGTATTGTTCCGAATGTGCTATTTAAGATTTAGGCACGAGCTTACCTGTTTAAACTTGGAGAAATTTGATTGGATAAAAACGAGTCAGGCAAGATGCAGGAAGTAAGTTGATATGAGTTTAGTGAGTTGATATGATTAGAATCCCTTCTGCCTCCGTTCATTGCTGATTATTTGGATGATTCTCCATCCACTTATAGGTGAATCCACAACTCACATGTATACAATATGTAGACTCTCATCAGGTTTCTGCACAGTCTCTCTGAGTTACTCTAACATAATAATTAATATAGTAATATGCCGGAGTGTTTAGTACGGCAAAAATGTCTTAGGCTGTCAAAGAAAATGTGTAGGGCTATTTATCTAGGTAAGTGTGTATTTGCTCAGAAAAAAAAACATTAGATGTGTAAAGCACCTCCGCCATGTTACATTTCACCACCAACTCACTTAATTAATTAATTAAATTAGTGAGCTATGCATTAGCCAGTCAAGGTGGAGTAGATGTCGGGTCAAAAAATATATCCATGTATTGGACAGTTGCTGCAAATACTGGGGTGATTTTAGCAGACGTTTTGGAATGACTAAGCTGACAATCTTTGACATGCATAATAGCACAATATCATAGCTTTACAGCAACATGAAGATCATTTAAACGTCATTTTCTTTGACTGCAAGTACAGTACTGTAGCTCAGTGGAGTAGCAATGCCACAAAGGTCGTGGGTTTAAACCGCATGGCTGGCAGAGCAATCAAATCACTGTTGGGTCTATGAGCATAGCCCTTAACCCCAGCTGTGGGGGTTGTACACTGCCTTTCCCTGCACTCTAACCCTAAAACTCTCGGCTATATATACATGTCTGTGTCTGTCTTGGAGAGCAAGATGAGGCATGTAAAGACTGAAGAATTTCTATGTACCTCTACTCAGACATATCCCAATGGCAAATAAATTTAAATCTTTCTTTTAACTTCAGCGGTTACAGATAACCCGTTGTTGATTGATGAGGTCATGCAGGAGACTCTCAAATCAAATGCCACCCAAGTTTCAGAAGAACTATCCAATTATTGGCAAAGATTAATTAATTCTGCAACACCAACTCTAATGAAATTATGTTTGAAAGGCTATTTTAAAGTGACAGTTACATGTAAATTACATGCGCGTCCTCTGTGATGGAGGTATTTGCGGCGCCAGCCGGCCTGATTTGTACTGCGGTTTTGGCGTCAGTGTCATATGTATTCAATCTGATTAAATATGAACACCCCTTCTGTTTCAGTTCATCCCAGCTTATGTCAAGTAAAGAAACTTCATCGGTATGTATTATGAAATAATAGAAAATCTTAGCATGTATGAGGCAGCAGGCAACATCATGTAGCATCATGCAGCATCCAGCATAAGCCAGATGCCTTAACGCACAATAATGCCTGCCCCCCCCCCCCCCCCCCCCCCATGGCTCGCCATGCATGTTTAATGTCAGCAGATCTGGTTTGCTTGGGCTCCTGGGCCACAGATGTTCTGCTGGAGGTCCTTAAACTCCAGGAATGCATGGTGTGTGTGCCGGGCCTGGGTGCTTTTCTGTGTGACGCTCACCTGGAGAAGCACGGTCAAGCTACCCTCAGCTCTAACCTCCACCTTCAGCTAAAAGACACACAACCCGTGTGTGTTTTGAAAGATGGGTGTCACATGCCACCGCTCACCCCAAATATTTGCCCTCACATCTATCAAAAAGGGTATAAATGCAAGGATGACCTTGTTAAAATTCCCCTATATCGTCAAATATCACAGTACGGAAACCAGAAACTCCCAACAATATTTTATATATGTAAAGCTCTTAATTCAAGCTAGGGGATATTGATGAATTAACAGCTCAAACCAATAGCTCTGGGTGTTTTTCAAAACATCCACTTAAAGGTGCTGTTTCATGATATCTCATCTTTAGAACGTGACTATTGGCAACACTTTCACGCTACATATATCTTAAGAAGATCGACAACAGGATAAAAAAAAAAACCCTCTTCACAAGAGTGTAATACAGAATGTAGGTGTTATCAGGAGAATTTACTCATCTTGAACAAA
This sequence comes from Brienomyrus brachyistius, assembly GCF_023856365.1. NCBI lineage: Eukaryota > Metazoa > Chordata > Actinopteri > Osteoglossiformes > Mormyridae > Brienomyrus > Brienomyrus brachyistius. The sequence continues at coordinate 11,676,360 of NC_064548.1, read as the reverse complement.
TTCCTGCCTAAAGCCAAAAATGTACATCAATTTATTCAAGCACTTTTCTCCGGAGCTGAAACAACAGACTGAGGCATTAGAAAATCCAGCTTGCCTGAGGAACAATTATAAAGAGCCTGCAGGTGTTAAGAGTTACTGTAGCAGCACCCTCCTCTCGATTTAGCGTAGCCAGTCTTCCACAACTCAGGGTCTGGAGGCACATTATGCTTGCCTTGACTCTAAGCTGCTCCATTTGTAAGGTCAATCAAATTGTTATGGCCAATTCTTGAGTCTGGGCGACAGCTATTGTCAATTTTAAAGAGCTTTTGGCAAGGGGTGTAATACTTGTTTAGGTCTGCTGGGTGCAGCTGAATCGAATCTTTATTTTGTGCCGCATGTAAAAGGCATTATGCTGCAAACAGCTTAAAATGTGGCCCTCGTGTTTCAGTGATTTATAACCAGACAGCCGCCTTTGACTGCAGGTGCCATTTCCGTCCGTTCACGGAAGGATACATCATCCTGGGTCGTTTCAATAATTCAGGTACAGTGTTTCCAAATCTGTTCAGTTATGTGTCGGGGCACACCATTTTCAGGTAATAAAATAGCCATTTTTCCCCCCAGAGGGCTGGGTTTTAGAGTGTTTTTCCATCCAGGATGGGACTAATTCTCCATCCTGCCAGAAGAGCAGATGTACACAGTGGTTTGCTGAAGAAGCCCAACACTGAACTGACAGGCATCATCTTCTGATGCGCCTGGGCGTGGGATGGGGGGCGCGGGGGGGGTGGGTAAGGGACTTGTGCTGCATAAGGGATGGATGTAGCTTTGTCTGATTTATGGAAGGACAGAGTTAAAAGACAGAGCTGTGTGAGTGATTTGGCAGCTGTTCAATTATGAATCCACACATTCATGTTGGGATCTGAGATCCATTTTAACTGGTCGGGTTTTGTTCTTTTCAGAACAGGAATACAAGAAGCAATATTCCCCACTGCATAATTAGAGACTGGGGCAATGGGGGGGACTGTGTTTTAATAGGAAACGCAGATGGGCACGGAATGTCTGATTGCATAACTCCGGGCTCTATTATTCGGGTCTGGAACTACACATTTCAGGAGATCCAGCTCGCAGTGGGTCGGAGCTTGTTTGATGTGCCACTGACTTAAGAAGCGTGGGTGGAGGCATGGCGTCGCGGGGCACGTGACGGGGGCGCCGGATTCCAAATGCCAGCCAAACTATTGACGTGACAGGGGTCGGCGAAGCTCGTACGGCTCCGGGTACGATGTCCCCAGCACGTGTCAATGAGAGAAAGGGACCATTCCATAGACTGCATGAAATATTTATTGATTAGAGGGTGTGAGAGTCTAAAAGCAGTAAACATGGCAAAAAATAAATAAATTGCTGAACCTGGCTTCTATTCCTAAGAAAACTGGCTCAGAGTTGTGAGGCTCCAGGTCTGAAATGTGGCTCCTCAAGATTAGTTTACCAGCCCTAACCTTAGATTAGTTTACCTGGCTTTATAAAGTAGCTTTACGATTTATTAAACTAAATTGACTTGCAAAGAATCCCTGCTGCATCCATTTTTGTGACTGAAGTACAGATAATATAACATCATTAAAAAAAAAACAGTGTAGGCAGGTCCAAGCCTTATTGGTGAGCCTGCAATTTGACATTAATAAGGAAAAGAAAGAGAAAAAACAATAGCATTATCAAACAGCATAATGTTAATTAATGCACCTAAATGCCAGTTTATATTGCTAATCCACTAGCAAACACTCGATTAAAATGTTTTATGCCAAATACCTTCATGTGAAAGATCAGTTGTATAACTAAATTTATGTAACATCCCAACCACAAATAATATCAATAATGCAGTAATATCCCACGCAGCAGTTGTCAGCCTTGATAAATACTTAAAGGTGTAAATTTGCATGACGCTGGCCTGCGTATTGCAGCAGCGCAGCCAAAGCATCCGCATCGTTGTGTATATTAAGGTGATCTACATATGTGTGACCAGTCTGTTCTACTGCACTGCGTGTGCATCTCAGCAACCCCGAAGTCAGGCTGCTAATCTGCACGCATTTACACCTGCTGTCGACAAAGCGGCTCAGACAGAGGAGGGACAGTTTATCAGCAGAGGTTTGTTCATACAGGCTCTTTAGTTCACCGCTGATGGGCCCATCTGCAGACTGGGGGCTGCTTCTATCTACTTGACACGACACCCCCAACCTGATCCAGGGTTGCTAAATTTCGTCAGCTGACTAGAGAGAGATTTCCAGGTCGAGACGAGTCTGCACATGCATTTACATGCATAAATGCATATGTAAGAGTTTTATTCGTTTGTAAATAGTCTGTAGGTTTTGAAAAAGACCACGATGCTTTTGATGTAGCTAATTTTAGGTTTATAAGAAAAACAGATTTGCCATAAGATTTCTTGCAGGAGCACGAGAATTGGCAACCCTGCCTGATCCTACATCAGCAGCACCCAGCTCCAGCCACCTTACCTGGTTTTACAGATGCCAGTCGGTCGGTGGGCGGGGGGGCGGGCAGAGATGACACTATAAATTGCTGAGATGGGGTGGCGAAGGTAAAAGTTGTGAACCAAGGCCTGGGGCGGGGGCGGGGGGAGATAGTAAAATTAATCTGATTTCTAAACAGTGTTAAGGGCTGCTGTGTATGTGGGTTTACAATGCAACTCCCTAATTAGATTACTAATTATAGGACTGATTGGCTGAAGAGTCCTAACACCTGGGTTTGAGCAGCTGACCTAAAGGTTATCCCAAAAACCTGCACACACACCGGCCCTTTGTGGATAAGATTGCCCACCCGCTCTCCCAGAGTAAATACTGTAGACTTTCGTATTTAATTTATTAAGTTGCTAATGTATTAAGTTATTAAGAGTGTACTGCCGTTTCCTGTGACGTACCAGTATCTGCTAGTCGCATGCACTCAACCGCTGTTCTAACGCCTGCAGGGTTCCCACCCCACCCCCCTGGAATATAATAGTCTCTCCTTATCTGCAGAAATTCAACTTCCAGCCAATGGAATCAGTGCTCCATGCGACAAACTCTATTTGTATGGTGACAAGCAGAACCGAAATTCACCTAATATAGGTTTATACTTGAGAGCAGGAGAGAAGCACAACACTGTAGTAATCAGCATGGAGCTTAGATCTACACCCAGTACAACATTTGGAGCACGAAATTAGGGCAAGGCTAGGACGACCCTCTTCAGCGTTGGGTGTTAATGACTCGAAGATGTGCAGCACAATCCTTCCAGCATTCTGCAAAAAATTAGTACAAGGCTCTCAGTGACACAGTTAAGTATTAAAGCGTGGTCAACAAATCATCTGTTACTATCCGCAATATATATGTTACTTAGCCTGTGGTAGGCCTCATTCCAGATTTTTGCAGGGATTAAATTCCTTCAGATAAAAATATTGGCTGAAATGGTCTGTTCCTATCCATGTGAACATATGGCTCCAGGCAGTGACACATTTAGAGAACACCTATTTTTCTGTATTTGGTATATATTTGTACACAGTTAATGCAGCTTAGGAAAAGACCAGTGCTACAGGTGCCTCTCTGGAGAGTTAGCGTTGGAAAACCAGGATGGACAAGCTGTATTCGCCCCTATTGCTAATGCATGTATTCAACTAATGTAAAAGGTGCCTGAGGATCTATGTCCCTGCATCTCCCACTGTATGTAACTGCAGTGTAAAGATTTTGTGGCCAAGGTGGAATCTTTGTGTTGCTGGCATGCAGTTTCACACTGACACTCTAGGGGGCACTCTCCGGAATTTGTCCAATTAATTTGCAGTCCTATTCCGGTGATCAGCATTCTGTCCCACAACCAGAAGCATGGTTGTTTATTGCTTTCGCTGAGGCGGGAAGAAAACAGCTTGGAAACTGCACAAACAACCATTACGGGAGGGGTTGGAACTATTGCATTTACCTTCATGCGGGAGCTCGTTAACCTCTGAGGATAAATAATCTGCTAATTTTCTTCGTCCCTTTCAGTTAGCTCATCATTGGTCCATTTTCACTGCAATTAGGGAAAACGTGATAAAGTGCATTTAATCGCGCCGTTACACCCCGCGACATCCAAGGGATATTAAAACTCCTTCCACCTCGCTAACGTGGGCGTCATGCACACTTTGCTCCATGAGCTGGCAGTTCTTGCCGCAGCAGTTTTCCGGGACGCTTCCTTTTATCTCACGCCCCCGGACCTAATTTTGAACTTTACCTTCCCCCTGACCCTGCTTAAGGTGGACGACTGTGCGGGCACAGCAGAAGCGGCACCTTCTCGTGACTGCCAACGCGCTCCGGCTAAATCTTGCCCTCTCCGGCAGCCGGGGGCTGGGTCGTAATTAAACAGGCTGATTTGCATGGCCACCTGCGGCCTGCCCGGGTACCATATCTGACAGACGACAGCTGCCTTTTATATTAAAGGTGGTCAACATTTTAGCTACACTGATGTGGGCATAATTAGGTCTCTTTTCATCCTGGTGTTAAACTGCTGGTGCAGAGACATTCAGGGCATTTTATTTTTGTATTACACGCATTCCCACTTAGCATTAGCCGCTAATTTTGTTGTTTTAGAAGAGGATATCATTATAATTAATCTCTCTGTTTAATGTAAGGGCTGAATGGCACACTTAAAGATTAGTAACTCTTTCACAAAGGCTTTCCTTTTACGTATATACAGTCTTACCCATGATTTACATTTCAGTGTTTAACTTTCCTCTGCCTTCCTCAAATCCCACTGCTCTCTATTGCTCCAGGGATCGGCTCAGTCAAAATCATTCAAGGGGAAAAACGGGGATTGCGAGCCTGAGAGGTAGAAACAGCGTTCGGTCTGTTCTCGTGTTCTCATGTTACAGTTCAGGGGAAATAATCCAATGCCTTATTGTCCAAATGTATTAAAAGGACACAGAGCAGGGAGTCTTGGATAGAGAGTGCAAGAGCGGAACACAGAGCACAAGTGTGCCGTGCCGTCAAACCATGCGTTTGTGTGGGGCTCCCAAAGTTTGGGGCCCCCTGTTGGCCGCAAATAGTCACTACACTAGGGACCCCAGAAACAACAAACCTGCCCCTGGTTGCTGCCATTGTTTTAACCAGGGACGGATTACGGACCGGGCCAGCGGGGCTGCTGCCCAGGGGCCCTTGGGGTGCAGGGGGCCCGTGGGGCCCCTAGCCCAAAACAATTTGCAACGCTTATCAACAATGTATTTCCGTTTGTCTATTTTAGAGGGCCTACATTCTTTAATCCTCTGCCTACAAGGGCACCTGACCCTATAGGGAGGGCGTTTGGCTGCCAAGGGCCCTTGAATTGTGGTGGTTGTGGTGGTGGTGCTGGTGGTGGGGTGGGGTGGGCCCTCGCGAACATTTTGCCCAGGGGCCCACACAACCCATAATCCGTCCCTGGTTTTAACCCGCTCTCTGTGGCTGATATCTGTACAGAAGGAATCCCCATTCATCTGTGCATATTCTAGCTGCTTCTCCTGCAAGGAATATGATAACCTGTATTTAGAAATTCACACATGACAGATAAAGGGAGGGGATGCATGACGGTGCGATTCCACGGGTGCCATTATTCTTCCACATCTCCTGGGGGGTAATTATGTTCCCTGGCCAAATTGTCATATTTAACAGCTGCGCCGAGGAGAGTAACGTCTGTGAGCACGTTGTCACCCCTTATTAGGGTGGAAGCCTGTCCCTCACGGTGAGGCGCACAAAAGCCAGTACAGCGATCTCTCAGTGGCAGCCCAGATCAATGTAGGGGGGGGGGGCCATCAGCGACATAAATCAGTGTATTTGTTGGCAACTATGGGCAATGGTGTGTATTTATGGTGGATTGGATTGTCTTACGCGCCTCCGAAAATAAACTAGGGAATTTCGACCGGACCGGTGATCAATTCCATCTCATCCTGTTGCGGCTGATTGATTGATGCGGGAGGGGGGGCTATTTTTTGCCCATAGCCTATCTGGTTGTTATTTCTGGTTGCGCGTTTTGGTTTTAGCTCCTGCTTCATGTCGCACTTTCTTTGAAGTGATGCTGCCGTGGAGCTACACGCGAAATGGTTTGGGGATAAACAAAGGAGTGAATCTCGCGGGAAAAACTGGCGCCACAGTTTGCAGTGATTTATTGTTTGTTTCATCATTTGAACGCATCTTTCTGCCTGTTTCATTATAAGTGGATTAAGCGGGCCGTTCTGTTACGAGTCATTAACACTATCATTCAAAACTAATAAAACGATGTCCAGATTACCCTAATGCCTTCTAAATTGAATTTACTGTCATGAAATAAAGCACTGCCACATCTGTTCAGCGTTAGAAGCAAATACATGAAAGTTGTAAAAATCTGTCATATTAATTACAGTGCTCCGCTGTTAGGATGATTTATGAACAGGGCTGCGAAAATAAGAAAGTGCCGTTCGGTGGCTCTCGTGTTCATGCGTAATAAGGTCTTCATTGGGGCAGCTGGGATGGCGCCATTGGGGATTTTCCTCCTCTGCTTTGATGGATATCAGTTCAGGTACCGGCCGGCTCCTGACGTTGTGGTTTTCAGAAATGTATTATATCCCAGTAACACTTAGTTAAAACGGAATTGCTGCCTGTGCATTTCCCGGCCTTATGCCCTGTGTTTCCTGAGATCCAGCCTCACCCCCCCCCCCCCCCCCCCCACCAGAGGGGCACCGGATAAGTGGCTATGGAAGATAGCTGGAAGAACGGGCAGATTATCCAGCGAAAGTTATTGGTGGGTAAGACCGCAGTCTGCTTTGGCTAAGCCACATAATGATGATCACAGTCTAAGCAAACTGCATCAGATCACTTAGTGATTTATTCTGATATTTGTCATGCACATCCGTGACTCTGTGTGCAGAACTACAGACTGCATTATTTTGTCAATAACCATTTTAGTCCAGAAACCAAGCAGAGACAGAGTAGTGAAGAACTACTACCTATTTTTACAAATACCTATTTATTTATCTTTTTTGTGCAATTATTGCCAGCAAATTTGTATATTTTCTTCACAGTTTTGTACTTATTTTCATGCTCGCACACTTACTTAATACCATCTGGATGCATTTAGTTATTTATTTTTATATAGATATAGTTGTGTGTAGCATCGTGTATTGTTTATTCCCATCTTTTGTGTAGCTGTGTACTGTACAGTCTGTAACTACAAACAATTTCCTCTGGGATAATGTAAATACTCTGATTCTTATTCTGAATTGGATCGCATTTACAACTGTAATGCGATTCCAATCTCAAGTCCCTCTTACAAGGTGATTTTGGTATCACTGTCAACTTCATTTTAGCTTAAAGAAAGCAAGAAAACATATCATTTTTAAAGGTGCCACACTATATTTTTAGTTAGTGTTTTGCAAGATTGAGCTCTCAGCAGAAGTTGCAGCTCATTAGCTGTCAGCTGACTGTCGGAAACGCAGTGCTGTTCCTAAATAGCTGCAGTCTGATTTGGACCCGGCGGACTCATGTTTCATCGCTGTCGGGGTTGGGGGTGAGCTGGGCCCAATTGTGCTCCTGTGTTCCCTCAGGTTAGTCAAAGAAGTCGAGATAGAGATACCAGGAGTCCATTAAGTTCTTGTCTGACCTTTTGTTGGCTTGAGTGAGGGTGCAGGTTTTCGAGCTGAAGGTCGTGAGCTCAGCTCTCCATCTGTGGTGAAGGGGGGACAGGAGAGGTGGGGGCAAGGGCATAACTTTGGATTGAGGATTGTAGGGGGTGGAGGTCTACACCCATTTAGGGTTGTATTGGCTGGTTTTGACACCCCCACCCCCACCCCTAAATTACACCCATAGGTGGGGGCAAAGTCGTGAGCATGGCTGTCCTGGTCACATGGTGCTCAGAGATCGGAGAGGTGTCACTGACCCACTAGGCATGGCAAACTTTTCCTGGTCAAATGTGGCCTAATATGAGCAGACAGTAATTGCGGTGCTTGATGGGATTAAGCTAATTTGTTTAACTGACCGCAGCGTGAGAAAGGGCTGCACTGCCTGCACTTTCGCAGCCCACTACTGAGAGCCCATCAGGGGACGCCAGCGGCCGACCTGCATGCCAGGCCGACAGAAGAGCTTCCATTCCTTCAGGTGTGCCTCTCCTGTTTATGCACAATGCCTGGTGGTATGTGGCTCTTCGGATGTTGCCTGTAATCGGAGGGTTGCTAGTTTGAGCCTCAGCCTCCCCTGGATACTCGTGTCTCTGCTGGGCCCTTGAGCAAGACCCTTAATTAACCCCCGAAATGTTTTAGCAGTGAAAGATAAATGGCCTGCCCCAGTATACAGACTCACATGGCGTACCTAAAAATTTTGGGGCCCCTGAATCTACTAGGGTATCAAGGACCTAACGCAGACCCCAAGATTTGCTCATGGGACATGTGAGCAAAAAGCATTGTAATGCACCCACACCAGTGCAAATGGCGCACAAAGCATCCTTTCATTCGAACTGAAACTGTAATCACTCTTAAGTCCCTTAATATTTTATTTCTTCTCCTTCAGGCTCATTAGAACTCACCGGAGCGGCCTGTTCTGAAAGCAAACAGCAGCGATGGAGTTAATTGCCATGGACCTGATCTGGCAGATAAGATTATTCCCATGGGGTTATATGGGGTGGGGGGACAGTGATACACTTTTGCCGTAAAACTTCACCCGGATGACAACACAAATGACACCACGTCCCGTTTAATGAAAGCTTACCTCTGCCTGACGGGCTAGTGCGATTACACAATTAGGAGAAAGTAGGGCAGGTGGTAGGTGGCAAGCTCCACGTACACCACAAAACGAGCGTCTGGAGGAAGGGGGCCAGGCAGCGCGCTCGTCCCCGGCGCACCACGTTTTTCCATGCCGCCGTATACCTGTTTAATCTATTTATACTGCACCTCGGGAGTGGGCCACGAATGCAAGCTGTTCATCGACAGTATCAATCCAATTACCGGCGCAATTGTCACTTTGCTTAACCCCCAATTGATTCCACTGTATCATAGATGACCTTCTCATCACTATTATTTTAATTATCTTAGGGTTAGGCCTGTCCGCTTATCACCCATACTCACACAGATAACCGTTTAGCAGCACTATTGCTAAATATAGATCAGGTGCATTGATAGTGATGTAACACGTCCGATCGGGGCTTGGAATCTTATAGAAATATAGGGGATGAATACGGTTTTGCAGAGATTTCTCTTTAGCACCTCTTAATCTCGACGCGCAGTGACACTAAAAGGTAGCTATAATTAGCCGTTCTCGACAGCTCGCGGTGCCTTCCCTGCGATGTACAGCATGCCTCTTGCGATCGATGCTTGTGTGCGCATATCTCCGTGCGGGAGGGCACGCGTGCATATCTTGACGACGTCGCCAACTGACGCGAGGCAGAAAGAATAACTGGCGCTAATTTGCTTGGGTAATTTGCAGACCGGTTTAAAAATAGCCGAACGACCTTTGTCCGCTGCGGCAGGTTCCATCCGCAGCGGCAGCCTTGCTGTGTAATGTTTCCCTCTCACTCACCGAAGGGCTACCGACGGCATCAAAGTGGCCATAGCGGGCAAGATACAGACATTAATCTCAGCCTCCGGATGGTCTGCAGAACGCCGAGCCTCAGCGCTGTTTAGTTACCAAGCTTAACAAGAGTGGAAATTTCCATTCACAGCATGTTGAGATACAAATCAGAAATAGGATTATTGGCCAAGTATGTTCACACACACAGGAAATATGTCCCTGATTGTCAGTGGCTCTCATACATAATGCAGGTACAGACACAGTTACTGGTTATTGTTGTCTGTTGTTTATTGTAACTGTCAACTAATGTCTAAATGACATTTTACTGTCTAAATGTGTATATTGTGGTACTGTAAACATGCAATTTCCTTCACTGGTGGCAATAGGTCTGAATGAAAGTGATTAAGAGGTGTGTCCCAATACTTTTGTCCGTATAGTCAGTCTATCTGTCTGTCCGTCTATCTATCTGTTTATCTATCTATCTATCTGTCCGTCTGTCCGTCCAGTTAAGAGAAGAGAATTGTCACATACACTCTGGTTCATATATACAACACACATGTGTGGCTGCTACATGTAGAAAAAGTGCAAGAGAGCAGTGCAAGGAATCTTTGCATAAGTCTATTGACAATGTAATAAGTACAATGAGTTATTTACATCTATGCGGCATTGCGTGGTAATGGGGGGTAACTGAGGCAATAGGATCAGGCTCTTCAAGACAGTGATAGGAAGAAAGCTTGTGGGAAGAAACTGTTCTTGTTCCCCTTTGTTCCTGAGTCAATGATTTTTTGAGGAAAAACATTTGTATTCAATATACAGTGTTTATGTACCGGTGAAGTGCAAGTGAAGCCGTGTATAAGTGCTAGCATTCTGTGATCTTTCGGCTGGAGTGGAATCACCTTCTTTCAGATAGCATTTGCTTAAAGAAGGGGCACTCAGCCATCACTTATTTATGCCAATTTCTCAAATCCCAGATTCCCAGTCTCTGCTCGGTCTCTGTGACCAGAGCGGCCTGTGTGCTCGATTTGATACCGTTTCTGTACTTAGCAGGTAGCATTCCACAGAGCTTGTGCTTTATTGATTCTGACTCCATTCACACCGCCAGATCTTCACAGTATAAGTAGGACGGGGGAGGACGCGGGGGGAAGGGGGTCTCCCTGCCGAGGCCAAGAGGAGCACCTGTGTCTCAGCTGAGCTTTCAGTGACCCATTACTTTTTGCAGGTTATCCTGGGATTATCCTTAAATATTAGGCTAATCAGTTAGCAACTACAGATGGCGTCATGCTATGTACGCTGGTCTGATGCTATTGAATTGTAGCTGCCGACATGGCTACAGCTCACACAAAAGATATAACCATAAATTCATCTGCTTCTAATATTAGTGGTCAGGAACGCGATGTACTTTTTCAGCTTGTTCTGATTCACAAAAGTCAGTCGAAATCTCCCCCAACACAAATCCCAGTGTGTTTCCCCTTTCCGGAGGCTAGTAAAAAGCTTAGGTCAACTTTATGTATGCAGATAATCTTTTGAATCATTTGTATGAAAGAAACCTGCATGGATGACATAGACTCCACCTCTCCCCGAGTACCCTGTGTAATTACAGCTGCTATCTGTTGTTGAGATAAATCTGTGCCCTTTATCCACGGTGCATACAAATTAGACCCCATCAGTTGCTTCTTCATTTTCACTTGAAAAGTCTTAATTTCCCCAAGACTGCAGAGCGAGGAGATCCTCCCGTATGGCACCGCAGCCCATCCGCCCGACATCCTCGGTTTAAGGATGCAGATTTGATTACACAACACGTCTAATGGATGTCACCTGAATTATCACCTTGCTCTCATGGTGGAGCACCTGGGCTTTTGGTTGGAGGCTGCGCTCCGTCTACGTGACAAAGATCACGGTGTCTTGGGTTCTGGAACGGCAGAGAAAGGCACGTAATTAAGGGAAGAGGCTCGAGATCTAGACGTGCGTTATAATCACCTGCAAAGTAGGCTACCCGCCCGAGGGCGATTTATCTAGTACCAGCCGCTCCCCGGAGCTTCCGGGCCACTCTGTAGAAATCCTGCAGGTTTGATACGCTGTATTATTATAATTTATTCCCTCCATCGCTCTGCGGCCCAAACCTGTTTCCCGGCGAGGAAGGACACTCAGCAGGGTGCTGGATGTTTGATTATGCTTAAAAAGGGCTAATCTTTTTTTCAGTAGAGCTCTTTCAGTGGTGCTGGAATCTCTCTTATAGCGGAAAGGTGAAAGCCATCGCTCACACACATATGCACACACATGCACACACACACACTCACACACACGTGCAGGGGTGTGCGCCTCCATTTCCTGTCGCCTCCTCAGTGTGGCACTGCGGCCTGGAGGCGTGAGTCTGGCGAGGGCTGTTGAGTAACGGCCACATGGCGTGTGGTAGGGGAGGAAATGAGCTCGGCAGCTGATGCCCAACGCTGCGCTGGAATCAAGGCCGTTGCCGGCAAGGGTTACAAATGCAACGGAACAAAAAAAATCCCATTTTCCCAGCCAGGCAGAGCGCAGCTATTTCCCAAGGCCCGTCGCTGCTCTCAATGCCCACTCAAATCGATTTCTCAGGAAGTTCCCATTCGATTCCTGTTGGTGTGACCTTTGCGGCTTCCCTCCCTCCCTCTGCTTGGCCCGAATGAAGGAGGAGCCCCATCCTTGGTGGAGGTGAAGCCCGCATGCTGGGGTAACCCGAGCTCTGCGGGTCCGGGGACCAGCACTTTATTTGGCAAAGGCACCCTTAGCATATGATGGCATCCCCCCCACCCCCTGCTCACCTACAATATATCAGTCAGAACCACTTGAAGCAACATGAGCCTGCTGTCATCACCACCTGTAAAAATCTACCTTTATCCTTCAGGAAGTTCAGATTGTCCTTCCTGTCACTGAGTGCAAACAGGAAAGATGGCAATAGCAAAGAGAATATAGAAAAGTGCCCACCGATATAAAAAGTGTATTTAGATATGTAATTCTTAAATACTAATTGAAATACATTTTGGATGGTATGTGAGTCAGTAGGTTATGGGTCCACATCCATGTCCAGATGGTTGTATGTTTGAATCCCATGGTTGGTAGAGTAATCATAGCACCATTGGGCTCTTGACCAAGGCCCTCAACTCCACCTGCTCCAGGGATGATGGGTGATCCTAACCCCAAGATTTCTTCACTTGTACATCACTTTGAACAAAAGTGTCAGGTATGTAAATAATGGTAGATGTTGCGGGAGACCAGGAGTAGAATAATTATCTACTGTGCTAAATCAGTTGAGAAGTAAATAGTAAAATAAAAATCACACGCAAGGCACTTGTACCATATTGTGTGCCGTAATTATTTTCTTTTATATTTTCTTCCCACATTTTGGATCATCACAGATCAATAGGAAGTGTTCAAAGGTTTATAGGGCATTAATTAAAGATTCGCCAGATTAGGTCCACAGTGTTGGGTGAAACATTATTGTTTTCTAAGCAAACATTTGACTGATTGTATATTTGTGTATTTAAAGTGATACAAAATCTACTGATAAATTCACCAACTAAAAAGGAGTCTTGTATACAGTCTTGTATTTGAAGAATGGTAATTCCTCTAATCCTATGTATTAGATTTATGTACTGTATTGAGTTCATTGTTATGTTCTTGTATATTGTAACATCATTACTCAGTGATGAATATTGGAGCCAGATTTTTGCTAGCAGATTGTACTTAATGGTGGTTTAAAATGTTTGCTTCAGTGTCACAAAAGATTAGAGTATCGAGATTAATACTACAGTTCTGAAACATAAAGATTAATTTAATTTTCAGGTCACCAACCATCCACTTCCACACAGTTCAGAGTGACAGTGAGCCTGAAACTATCCCAGGAAGCTCGGGGAACGAGACGGGGAATATCCTGGATAGGGTGCCAATCCATCCCAGATGCACACACACCATCATCGGTTTTAAGACACTAATTCACCTACCAAAACGAATCCAGAATATCCAGATTCACAAATCCACACTTGAAGCCACCAGGTCATCAATCGAACCATCAAACTGCATGTGACGTATTGAAATTTAGAAGTCAAATTAAAATATCAGGGGAATTTCATCGGATTGAGTAAATGCAACTCTACGTTGTTGCCAGTAGGTGGCAGTACTGTACTTGGAATGCCGTTCATTAACGATGTTGTCATACAGAAAAGGGCATATCAAAGGCATAACAACAGCATGGAAATTATCCCAGTGCTTACAGTTTTAGTTTAGTGATCATTCCTATATATATGATTGAATTTATATATATATGACTGTCCAGGCGATCTGAGGATGTCCCAGGCATCATATAAGAAAGGGAACGCAGGAAGAAACACACAGGACACAGGAATGTCATGCGAACTCCATACACAGAGAGAGAGAGGGGGGGGGGGTTAATGTATGGGATTTGAATTCGTAATTTGAATACATTTCCATCCATCTACCAATTCTATACCCCCTTGTCCCATGCAGAGTAGAGGTGATCCGAAGCCTGTCCCAGAGGCTACGGATGCAAGGCGGGGGATAACCCATCACAAAAATACATAATCTCGCCTGTTTTTTTCCCCTTCGGAAGACCAGTGTATTTGCTCTGACAGTTGCACATTTTGCGTACCTTTTTCATTGGTTCTGCAGTTCAAATATATTTCCTGCAGTTTTGTTTTGGCAACTGTCAAACATATTTACTCTGGGGTTGATTGACGAGAATAATAAGATGTGGGAGTTGTAACCGCGCAAAACATACAGATGCACCAACTTCCTTACATGAATTTATTCGTTGCATGAATTTATTTGGCAGAGAGGTCAATAAACATGATAACCGCGCTAAACGAAGGACAGATGGTATCAACACGGGCATATAATCCGTAAATCAGAACACTGGTGCGTAGCAAGATGGGGGGGGGGGGGGAAACTTATACAGTTATAAATTTATAATATAATTACAGTCTAGGGTATCAGGATTTTTTGAATGAATTACTAAACGTTATACTCACGTTTCCTTTTTCTTAATTTTTTCCCCAGTCTTTCTTTCATCCTACAGACAGAATTTGTGTTTCTGTTTTGTATTTATTAAAGTTTAGATTATGAGTAGGTTTAATTCTTTGATTTTTTTATATCCGTTTTTGGATGCCTTTAAGGACTGAAATAGGTTTTGATGGGGAAAAAACATAGTCAGGTGTTTTAAAGATAGCAACAGTGAGTCAGTTGTTACTCTGTGATATGTATTGTCACCGCTATGCCCCGAGGATGCCACTTGAGGCAAAAGATTCCTTGTTTCGCACGACGTCGTGACTCTGCGCAGTCGTCCGCAGTTTTTCAGCTCCTCCACTATGTCCTTCAAATGGAGGAGATTTGCTTTTTAGAGTTACACACAGCCTCCAGGGGATACGACTCATTCTATTAGATAATGTGAGCCGGGGAAATTAAAGAATAAATAAATCGTGCCGGGCGACTGCATTAAATGCGTATATGTAATGGCCGGTTGTGCGACCCTCCTGTGAACTGCTAATGAGCCGCGATAGTCTTCCTGCGTGTGGGCAGGAGGAGCATCCTAGGAGATGGCGTGCTGGAGGGCTGAGCCAGCCCCGAAAAGGTGCCAAGGAATAAGGAAGGGAGATCCTCTGCCTAGAGAAGCTGAGTTCTAATCACCGATTCTCTGTGTTGTGGTGGTCCCAGAATAGAAAGGACATTTAATAGATCTACCTGGGAGGGGCGAATAACCTACAATAAATATATGGCTATAATGTTTTCCATTTAAGACTTAATGAGACATGTAATTTAAAGGGTTCCTTGGTAGGAGCAAATAAACAGGGTTACATCCGCCTGTGGTGTGATGCTACGTTTCTGCCTGTATATTTGAAAATTGTTATGGAGTCTAGTACTGTAAAAAAAAAAAAAAAAAAACATGCCGCGTTTTGTTGCTAAAAAAGCCAGCTGCTGAGGGGAATGTCCTTGAAATGACCCAAATTCAGAGCAGCTGCAGCAAATTATTTAATATGTGATTTGAAAACTAGTTTAATTTTAAATAGCAAAAATCGGGAAAAGCCACACAGGCAATTTATATTTATATGTGACTCAAATATGTCTCCTCTGTCATGCATATATCCCCTTCATTCGTTTTTTAGCTATTTGGAGAGCTCTATAACCAGTTTGAAGCTGATGGGCCCTTATTCATAGATGCTATGTGAAGTGAAAGTGGGCCAGAGAGAGAGAGCTAGCCGACGGCCAGGGGGCTGATTGAATTAAAGTTCGCTCTTTGCATAAGTCCGCATCAATTCTATGTTATGCTCGTGTCATCGGGCAGATTATGGTGTCAAACTTACCTACGTGTGGGTATATATTTATATACATATATAGATATATGGGAGAGGGTCTTTGAGGAAAAAAAGAACAAGATCAATCCCAAAATAACTCATTTATGGACCTAAAGAATGGAAAGTTTTGAAGGATGGGCTAACGGGATGGCGGCTGAGTAGCTATGATTTAAGGTGATCCAGATGTTATTAGTAGCCTTGTGTCATTTCATCGGTACTTACCAAAATGTTTTTTAATCACGTCATGCTCTAGTATTATGTTATTTCTACATCGGTACCATAATATGCAAATTGGTGAATTCTACATTGATTTTAAAATTTATTCATGTGGATGAATAAATTCCTTAGGGTGCAGCGGTTAGCACTGTTGCCTCATACCTCTGGGACCAAAGTTTGAGTCTCTGCCAGGGTTGCATGTGTGTGGAGTTTACATGTTCTCCCCATGCCAACGTGGGGTTTCCTCTAGGTGCTCCAGTTTCCCCCACAGTCCAAAAACATACTGAGGCCAGTTAGTTACCAAATTGCACACGTGTGAGTGTACCCTGCAATGGGTTGGCACCCCATCCTGGGTTGTTCCCTGCCTTGTACCCTGCAATGGGTCGGCACCCCATCCTGGGTTGTTCCCTGCCTTGTACCCTGCAATGGGTCGGCACCCCATCCTGGGTTGTTCCCTGCCTTGTACCCTGCAATGGGTCGGCACCCCATCCTGGGTTGTTCCCTGCCTTGTACCCTGCAATGGGTCGGCACCCCATCCTGGGTTGTTCCCTGCCTTGTACCCTGCAATGGGTCGGCACCCCATCCTGGGTTGTTCCCTGCCTTGTACCCTGCAATGGGTCGGCACCCCATCCTGGGTTGTTCCCTGCCTTGTACCCTGTAATTGGTTGGCACAGCATCCTGGGTTGTTCCCTGCTTTGCACCCATAGCCTCTGAATAGGCTGTGCACCCCTGCATCCCTGAAAGGGACAAGCAGTTTCAGGAAATGGACAGATACATTCTTTAGAATGTTTGGATAGGCTGGGTGTACCGTGGTACCAGAATCAAGCAGAATACTTTATCTAACATTTGTTCCAAAGAATGGTCAGAAGTAGACTTCTTGTAGATACCTGTAATAGTTATTTTTTATATCCAGCACATGAGTAGGCCAACATATCACTGGTGCTTTACTGTTGTCTTGCAGGTTCTCCTAGACTTTGCTGCTCAAATGCAACTTTAATGATGTAATCAGTTCCTTTTTGGCAGAGTTCCCCAACAGAAGTGGTTTTGTTCATCATTACTGGCAATCATTGTAGGCCCTGCACCAAGATTTTCATAACATTTCCCAGATTTAGCAGTACTGTTATTCAGCCCAATAGTTACTGGGCATAAATGTCTTTGGAGGTAATCATATGACCTGACAGAAAACTGCTTGCCTCCATGAGAGCTGTTAATTACCATTTAACAGGAAAAGCACAAAATAATTTTTAAGACAGGCAGGATTGGTTCCCGGCGGGCTGATGGGTATGTGTGCTGCCAGAAATGACTGTGCGTTCCAATCCCCTCCCAGCCCCCTATAGCTCAGCACAGGTTATCATGGAATACCCCCCACTGTCTCTTTGGCAATATTCATCATGGGGGACACCTCCACCGCCCTTTACTCAGCAAAATTTACTGTAGTACTGAGGGACTATGGGCGACCTCAAAATATAGAGCTTAATTTTGATACCAGTCTAGCCCTGAAAGCAGGTATTTAAGTCAGAAAGGCTATTGAACAAGTATTAAGACTTTTGTTTGCAATTTTCAACAGCCTAAGATTACAGCTTACAAATACAACTGAAAAGTGACTCCATCTTGGATACTTTCCAATATTATCAGAATAATGATCCGACCATGTATGTGAATTAATTCCACTGCAGGAATTCCCATACTGCATGTGGATTTAAATTAACAAGTTAGTAAGTCAGTATTGGTATCATGGAGTGCATTGACCCTCTTTCCCCCCTGCCTCCCCAGTTGACAGTTTTTACCAACAACCCCCCTTGCCACCCCTGTTTGATGTGGATTCCCTGTGTAGTGTCGAGTGCATGAGAATTTCTTAAAAAACGCATTACAGAAATGATTTTTTGTTTTTATTGGTATAAAGACAGCAATTTGCCATTTAAGTTGCAAACATATCTGCATAATATGTATACAGGCCAGGGTTCCCCAGCTCACCATCACATTTTGCAGATTTCCTTGTTCAAACACATTTTATTCTGCTAATTATTCAGCAGGGAAATCTGCAAATTGTGTTGAGTTGAAAGGTGAAGTTGAAACAGACACAAACTAAAGTAATAAAAACATCACTTTCGACATGACGTTATACGTTGACATTAAAATACTGACATGTTGACACCTAGCGGTCATATTTCGGATTTCCATTTGAAAGTGTTTCCTTGCCCTGTGATTGATGTGTTATATTTTTGGCAAGCTCCGTTAATGGCGTCATACTGCAGCACCAGACACAGACGCAAATACTTTAGTTTTATTGTTCATTATACTTTTATTTATGATGTAGCATCCATAAACCAAAGCTTTAATAAACACAATAAACAGTATTATAATTATTTCTCGCTTATTTTTTATGTTTGTTACTTAGACAAAATTTCTAAAGCAAATTTCTGTCACTGTAGTCGTCACCTAATATATGCATTTTTGTATTGTGTAATGTCTAATCGTGTGTACGTTGTTTCATGTGAATGCCAGTTTTGCCTATAGGCAAAATATACTTTATGCTTTGTCTTATTACGGCGTTCTCTTGATAAGTTTGAACTAATTCCAAAACAGGCGTTTCGTATATTAGGGGTCCTACGGGTATCCGTAGATTTTGTTAGGGAACAGGAAACATGGCGGCCGAATCGAACGAGGTTGGAATCGACACGGGGTTGAATCTCACTTCCAAAGAGGAGGTATATTATATTTTATTTACCCCGAATTTTGAAACGATATATTTGTTTCAGATAATCATTTTAGCACGTCATCTGTAACATCGTTTACGTGTTACAAATATGTTTGCGCGTATCGATGGCCAACGGCCTTACTGGTACAAAGAGTTCGCTTTACTATTCTTAGCATCTTTCACATGGCCTTCGTGTCGCCGCGTAAATATATTAATTGCAACAAATTATCTGAGTATTACTGGAATATTTACAGATTTAAAAATATATTCGAAATCCTCCGCTACCGGCGAGTTAACAAACTTAATTACACTAAATATCAAGTATTTCAGTACGTGGACGTCGTCGAGTTTTTATAACCCCGTGTTTTTGAGTTTTTAAATTTCTACCTGGACATTTATCGTAGACGGGTTTCTCGTATAATTTCCTAAAACGTGAAGAGCAAACGAATGATACGGCATCTACATTTCCGTTTAATTTAATGTGTGTATTAAGGTTTTCTCCTGTTTACGGATTGTCAGCTGCGTATCGCGCACAAATGACGGAATTAAGGCCTTTTCAACAAGTGTCACATCTTGGCATCAGAATAACAGGACACTGGATGCATTAGTTATAACACATATTAACTCAGCAACTTTAACAGTTTCAATGTGTGGTTCATTCCTCCTTTATTTAAAATTTCGGGTAAGGATGTGTTGGGTAATTAGGTTAATGTATCTATCATTCACTGTTCTAAAGCGTTACAAAACGAAAGGACTGTCGCGGAGTGATGACGCCATAAAAATTCTTGCAATGGATTTGCGCTTTTGAATCATTTTTAATTGGAAATGTTTCTGTGTTTTGCCAGCTTTTTGATTAATGAGGATGCATTTGTGAATAATAGTATATTGAAAAAAGGAACTAATTAAATAATCGCGTTAAAATGACTGAAAAATGCCTTTACTTTGCTTTAAAACCAGGGAGGGGTTAGTGTGTGTTTGAGTGTGGGTGTGGGTTTGAGGCAGATATTGGTTACAGATTATCTCTCGGGACCAAAAAAAAAAAAAAAAACATTGTCAATTTCCAGTGGCTTTGAGGCTTGGAAGTGCTCAGTCCACAGCCTGGGTAGCTTTAAATCTGGGATCAGGAGTCCTTTAGAGCCTGCTCCCCAGGGGTATCTAATTTCTGCAAAGGACAGCATACCACTGACTTCCATGCTGAGCCTCATCCATCTCCACTTGGTAGAAATGTGATCTAGTGGGCCTCATGCTTCTAACACACGCAAGAAATGTGTGTTCGCTTTGGGCCAGATTAGCTGATGCAATGAATCCTGGTTTGATTCATATATGACTTAAGGTAAAAGTGAAAGAAGCGCTGTTTTCTAAAACCATGGTACCTTAGTCATGATCTGTGTAATGATCATACATCCATTCACCTTCCAGCGCCTTATTCTAGCAAGGCTCTCAGGTTAATGCTGCAGTTTTTTAAATTATTATTTTCTTGGTGCGTTTTTTCTTGATGTCATTGTATCGCTGCGGAGCAGTTTCTTTTAAATGTAACTATTTCATGATTCATGTTTCTAGGATAAATCATCCAGCATGAAAATACTTTAAGTGAGCACAGTGATCTGCCACTTGGTATGCCACGGCTCATTGACTAGGGCCGGTGTCCCTAGTTATTCTTTCTTGATGACCAAATTCCATCAGTAACAAATCCAAGGTCCATTGGAGGGAGGGTGGGGTTCTCTGAGGATAAAGTTTGCTGATTGGAGGGGTCCCCTGATGATCATGTGTTACGGATTCAATTATACTTCGGTCTACATGTGGACAAGTCTACTGCTTGGTGATCACTGGACATGGGGACCATTTAAGGGCTCTCACCTCTACCATAGCAGGGTGTGGGGTCAGGTCCCTCGAGGGACCCTGTTCTCATGCCCTGTCTTAGGAACCCAAATTGCTCTATCCAGACATACAGATGCATAAATGTTTACAGACCGAAAGCAGAAAGCAGCGGGAGAAGTATGTTACCTGAATAATAAATGTGTGCAGTGAGCTGGCGATGGGGTGTTTTAATTCTCCCCTGTGTCTCCCCCCCCCACCCCACAGTCGCCTGGTTCTGACGCCAGCGTCCGGAACCTGCCCCGGAGGAGTCGCAGCAGAAGCAGCTCTGAGGAGAGACAGGGTGATGGTGGCGCGGGCAAGCAGAGCGGTGAGTTGGCCCCTGCAGCTGGTCCCCCAGGCTGGGCTCTCATCCCCTGGCGATGAATTCCGGGTTCCATGCTGCTCCTTTCATTCTCCTTTGTACCATAGTCCCTCTCCATTCCTTCCCATCCCTGCCGTGCTGCCTAAATCATAATGAAGTCTGAAATCACTTAAGGGAATTGCCTTACTGCAGCTTGTATATATGTATATTTTAAAGTGTGTGTGTGTGTGTGTGTGTGTGTGTGTGTGTGTGTGTGTGTGTGTGTGTGTGTGTGTGTATATATATTATCTCAGTTCCTTATTGGCTCTCCTGAGGACCCTTATACTTGACCTCTTTGAAACGCTCTGCAGCCAGATATGAATTTAAACTTTAAGATTGTAATGAAGAGCGCTATTATTTATTTTACTAGTTTTCCATTTTTGAAAACGGCCCAAGTTTAATTTGTTAAATTGTCTGACGTGCAGGTTGGCTGCCGTAGTTCTGACCGAGAAATCTGATTGGACAAGAGGTGCACTATGAGTGTGGTTGTCAGAGTACAACCGCATTCGGACATCTCATATCAACTGTATCACTCCGCTTTACAGGTGTATCTAAAAACCCTTACATATGCCTCATTTCCACTAACATGGAGCTGGTGCTGGGCTGCTTCTTGCTCGGTGTGTTTTGAGAACCTGCTCGCATTTCCACTGGTTTCAGAAATGGACTTAGGCAGATGTGAGGGTAAACTAAATGTTCATACACATTCAATTTTTTTGGATTTATTTTGTTTTCAATTTTAAGTTTTTATAAGCTGGCTAACCGGGAAAAAAAGTTCAGCGTATGACTCGTGCTCTGTCTCTACTGCCTGTATCCAGTTTTGTCTCCTTAAAGGTTCCCCGTCTGTGTGTGAGTGAGTTTATTCATTATTCTCACTCATGTTACCTCTGTCCTTTTAAGGTTTGCACAATAAAAGTGTCTGCTAATAACTGAACTTTGCTTTCTGCTTCATGGTCTCTTTGCCACTCAGGCGCCGCAATATTTTTTTAGACCTGCAGCATGGTCTTGATTTACAATGCAAAGTTATTGTGCTAACAAGCTGCCTAGTTGTTTCACTGCTGGCACCGGCGATATTGGAGAAACTACCCCAGTTATAGATAGACTGAATTGTCCAGGTGTGCGAATGTTACTAGAACTATTTTTTTTTGCAGAGACCCATAAATGTTTAAATAAAATCTTATTGCCGTTACCTTATAAATGGTATTCAGTGAACTGTTGTATAAAAGCAATAACATACTCAGTCATGTGGTTATACTCCAGTATATAGCTGTGATTATCTTCGGTGTGATTTCCCTTTACACAGTTTATCAATAGTTACTAACGCACAGACATATTGGTAGACTCGGTAGCCTCTTCACAATCACTGAAAGGTCGCTGGGGTGAGGATTGGGAATAGGAAGTTGGGGTGGGGGGCGTGTTTTAGATCTGGGATGCTGGGTCATTGGGTCCAGAGAGACAGAATCTGGACTGTCTAGGTCCTTCTAGATCCGTCCCATTTAATATTTTGGCAGACGTCTTCACATGCTTTGGCTTGATATGACAAATATAAATTAGAATTTATATAAATTTTGTTTGATACAGTGTTTTATTTTAATTGGCTCTTTTGAAGAACTGTTTATCTACAAAGATTGCAATGGTTCTCCAGTCTAGCAAGCTTCCTCTGCATACTAAACCGGCCTCTTCAGTGACTTTAGCCAGGTTGAGCGACATACTCGCTCACATCAGCTGAGCATCTGCAGAGCATTAACCGCTTTGCATTTTTATTCTCAGGCCACTTAATGCGACAGAATTCTGCTGCAGGGGTGGTTCTGAAGTTGCATGCTGACATGCAGTCAACTGGATGTGATTGAGGAGGGAATCTGGGGTAGGAAACACACTGTCACTGACTAAGGCACGATCACACATTTCTTTAAAAATCATAAACTTAATTCATGGCAAATTATTTCTTATGTATTTCTTTTGGCATTACACTCATCTTAATTTTAATATATATTGTAGATTTGTAGATAACACAGTTTTATGTTAAGTTCCGACGTCAAGGTATAGACATTACAAAATGTGGTTTGGAACACTTGCAGAAACATTATGAAAGTACATAGTAAGCGATGGTGCCAGTTTGTTTTGATCCCAGATATCTGATCACCAAAGTCTTGGCTACATGAAGATGAGTAAATGGTGTAGTTGCAGCATTCAGTTGGATAAATAAATAAGAAACTCATGTCACTATTTTTGGTCTCCTTTCACTGAATATGTAGCAACTTTTATGTGTATGCATGAGCCATTCACACCTGGCCACACACCCCCCCCCCCCCCCCCCCCCCATTTTATGGCGGTGATGGGGATGTGTGTGGATCGCGTTTCACCGTTGCACTGTTCATCAAATTACTATGCGAATGCGATTTGAATATGCAGAAATGCGGCTATTTAGAATGTGAATGTGTGTATATAAACTGAAATAGACAAGAACAATACGCTGCATCGCCAATGATGCACTCGACCCCAGAGGGTTAAATAACAGAGGAGTCACTGGGAGTGGGAACCCATCACACAATTAGTTACATCGCCGGTGTGGCAGCGTTTTAGCTTTCCGGTAATCACAAACAAAAAGCAGAGACGAGAAACTGCCTGCAAACATTGTAAAAGACTGATAACATGCACAAATAGCATAATGAACATGCTTCAGCGTGTCCACCAGCACCACAGTGAGCTCAATTCACCACCTCCAGAGCGAAGATTATTAAATGGGCAAGCCACGCTAAAAAGCTGCACATGCAAGCCTTAGTTTATTTAGTAATGCTTTATATTAAGTGCACCTTCATAATGCATTCATAGGACATTCCTAAGGAGCATGCAGGTATACTTTAACATCTTTAATATATATTAATAACAAACATTACGTGATTATGCAGTTATGTTTATACACTGTACATTGTTATTAATGTTTATTACAGCTGTTAAGGGATGTTGGGATGTAAAGGTATATGTGCATGATGTTTATGAATGATTTCTAAATTCTTAATGAATACATTATGAAGGTGTACTGAATGTTTTATGAATGCAATATAAAAGCATTATGAAGGTGCGTTACTGTTTATTTGAAGATTTTTTTTATTTACTTTGATTTGGAATTTTTTTAAACAGTATTTTATTGATGTATTGATGAGTTATTTTATTTATGTTTTGCACAGTTTAGAGAGAGAAAGGAATATTTTTGAAAAAATTTTTCTGTAGCTCATTCTGTTAAAAAATCGTGAGAAAATCGTATCGTGACCTCAGAATCGAGAATTGTATCGAATTGTGACTTGAGTGTATCGTTACATCCCTAGTTAAGATGCTACCTGTGACCAGAAGGTCACCGGTTCAATTCCTGTGGTCAGCAGAGTGATTTTTATTGTTGTGTTCTTGAGTAAGACTCTTAACCCCCAGTTACTCCAAGTACTGACTGGCCCTGCATTCTCAAAATCTATGTTAGATTGTACTGCACCTGAAGCCCTCAGATTCCAACCCGTTCCACCGTTCCGACTGGATGTCTGTCTTGTATCAAAGGGACACTCTGTGGAGCTTTATAGTCCCATCACACTCAGGTGATTCAACCTCCAAAATTGCAGCGTAAGCTTGGTCAGATCCTTCGCTAGAGAGACCTCCTTGTCTTTCCTCCTGCTTGACTAATGTAACGTAACCACTGCCCTTCACTGCTTCCTCGTGGGTCAGCTGGTAAACTTGTCATCGCTGTGGGGGAACTCACTGTCCCGTAGCTCGCTTGGAGATTTTGCTGTGCTCCCTCGCCCTTCCCGCCACTGCTACTCTCATACAGATCTACTTTTAAAAGCCAGGAGTTTTTTTTTTTTTATTCCTGTCTTCCCTTTTCTTTTTCTGTGCTGGTTGTGTCATCGAGGCATAGGACTGGAATAATGTGACCTAAATAAAATGAACTGGGCGGAAGTAAACCTCGGCCTTTCATCTTTGTTACGTAACACTTATTCTGACAAGGAGATGCAGCAGCTTTGGTGACTTGCCGTTATAAAGAGGGTGTGTAAAATTTATCAGGATGAATGGCTTTCTTTATTCCACCTGAGGTGGAGATCATGTTTGTATCTGTAATTAAGACTAATTTACTACTATTTGATGTAACTTCAAGCATTTGAGGTGTCTCTCATTTTTTCTGAGCTATTTATATACCTGCTTGTCTATAGAGGGTCGTGGGGGGCCGACCCTCTGGGGGGAGTCTCCCCTGGAAGCTACGGTAGGGAATAACCCTGGATGGGCCAGCAACCCATCATGTGGCACCAAGGGTTGTAC
Source organism: Brienomyrus brachyistius (assembly GCF_023856365.1). NCBI lineage: Eukaryota > Metazoa > Chordata > Actinopteri > Osteoglossiformes > Mormyridae > Brienomyrus > Brienomyrus brachyistius. The sequence goes on along the minus strand of NC_064548.1, from coordinate 11,651,106 downwards.
AAGGGGGAATAACCTCCAGAAACCTTCCATTCCATGAGACGTTAAGCTGGGGAAATTTGGAAACGTTCCATGGGAATTAATGGGAATATATGGGAAGTAACGGAAATTACACACTGCCCATTCACACACGTTTGTACCTACGGACAGTTTGGTAACTTCACTTAACCTTAGCATGTTTTTGGATGATGGGGGAGGGGATGGGAGGGGATACCGGAGTACTCAGAGGAAACCACACCATGACTAGAAACTCTGGTCTCCAGAGGCGTGAGGTAACCATACCAGGCACTGTGCCGCTTCACTGAATGTAAAACTATAAATAATTGATTGTTGTTATGGCTCATACACAGTATTCCCAGAAAGTCATGATCCACATAATCTATCATGTCTTAAGGTAATCTGGTTATGCAATAGGCCATTGCAGTGTTGTCCATTAATAAGTTATCCTATCATTCATAAAATCATTCTTATTTAGTCTGAAACTTTATTACCATCAGAACACTGTTCTAAGAGAATTTTTTAAAATTCTTTCTTTGCCGTCATGTCTCTGTAATTTGCTTGTGTTATGTGCATGTGTGTCATATCATTTGCTTGATATATCGCGCAAAATTCCATTCCTCTTATTCGAGCTTTGAAGAACCAGGTCAACGTTAAACAGCTTAGGGATAACATCCACTGTACGGTCACTCATCTTAGAACAGCTGCTGCAGTTTGGAGTCCATTTAGTGCTTAAAGTGTTTTCTCACAGCCGTCGCTTTAGGAGTCCTGCCCATTCTCAGCGTGGTGGGAAACATTGCACTGGCCCCACTGAAGGCCTAACTGCCTGTTCTTTTTCAGCGGGATTCCTGAATTAGCTGCGTAGGGGTGCCTCTGCAAAAACGTGTGCTTATTCTTTTCTGCTCCGGCCTTAACGTTTTTGTCGTGAATGTCTGAGCCAAGGCATAATGGCGTGAAACCAGCCTTCCTGGCCCCCTGTGCAATTTTGTGTGGGAAGTTGGGCATAAACGCTTCACATATTTCGTGCTTAATGTCCCTGCAAAGATTTCTTAAATCGTCTGTTTATTGGGACTGGCAGGGATTTGTATTTATGCCACATTGTCTGTTTTCCATGCAAAGCTGGTATTGCAAGTCGCTACCGGCAGTAGGTGGCCGGTGCTGCTGCAGCACAAAGATGGAGGTTTTGGGCCAGATCGCGGTGACCGTGACACCTTCTTGCACTTCTTGGTCCTGCAGGCGATGTGTGCCCTTGTAGTATTTCACATTCTCCCTCTAGGTCGAACAAATAATCAGTTTCCCTCATGTCTGTTGAGTACAAAAATCCTTCGGGGCACGACTGAAGACTGTGAAGGATGCTAGCAGGGGGTAGCTTTCTTGTGGCTTTACTCCTGCCGGTGACATTTATGTGGCAGTGCCCTTGCTGAGCACAGGCCTCTCGGTAGAGGAAAGCTGGGACGGAAAATGCTACTGCTGCTTATATTGGCTGGTGCTTTCTTTGTGGAACAAGGCCAACGAAACCATGAGTACCGGCTCTTCTTGGGGGGGTGTCTTTCAAACCAAGCTCCCACGGGGCGCTGTGAGCAGCCTCCTGACCCGGCGGAAGCCCTCAGCTTTGTGAGTGGCACTGAGTCGGGCCGAGCCTCCAGATGGTGACCCTCCGTAGACCGCAGTAGGCTCTCATTATTATTTCAGAGAGCCTTGCTACTGAGGATGGAGCCAACGGGGCTTTGTTTAGCATTGACCAAACCTGCCGTCACTCTGAATGTCAGCAAGGGTGGTGGTTTTTTCATCGGAGTTACCCCAACGTCTTTCCGTTCCCAGGCCTGTGTTATGATGTAGGCTGGGCATTTGTGTCGGGGCATGTATTGTGCGGCTTCCTTCAATGGAGTGGAGAATTTGGCGGAGTGGATCAGTTCAACTACGCAAATGAACACGATTCGTTTCTGAGTGCGGTCAATGGCGGCTCCCGGTGGGATTTGTCGTCTGAAAGACACCCTGAGCCGTTAACTGATGTGTTCTGCTGCTCAGGAGAGGAATCGGATGGGCAGAAAAGCCCGGGTGAAGCAAGACCGGACGATGAGGCCGACGCGGGGAGCAGCGGGGGGTCATCCGGGGACTCAGACGACAGCAGCAGCGAGGACAGTGACGCGGGTGGTCCTCGCAGGATGAAGAGCAGAGTGGCCCATATTCGGGTGAGTTTGCTCACCACGCTTTGATTGGCGACTTCCCTCTGATGGAGGTCGTATTGGCATTTGGGTCCATTTTAAAGATCTCCTGTTGGGTGTAGATATTGCTCAGTGGAGTTGCATCTCTTTGTGTTTGGGATGAATGACTCCGTCAGTCGACTTGTGAGTGCTGTCTTCTTATTGACTGCGTTCACATAGCGCCCTGGATCACGCTGACTTGTTTGTGTTCATTTCAGCGGAGCACCGATGATGGCAGCAAGAATAAACACAGGAGTTCGTCCCCAGAGGACAGGTGAGCTTGAATGCCTCCCCACAAACATGCGAGGATGTCCAAGATTCTGATTGTGTTGTTTTTAATGACAGCAAATTCCTAGAAACCTGTAACGTGTTCAAACACCTGTGCCGTCCTGGTGATCACGACTGTGCTGCGTCGTCTCAGGGATGATTCACGACGGTCTCGCTCGAGATCCCGATCCCGAACTCGCCGCAGCCAGGAAAGGGAACGATCCGAGGATCGGGAACGGCGATACCATAGGGGGCGCTATGCACTTGGAAGAAATAGTGACAGGTGAGATGAGCACAATATGAAGGAGACAAGCTTCTTTATCTGCTCGCTGATCCTGGTTACTGATGTAAGCTGCATGTCAGAATTTCAGATTTTTAAAAAGATATATATTTTCACAGTTTCCCTGTTTCAGTAAATAGTGAATCTTTTCTTTGAATTGCAAGTAGAACTTTACCTTTTCCAGTCTTACTGACCACTGTCATCTAATCAAATTGTAATGAAATGCTGACACTTTGGGAATGGATGAGGATGATGTATTTTGTTTAACTCCAACGTTCCTCACGTCGTGCAGAGAGCAGTATCCCAGCAGAGACCGTGACCGTGACCGGTATCGAGAGCGCGACCGGGAGCGCCGCTCCAGCAGGGAGCGGGACCGACGGGAACGATCCAGCCGTGATCGGGATGCTGAGCCCCGGAGGAGGGGCAGGTCTCTGTCCCCGGGCCAGGGTGAAGACCGCCCCGCAGAGGAACCCGCGGTGAAGAAGAAAAAGGAAGAGCTGGATCCTATTCTGACCCGGACGGGTGGGGCATACATTCCCCCCGCCCGTCTCCGCATGATGCAGGCCCAGATCACGGATAAGGCCAGGTGGGGGTGTCTTTCTACTACTGAAACACAGGGGTAGATCGGTAGCCCATCTGTTCAACCCCTGCTTAGAAAGACTTTAAATCATCCCCTGTGACTCTGACTAAATGAAGTAGTCTGAAAATGGATAGATGGGTGATTGCTTATGCAGTGCTTAACAAAAATAGCTAGGAGACATAAAGATGAAGCGCAATTACATGAAAATTGACGTCGCCCTTGAGTCAAGGTGTGTAACCTGAATCGCTCCAATAATACATCTCGCTGAGCGAATTGCTGAAATTTACTTTGAGTTGGACGGAGGCAGTGGCGAACGCTAAACCAATCCCAGTGGTAATGAGGGTCGTAGTAATAAATATGATGGCAAATGGCCTCTCTGAAGCACAGACACTATATCAGCTCGGTAGATTTAACCTGCGCTTACTTGGAAAAATGTCAAATTCAATGTAGGATTTTTTTTTTTTTTGGTGTCTATCCCAGAGTAAGATCTGTATTTGTAATATAAGAAGTGGGAGGAGCAGACATTCAGCAAAATACGAGCAGGCCGAACTCTGCAGGGAATATTGTGACTAATTGCCAGTCACTCCTATTATCATAACCAGAACATAGGTGATTGGCTTCTAGTATCTGCTGCTTTTGCCGTTGGCACACCAGCCCGCAGGGTCTGCAACACCGTTTACTGTCACCTTCTCCCCCAGTTGCCTCCGCCGGGGCCCCCCAGGGGCGGCACGTCGCGCGCCGTAATTGATGCCGGTAATTAGGTGGCGAATGCTCCTCGGAGATCCCGTGGAAGGGCAGCCAAGGGGATGAGATGGAGGGGTCTCCCAGCCACTCTCCCAGAGGCAACGGGGAGCCCAGTCCGCGCACACGCCTGCTGCGCCATCAGCAGAATTTAATCCCACCGTCGGATGGCTTGGGGTGGGGGTGGGGCCTGGCGCCTTTGTCCTTTCAGTGGGTTGGCTGCAAATCATGCCCTTTAAAAACGCTCCTACACTGAGCACCTATTAAAATATAGTGCGGATGTGAAGGAGGAAATTGAAGATTGTTGTTTTATTAACTGAGCATGCAAAAGTTTTTATGACAGCGGGTTTCAGAGGCGACGTCGACCTCATTATGGGTGGCTGTATTGATTTCTGAGGGAAGAAAATGCACTTTTCCCCTCTGAAAAATATCGCCCTCACTCCTTCTGCATTGTAATTAATTGGCCAGGCTGGTAATTAAAAGTCACATCTGGGGAATGTAACCCTCCCCCAAGACTTGGTGTAATATTCCTGTCTGTTTTATAGCCTCGCATACCAAAGAATGAGCTGGGAGGCGCTGAAGAAGTCCATCAATGGTCTCATCAACAAAGTCAACGTGTCCAATATCGGCAACATCATTCACGAGCTGCTGCAGGAGAACATTGTGAGGGGCAGGTAGGTGATCATAGACGGTCTCTTTGGCCATCGTGGTCTTCTTGCTGTCTGCGATGACACTGACCCTTTGTGTCCTGCAGGGGGCTTCTGGCCCGGTCCGTCTTGCAGGCTCAGGGTGCCTCTCCCATCTTCACACATGTGTATGCTGCTCTGGTGGCCATTATCAACTCCAAGTTCCCTCAGATCGGCGAGCTCATCCTGAAAAGGCTAATCCTTAACTTCCGAAAGGGCTATAGGAGAAACGACAAAGTACGTCTATGCGACCCGCACCCCGCTATGACCCCCCCCCCAGGTTCAGCTTGTAATGCTTACTTGTCTCCTCCTCTTCACAGCAACAATGTCTGACGGCATCCAAGTTTGTAGGTCATCTCATCAACCAGAATGTGGTAAGCCTTTTCTGTGCACGCTTAACTCGGTGTCCTGACGGCATGTATGTGTTATGAAACATGTGCGTCCCACGGGGACTGGCTGAAAGTTGCCGAATCATGCTATGACTGCATTCGCGGAGAGTGTTGATGGGAAGGTGGATTCTTTGTACAGGCCCACGAGGTTCTCTGTCTGGAGATGCTGACTCTGCTTCTGGAACGGCCCACGGACGACAGCGTGGAGGTGGCCATCAGCTTCCTGAAGGAGTGTGGCCTCAAGCTGACTGAGGTCTCCCCCAGGGGCATCAATGGTACGTGCCGAGTGCTGGGTTGCCACACCCTACAGCTACCCCCACCCCCACCGGACTAACGATGGCTTCCCCTCTCCCCACCTGCAGCAATTTTCGAACGCCTGCGTAACGTCCTGCACGAGTCGGAGATCGACAAGCGTGTCCAGTACATGATCGAGGTGATGTTCGCCATACGCAAGGACGGCTTCAAGGACCACCCCATCGTCTCGGATGGGCTCGACCTGGTGGAGGAGGAGGACCAGTTCACACACATGCTGCCCTTGGAGGATGAGTACAACCAGGAGGACGTACTGAGTAAGAATCTGGGCCTCAGCGGCCCTGGGGGGGGGGGGGCAATCAAAGTGATGTTGTTAGTGTGATGAATCTGAACATAACAGCGTCATATATTTCACTGTTGAATAAGCTGGTTTGTTTGTAATTCACATCTTAAGAGTTATCAGATTTCGGTTAATATCCATCCATCCGTCTTCTAACTGCACATCCTGAGAGGGATTACATAGGTGTGTGTGTGGGGGCGGGGAGGCTGTGGCTCACCCTGGATGAATGCCAGGCTGTCAAAGTAGTTAATATTGCTGTGTGTGATAATCGCCGCTGAGATAAATTACGGGACTGTAACCGGGGAAAAAAATAGTGCGACATAAAGAAAAACAAATTTACCGGGTGAATATATTAATGATGACATCCAGCCCGTGGTGTTTGCTTGTTCAGGGGAAAAAGCTTCCTGACTCCAGAGATAAATGGTTGTAATTGAAAATCTATATGGGAAAGCCTCGCGAGTGAAAGCAAAGCCATTATTGCATTAAGTTCTCTATGAATACTACCATCCTAATACATGCTGAATGCTTCTTTTATGGGCAATTGCCTCTGATTATGTCTCATTATGTCACGTTTAATTGCTGTGAAATATGTAATTGCTGTCGAACGTTGAGCGACAATGCCCCCATTTTGCAGATGTTTTCAAGATGGATCCCGACTTCCTTGCCAATGAAGAGAAGTACAAAACGATTAAAAAGGGTGAGGTGGTTGATCCATGTTGCTGTTTACGCTTATTTTTTATCTGGTACTTTACTGTCTTTTAATGTTGGTATTATTAGTGATTGTGCTAGGGGTCTGTTTCTTGAGGGGCAGAGTTTTGGCATGTTTGCCCGGCGCTGTTGGCTTAATGCGCTGAAGTAACTTTACAAGTAGCTGCTAAAAATCAATTTAAAAAAAATGCAAGTATCTATACAGAATATTCTCTTTAATTGCATGCCACTGGTTCATACCCAGAAGCAGATCGATCTGCAGAGTGTTTCTCTGTGAGCTGTTTGCCCCCCACAGCATGACGGGTTGACGCCGGTCCTCTTTTTGGGCCACCAGTCCGGCCTAACTCAAGACAATGTCCGTTCCTTCGACAGAGATTCTCGATGAGGGGAGCAGCGAGTCTGGGGACGACGCAGAAGGCAGTGATGATGATGAGGAAGAGGAGGAGGGGGAGGAAGAGGAGGAGGAAGGCGAAGATGGTATGGGTTGTGCTGTGTCAAATGCAGTATTGAACGTTGTCCCACACAACTGTGTTTCAACCGTATGGACAGTACCTGATTTCCTTTGGGTTCGGTTTGGGATCAGTTCGTTTTTTTATGGTGGAATCATGAAGTGCACTGTCGTCTCTCTTTGTTTTCTTTACAGTTTGACACCTTAAACATCTTTAGATTTAATACGCAACCCCTAGGGCTCGTAAAGTCAGTCATTACTGATACCCCGATTTCGTGCCTCATTTAGTAGAAATTAGCTCATGGATATCCGTCTGTTAGTTTGCGTATACCTACCGCCGCAGGCAACATAGCTGAATAATTTGACAGTTGTGCTGAAGTCAGAAAATAGACAATAGGCTTCACTGTGCATCTTGGGTGCCGCCTCTTAGGAGAGAGAGCACCAGGGGACACAGTTGGTGTTCCTCATACACACGTCCAGCAGAGATCATAAATCTGAATCCTGGCCCTCGGTGTCACAGGCTTGCACAGGATTTGCTTGGACCACAAATTTGGACATTTTTTACCTGCCGGTGCTCGAATTGTCCCGGTTTCAGCGAGCGTGGCTGTCAGGTGCTCTCCTGTTCCTGCACGTCCCGCTCATGCGTCGGAAGCCTCCCTGGTTTCCGAGGTCACGAGGTGTCCGCTCTCTTCCGGCTGCTGCGCGGTGAAGCTCTTTTCATCATGTGTGGCTGCCTTTCGTCTCGGCTCTGCCAGGTTGTCCAGGGAGCGGTTTCTGCTCTCCCCTCACGGGCAGGTCGGCGGTATAAAAATAAAACATCAAGGAAGAAGAAAGAAGTTGACCTGTAGTGGAGGAAAATGTGCTGCGTCTGAGCAGCAGCTTGGGTTCTGCCTCAGCGTTGCATATTGACTTCTTGCTCTTCTCAGACAAAGAGAAAGTCACCATCTTCGACAAGACTGAAGTCAACCTGGTGGCCTTTCGACGCACCATCTATCTTGCCATCCAGTCAAGGTCGGTATTTGTGGGCTTCGTGTTTTTGGTTTTGCCTTCGGGGAGATGGGAATGTATTTTTAAACAGTAACTCTAGAATTGGAGCATCTTGAATTTAAGACAAGTTGATGTGAGCCTCCGGGAAGGCTTGGATAAAAGCGGCCAATAAAACCCGCTGAAGGCTCTTAGGGGCCCGGATGGCCGAACTTGGGCACCTTCTGGAAGACGGTCAATCAAATCCACTGATTAATTGGTTTCTGGTCTCAAAACCCCAGTCAAATCAAGGGGAAAATCACACGTTACTTGGGGAGACTTGGGTGTGTTTGTAGCATTTTAGCGTGAGAGGCTAGGACGCCGCAGAAACTGTAGTCTTTTCTTTAGATGGACACGACACTTTTGAGGAGTACCGCTTCCCTCACAGGTGATCCCACGGGGTATTAGGAGAGCAGTCCTCTGTGTCGTGGTTGTGTCTGTGGCTATAGATGTTAAGAGGAAGGAGGTGAGATGTAGATGCGTGTGGGTGTGTCATACCAT